>NW_005842020.1:2562064-2564571 GCF_000455745.1 Alligator sinensis | reverse complement strand
CAGCAGGAAAGAGGAAGATGTCATCACCCAAGAATACCCTCTAGCCTGGCAGCGAGGGGAATCATTTAGAAAGTAGGATATGTGGGTCAAATACTGCTGAAAGAGAGAAAAGAATTGTAGCATATCAGAGATTCGCAGTGACTCAGAGATTCCCAGTGATTCAGAGATTCCCAGTAACCACAGAAAAAACAGGGGATGGGAAACAAAAATGGAATTATCTCCAGTACCTGGACTTTGTGCCAGAATCAGTCGATTAGACATGTTCAGAGAATGCCTTCTGGGCCAGGGCCTGCACACTGGACAAGCGGAAGAATGTCCATTTGTGAATCCCAACAGGTCTTAGGCATGAATTAGGCTGTGCAGCACTGTTAGAATTTGGGTCTTCATGTCTGAGCCCAGAGGCACACATTTAGGTAGAAACATAGATACCTACAGACTGCATCTGCCTCAAGGATAAGATGACAGCTAAGCAGTGATTCTGAGGGTAAGACTTTTGTATTTAGGCACCTAAAATACCAGCTTGGTCTTTTTATGGATCTAATCTTCTGTGAACTCATGACAAGTTTGACTATTTTCATCACTAAGGTTTTTCAGTGATACCCATTGTTAAGTTCATTTATTTTTGTTTACCTGACATAAATAGTTTTGGAGTTGAACTGAAGGATTAAGACAGACACTCAGTATCAGAGACACTGGTTTATTTGGATACAAAGGATATTAAAGACATGCAAAGAAGTTTTATACAGTTATGAAACATTGCAAAATACAAACATAACAGCTGTCAGAACTGGAGAAAAACTGGCTATATTTCTTCCAGCATCAGTTGAAACATGTTAGTTCTGAGGGATTGATTGTGGGGGAAATACATGTTCATTTTAGCTCACATTTTGACTTATTGTACATGCATGCTTACAAATAGCTCAACTAATAATAAATGGTAAGAACTGAAAAAACCCCATAGCTACAAGAATGATAAGCGGAGTAAGGCCATTAACAATTCAAAATTACAGTGCTTATCTACAAAGATAAATGATGTTTGTTAATAAAGGGCAAACCATTGAGTAGCAGAGTACTGTTTTACTGCCCTTGGCATCGTCTCCAATCTTATCACTATCAGCAGTTTTAAGACATATTTTACAGGCCCTCATGTCTAATATGCATGAAAAGAATATTATTCATTATAGAAAATGAAATTAATAGGCACAAGAGCATTTCAATATACTGCACAAAAACTGTAGCTATGATTATGAGTTATACTAACTTATAACAAAATTAAGAATGACAAATGACATAAGGAAAGATAAAACAAAGCTTATAAAAATAAAAGTATTTGTTATGCACTTAGCTACATTTTTTTTTTAAGAATGCTGCTGAGACCATGATCCTCTTTGAGATATTTGGTTTGAGGTGCCATTTTAGGCAGTACTCTGACATCAGTGGCTATGTGTAAATGAAACAAGGGGCATGTGTGCATGACACTTTAAAGTAGGCTAAATGCTTTTGCACCGCTTTAATGCTGTTGGTGTTTGCACACCTCAGTGGTGTATTGTG
This sequence comes from Alligator sinensis, assembly GCF_000455745.1. Lineage (NCBI taxonomy): Eukaryota > Metazoa > Chordata > Crocodylia > Alligatoridae > Alligator > Alligator sinensis. The sequence continues at coordinate 2,563,020 of NW_005842020.1, read as the reverse complement.
CATTAATTCCAGCTGCTGTAGGAAATTCAGCTGGGTAATGTACCTTAAATGACTTGGGGCGCAGCAAACTAATACTCCTCAAAGGAGTATTAGTTTGCTACCCCTACAGCCGCAGAGTGAAACACCGGGCTCCATGCAGCTCTGCAGGTAGCCCTGCAGGCAGCCTGGCAGCAACCCAAGAAGGCAGGCTCCACCCAAGAAAAGCGGTGAGCCTGATTTATCTGCCCCTCTGGAGTCTGCCTGCCTGAGCTGTGAAGGGGTCCAGTGCTTCCCTCTGCGGCTGTGGTGCCCTCCAGGACTTCCTGACCTGGGTGCCTGCAGGTAGGTGTCACCTGGGGCGGGGGGTGCTGTTGCCATGGAGGGAAGCACCAGCCCACCCCACCACCAGCCCAGGGACCACTCTACCTGCTGGCCGCTCACCCTTCCCTCCCTTCCGCTAGAGAGGCAGGTAAGTGTGGGGTGTATACATGACATGGGGGTTTACTTCACCCTAAATTGAAGTGGTGGGTTTAAAAATCCACTGCTTCAGTTTAGGGCCCCCATTTCATCTACACATGCCCAGTGTCATGTCTTCATCAAGTGCGTATTCTACATTTGAAAAGTCATGAGCCTGGGTAGCAAAGACATTATCAGTGTAAACAAATTTTCATGAGCTAGTCTCGGGCAGGTCATTAATGTACAGATTGAAAAGGAGAGGCACCAGTACAGGTTCCTGAGGGAGGATGTGGTTTGGAGTTTCCAAGAGCTAGTTTGGTTGGCCAGGTGGACTCTAAAGTGTCAACCATGTAGTAATAGTTGGACTAGATGAGTGGCCCAATGTGGCAGAATTCCTGATATTTTCACCTGTATGCCAAACAATGTCCTATGCTGCTATTACATCAAGGATGACAACACCAGTCTTCACCAGTCTTCAGGTCTTTTTCTGAAAGCCATTTTCAATAAAGGTAGTTAGGGAA
>NW_005842020.1:2528549-2562002 GCF_000455745.1 Alligator sinensis | reverse complement strand
GGGAAAGAACAGGAGTGCAGGTGCTCTGGCTACAGCAGAATCCAGGTTGGTCTGAGTTCAGGGCAGGATCAATTACTGGAGAAATATTTGCAGAATTAGTCTCTCAAGTGTCTTGTAGCAGACACTGAAGAGGGAGATTGGTCAGTATTTTGCTGCTGATTGTGGGTCTTTGCCAGGCTTGGGTAGGCCAATGATTTTTGCTAGGCACCATGCTGAAGGAATTTGTCCTTCATGCATAATATGGTTGAAGAAGAGTAGAAGCCTATTATGACCTCAAGGACTAAAATCTTTCAGAAACGCTGGGTACACATTGTCATAGACAGGTGCAATGATGGATTTTAATGTGCACAGCACAAGCGTTGAGTTCTATTGGTAAAAAAGGCTTGTGAACGATCTTGGTTCTGAACATTCCAATGGAAATGATGTAATTCTTCATATTAATGCAATGAAATAAACTCTGGTGCATATTAAGACATGGGTGCCATGTGTGAATGTGTGCCTGGACCCACAATATGTTGAGCCAGGTCGGAATAGCCCCAGGTGGCAGGGACCTGGTGGTGGGGAGGATCAGCCTGCCAGCCTGAGGCTGCTTTCTCCAGCTAAACATGCTGTGGAGGGGCTGGCTGGAACACTAACCAGCAGGAAATCCCACAATTAAATACCCTTGTGTCCTAGGCAGCCACATTCATTTCTACATGTGTGGTGCTGAGAGGTAAAAAACTCCACATCAGGATACTACTTGAATTCATACATTCTACCCTATTGTGGAGTTAATTAGTTGCCTACAGCCTAATAGGGCCACGTGTGTAGATGCAAGACATTTATTGTGGAGCTAATTAGTCTACTCTGCAATAAACATTTTGTGTAGATGCATCCAGTGAGAGTAATACTAAGCCTATGCAAATTATTTGTATGTGTTTGAGATGTTGGTACAGAATATTTGATGCAGAAAAGGAGGAGGAGCAAAGAAGAAATATCTTCTTTGCCTTCAACCAATGGTCAGCAACCTATAGTCTGCAGGTCATATCTGGCCACCAAAGCTCAGGTCATCATACATTCTGGTTTGTCTGCAACAGCCCCAGGCTTCAAAGGGCAGTCCCAATTAAAACAAGTGTCCTAGCACTGAGGCAAAGTGGAAGCAACCATGAAATAGAAACCCAAGCAGACAGCAAGATTGTCCTAAGATAAGTTAGCTTAATTAGTGGAATGACCATTAACACTAATTGTCACTTCACAGGTGATTGTTATCACCTGTGAAGTAAAGAACAATGGGTCATTAAGGGGCCATTGACTCCTTGCAGGCTGCAGCAGTGGAAGGGGGCGGGGGTTAATGTTAATGTTAATGTTCCAGTGTTCACATTGCTCCATATGTTCACTCTACCCAAAGCCATTTGATTTGGCTGGCCCACAGACATGAGGCTTTGCTGGTGTTTGGCAGTAGGGTGTTTTGGCTGTGTGCGCTCTCCCTGTGCCATCAGTGGGAAAAGCAGTGCCAGGCACAGGTAGGTCCTAGAGCTTACTTGCCTGCCTCTGGTCCAACATGGGTCATTCTGGCCCACAGCCAGAACAGGTTACCTACCATCATTTAAAGGAATTTAACTAACATGGCCACACCAGAATTAATACATAAATATGTCTTATCTAATGCAAAACCATAGGCCTGGGTAGTACATGGGTGGGAGTCCACCTTTAAAGAGTCCACTTTTAAATCCTAGCTGCCATAGAAGTTACTGAATACTTGGAGCCAAATACTATTCTACCTATTAGGCACCTAAATAGTTGGAGATACCTATGTGTGATATTATTCTATTTCACTTGAGTCCCTGAAAAACACTAAATGCAAAAGATGGTGGGTCCTCTTCTTACTCACTGCTTTTAGTGAGTTAGTCATAAAGGTAAGATAATGGTGTGTTAAAAAAAGAGGTGCACTGATGATTTTTTCAGGGGACTGAGCAGAGTAGAATAAGACTACACTTAGGTTCCTAATATGTGAAATAGGATTTCACCCTTGGTGAATACTATACCATAGAAACCAAATGCATGACAAGACTTCATTCAGTCTCATTGTTCCTGGTGATTCTGCAAACAAGAATAGAAGGGAAGAACAATGTAATAAAATTTCCACTGCCTCACAACTTGTAATCCCTGCCATTGCTTTTTTGGACCCTGAGACTGTTTTGGAAAATAAGAATCTATTATAAGCTACACTGTTATGCTTAGTCCTGCGCAAGGGACACCAGGTAGCTGTACCACCTGGAAGCAGCTCTGGCAAACAGCTGTGACTCAGGCTAGTCTTATTTCCTTGGTTTCTCCCCTTGATCTAGGGAGAGTAAATTAGTGCACCTCTTTCCTCCCCTACTGTGAGGTCGCTTACTTTTGCAGATCAGCAAAATGGGTAAGTAGCACCAAGGCTCCACTCATTCCTGCCCATCTCCACCCACTCTCCACTCATAGCATTCATGTTGAAACTGTGCCATTGTTTTAGCACCTGAAGCTGAGAAAACACTCAACTAACCGGGATAATGATTCCACTTTCTTTCCATGTACAGCCATGTAAAGACAAGGTTGCCACTTGTGCCATAGTTGGAATGAAAATATTCATGAGGTGCTCTAAGGGAAATGTTGGCTACACTGAACTCAAGTGAGAATTTTGCCATTGACTTCAGCCTTCCTCTCTCTCTCTTTGTAGTTCATTTCTGTACTACAGTGCCATGTAAGTAGTACTGACCTGAGACATGTTCTGCCTCTGCTTTATCAATTGGTAGAATACATACAAAAAGTAACATATACTAAATGCTTCTCTGTCAAATATGTTCTGGGTAGGAGGAAGAAGGAAAACATAAAACTTCATATTAAACACAATTTTAACAAGTTTGGTTACTTTAAAATATATTTTGAATTGTTTGTTTACTAACTTTTAACATTTTAAACTCGTAATGTAGAAAATAATAAGCCACAATTTAAAGTTTTATGGTGAATTGGTTTTGAAATGTTTGAATATGTGTTTTGTAATAAGAGTGCCATCACATCCTGACCTTCAACAACATAAAAGTTGCTACTGTAATCTCTAGGAAATTACTGGAAATTGTGGTGTTCTGAGTTTCTTAGTATGGAGAAATTGGAGCATTCTGTGAATTCATGTCCATGAAGCACCCATGCTGTCATTGTTAGATCTTTTCGTTATGAATGTGATAAATTGACAAACTGAAAAGTGTTAGGATAATGTGCAATTTTTTGGGGGCGGGGGCGTTGTTTTTGTTTGTTGGTTTGGGTTTTTTTGGATTACCAAATTGTGCTTCCAATAGTGTTTGGCATCAAGACAGGGGTTAAGACTATTGTCACTGAAAAAGTCTTGAAGCATAACCAATACTTTGCAGAACACCTGCTCTAACATATGTCAATGGGATCATTAACAGAAAAATGTTTGTCATGTAGTTCTGGCTTTAGCATTATTTCTGTTTCCATTTGCAGTTTGCTTCCCTTCTGTCTGATTTTGAAGTATAGAAATGTAATGCACTGCCACTCTAAAAGAATAACATGATTATCTAAAAAAATCAGTGATGAAATCTATAACTATTATTGATGATGAAGACATTCCTGACAACTTCCCTCTGTCCCCAATACTTCATTCTAGCCCTCCAGCCAATCTATGTGATTGATTGTGTTATATATCCATTTATTTTGCTTTTGACATCAATACTTTAGCATTTGAGCCTCTTTTTGTTCTTCTGTGACAAACAGCTGTTTCAACTGTGTTTCTTTTCTTCCTTTTTTTTTTTTTTGCTTTTTTCCACATACCTGCCTTTGACTTCCATTCTCCAGTTATATATGAGAAGGAGAAACAATCAAAAAGCCTCCGAAAGTGTAAGGCTCACTAAAGAAATATTAATCTGGCAAAAGTGATTTTACTAGCGATGATACAGGCTCTTTGTGTGATTTAAACCAGTCAGCTCTTTGTATAAGGTACATACAAACAGGCAGTTAGAGATATTCAAAACCATGTGAGGGATACAGATCTTGTAAGGCTTTTGAAAAAATCTGTTCCCCAAAAGAACGTGAAAAACCACAATGCATTCCCTTATTCTCTTAAGGGGTAGGGAGTTGTGAAGTGGTGTCTGTTTTTCTGGGCCTTTAATCTGAACAATGTTGGTTAACACTAAACCTCATATATTTTGGGAGAGAAATTGCACAGAGGACATAACCAGAGACTTTGACCATGTAGAAGCAGCTGTAGGAAAATCTGAAGCAAGGACATTCGGGCATTTAGAAAACTTTCTAGAGATTTCAATGGATGCTCCCTTTCCATCTATTACAATCTCCTAGCTTTATTCCTCAGCCTCTTCTCTCCTGCCCTTGTCTCCTCCTCCCTCTTCGCCCCACCCCCTTTTTTTCCTTCCTATTTGGCATTCCCCTCCCACTTTTCCCCCCAAAATGCAGAACATGAATTTTGCTAACATCTGATTGTTCATTCAGTTTTTTGTGCTACAGTTATTTTCCCTATCTAATCTCTTCCTTTTCCATTTAAATTGTAGGATTCTTGAAGCAAAATTAATCTGCATCTGTATAGTGCTTGGTACAATGAGGTCTTGGTCTTAAGAGTCTTGGTTAGCCCTGGATCACTATTGTAGCTTAGCCTAGTGGCTCAAGCCAGGGCTTCTGAAGATCAGTCAGAAACTAAGCAGAGATCAGGAGCGAAAGGTCAATAGCTAGCAATACAAGTTGAGGGACAGGAGAAAGATGCCAAAACATGATACCAGGCCAAGGCCAGATGTTGAAAGTCTGTAGTCAGGACATCAAGTCAGAGGTCTGGAGTGAAATCTAGAGGCCAGCTGAGGTCAGGTGCCAAGCTCATAGGACAGTTCAGCTTGATGAAATGAAAGCAGAAGCCATGAGACAAGCTAAAGTAATGAACTGGAATTGGGAAGCCAGAAGACAAGGACCAGCAGTCAGGAAGAAAAGAAGGTGATACAAATAGTTTGGAAGCTCAGCATGTTATCCAGCAAAGACCAGGATTGAGGCAGGTGCTTAAATGAGGATCCAGAGTCAACCAGGGAGCTGAGCAAAGCCTGGAACCCAGCAGAGACAACTCCCATAGATCCAAGGTGGGAGCATGTGCCAGCTTTTAGGGCTGCCAAAACAGAAGGCCCTCACCATCTTTAGGAGGAGCTGGGATCTCTCCTACAGTATTGTCCCCCACCAAAGCCAATGTTCAGGATAGTGCAAGGACCCCCAGGGCTATAATACTGGTTACAGCTGATTATTTGGAACAACAGAAAAATGATCAGGGGGAAAAAAAATAGTGGTTTAAAATTAGAAATCTCAAAAGGGACAGTGAACATAGAACCTTTTACAGCACTCATTGTTCCTTGAAAACATCTAGGGAGTCAGTTGATATCACCCAGTTCAACTCTGAAATGGCCCCAAATTACCAGGGACCAGAAGTAGGTCCATTATTTGTAGAACTTCCTATGTTCAGATTCCTCCATCTGCTGGTATTACACACAGCATCAGATGGGACAGCAAATTCATTAATCTGAGGATCAGGGACATCATCCTTGCAACTACCATAATAAACACAACTAATAAATGCTAATTATTCTGTTTCTCGCTTCTTTCAATTGTGCGGGGGAGGGGGTAGATAGATTGAGACAGAAGAAAGATTGGAACAAAAAGGTGAGGAAAGAAGGCCACAGAAATAAATTATAGAGTGGATAGGTTTATTTTTTCCCCAGATAATGTTTGTTTGATTTCTTTATAAAATGTGTGCCTGGTGCTTACTGGGGCAGAAGCTTCAGGAGCAGCAGTAAGTAGTAGAAGGGAAATAAGTTTGCTTTCAGATAAATGTTGAGTATTTTGAATAATTTTTACTTTGAGTGTGTATGAATTACTTCTGTGAGGCCATGACTGCAATGGTCCTTTTAGGAACTGCTCCATTTTGTTTCTCCAGAGCATTCCAAAACACTTTTGTCAGAAAAAATATTCGCAGAAGTAAGAAAAATTCTATTTTTTTTTTCAATTCTGGTTGGGATGCACTGCTTTTTCTTTTGAGTGAAGTCCATTAAATGAAAAAAAAAAGAAAAAGGAAATAGAGTATACATATTTAACATTCAGCTTTAATATCTATGTAGCTGGAAGTAATTTTAAAAGATTAGAAGAAAGATTCAGGCTTCATTATGGTGCTTTGTCTGTGGGAGAAGAAAACAAGCTGATTTTTAAAAAATGTGAATAGTTAAAAAAATCAGTGGTGTTTTTTATATGAGGAAAACAACATCATGGAAGAAATCTAATGACCAAGAGTTTCATAAGGGAAGGCTACTTTTGGTGCCTCAGGGTGCCTATGCACATGCAGGGAGGCTGCTCTGATGAGCTGTAATTACAACTCTTTGGAACAGACTCAATTAATCAAGTTTGTTGGAGCCTGGTAATAACTGCGCTCCAGCAGACTCCAGCATCACTTGTTTCAGCATCCCCACACTGAAAAATGGAGGCAGGGGAACTTTAACTAAAGCTTGTTTGATGAGATTTAGTTAAAGCACCCTTCTACCATTTTTCAGTGTGGGGACACTGATCCACATGATGCTCCGAGCACTTTATTTAGAGTGCCTGCCAAAGCTGTTCTAATTAAAGCACCCCTCCACCAGTCCTGTGGTATAGCATGTGTATAAATGCCCTCAGGTTTTAAGGGCCCAAGTAAGATGGCATAGGGGACAGCAATTTCTGAAAATCAAGTGTTTTTTAAGATTTACAGTAGGATACTGGAAAAATTAGGTGCCTGGCATTTTGTGCTAGGGGAGCCAGATAAAACGTACGTGTTCACTCCCCGCTCAAGCTTATCCTTATCAGCTGACTATAAACTTATTTCAGCTAGGATAGACCTCCCTGCCTTTTACTGATGTATGTAGTTTAGATGTCCACACTACACATGCAGTTCATTTAGCCGTACATACAGTGGGTTACATATGGGCAAATGGTGTGGCAGACAGATTTTTTTTTAAACTGAACATGCAGCATAACTACAGGAGATGAGGTCCTCCTTCTAGTGGAACACTGGAATGCAGGTCACTTCTGTATTCCTCTCCAGAGGCAAGTAGCATATCTCCTTTGTTATTCTTCAAACAATACAGTCCACAAAAAGTAAATGTAACATTCAATTTTGGAAAACAGGCCCAGAATGACCTGCTGTCATGGCCATCACCATCCATGACTAGGAAGAACCATCTCTGGTGTACTCACCATTCAACTGCCCATTGTACTATGATACTTGGTCACTATAGGAAACAGGTGCCTGCCACCTTGGTCCAGGCTCAAACTGTTGACCTGGGTTGTTGAATAAAGATGGTAAGATTTTTTTTTTATAAAGAATACACTCATGTTTCTTAACATCCCTGTGGTCCTCATGAGGGTAGAACAGAGTCAGCTCTCCCATGTTGTACTTTCTGACTGCTTTTTGAGTAGCAATACTAGACAGTAGTCTTCCTTTATCACTTAGTCAACCTCAGTGGCATGATGGTCATCTCCTTGCCACACTACACAAAAGAAATTAATAAAAAAAGCCCATCTTATTTTCAGGGCCATCTTGGCTTATGAGTATTCTTCCTCTGCTGCCATTTCAAAGCTACCTTTTTCACCATCTCCTTGGACTACAGCATCTAGTAGATATGGTGGAGACTAGTGCTGTGCGAGTCAGCAGAGATCTGATCCGTCTTTGGATCCGGCCTCTTCATATGGCCTCAATCCAATCCAGAGCTCCAGATCAGGTTTCTGCCTCAATCCAGCCGAAGCAGGTCCAAAGCTTCAGAGCCACCTCGGAGATCTGGTCATAGGGTATAATGAAGAATCAATGAAAGATCCATAACTTTGTTGGTTTTTGTATGATTTGGATGACACTTGCAGGGGTGGTAACCTCTGCTAAGAGCATGAAGCCTGCCATGTTTCAAGAAGATCAGTGCAGGGGTTTGTGGGGAACTGTACCCCAAATTCTTGAAAGCCAAACACATGTCACGGCTGTGTGTTACACCACAGGAGGCTGAAAACTACAGAAGTGGTAGCTCTTACAGAGGACACAAAATCTGCCAAGTTTCAGGAAGATTGGTGAAGGGGTTGGGGGGAAACTGCACCCCAAGCTGCTGACAGGCAAAACTCATGACACAAGTGACTCTGTGTGTGTTAAGGCACAGCGGGCTGAAAACTGCAGGGGTGGTAGCTCTTACTGAGGCCAAAAAGCCTGTCAGTCATGTGTGTGTGTCCTAGAGCAGGCCCGATTGAGTTCTGAGCCCTGCCAGGCCGCGAAGCCTGCCTGCCAGCTGTGACCGTGTGTCCTAGAGCAGGCCTGAGTGAATGCTGGGCCCTGCCAGGCCACAAATCCTGCCAGCTGTGTGTATCTTGCTGGGGTAGTCTGTTGTTTGAGGTCTTGCACCCCAAGCTGCTGACAGGCAAAACTCGTGATTTGGGTGGGTGACACTGTGTGTGTGTTAAGGTGTACCCTTCCTGGTGCTGGGGCCTCTGCACAACACGGCAGTGTGACCCACTGAGATCTCCTTCTCCCCTACAGCCTCACACCTGGTCCTTCGCTTTATGTGACAACAGGTACAATAACTTAGCTGGCTCAACACCAGTAGCATCAGCAGCAGCATCAAAGGTACCCAAACAGAACTGTCACAGAGCCTGTTGTTTTATAAAGGAATTGACAGCAAGAAGTAAAGATGCTGTGTTGTGTTGGACATATGATGTTATTCATGGTGTGTGATGGCTTATCTTGTGTTTTTATGTTTATATGTGTATTATGAAAAAAAGGAGTACTTAAAAAAAATGTATCTTTGGAAGCTTTAGGGTTGAAAACCCCTTTGTCAGGCTGAGGAAGTACCTGTAGCTGGTTCTGGCTGGAAGGAATAGTAAAGAAGCCAGAGGCTGGCCTGGTCTACAATGCAGGCAAGAAAGCCAATCAGTGAAAATGGAAATTGAGGAAGTGGGGGGGAGGGACAGGCTGAGGGAAAGGGGAATGTAGCAACACAGGTAAAAGTGCAGAGGTGCCTGGGGTGTCAGATGTCCGACAGGTCGCAGTGTGCCAGAATCCCATACCTCCAAAATTGTCCTGGCATGGGAATGAGCTCAGCAGGGACATGTTTTTTCCCTGCTTGCTGGTGATGCAGTTAGTGCCTCCTCTAGCTGAGAACGGGGCATTACTTGGCTTTTCAAAACCTCAAAAAAGTAAATTGGTGCAGATGGAGTGAGGAGGGTGGCAATCAGTCCGTCTGCAGGTAGAGCGTGGGGAACCCCAGCAGTGGGAGGTTTAGAAACACCAGCTGCTCGACCAACATAAGATCCAAGCAGGTGCAATGGGGTGTCACAATACTGAACACCCTCTCACTTGGAACACTGGTTGGTGGACAGGACAAATGTTGCCAGGCAACCATGGCTGGATCCTGCCACATCTGGCTGTGGCTTGCCCAGTAGGCCAAGGGGTCGCAGTGGCTCGACATTCTCAGCGAGATAGGTAGCCACTGAAGCCTCAATGCTACCTGCCCGAGACAGGGGTCTGATGCGTTTGGACCCCAGCATTGAAGCCATGCTCATGGCCCACATTGGCAGTGGCTAGAGTGTAAGAGACTGGCTGGTGCTGTAGCAAAACCCCCGGTTTTTCTTTTATATTTGTTTTAAAATGCATTCCCTCCCCTTCCCCAACCATTTCTGACTGTTTCTATTCCCTCCCTCTCTATTCCCTATAGATAAGAATAAACGAGCTCAGACTTAGGATAAGCTTTAACATTTTGATTTTGGTAGCAGGTTTTTCATTTTGGATATCCACCATTTTATATTGTATTATTATTAGGTTGGTATTGATTTTTACTGTTGTATATTGTATAATTATCATTTTTGTATTGATTTTTATTGTTTCATATGGATATTGTATGGTTTAGGCCTGTGTTTGTAAATGAACCAAAGTCATGTCAAGTTTCAATTTTGTATGTCAAGCGTCCATCTTGTGTCCTCTGCCCGGGCATCCCCTGTGTTGCAACTGTATGATTCACGTACCCCTCCCATGTAAATTGGTTTCCGGATGAATGAGAATGATTGGGAACGATTGAAATACAATGGTATCAGGCCCCTACTGAACAGCCTGTAATGACCAGGCCATCACATCACATTGATTCATCCAGGAACCATGGACCTCACCCAGGAACAGAGACAAGAACCCAGCATTTGAAAGACAAAAGACCCTGCAGAACCAGCAACTCTACCATTGTACCCCACCATTACAGACAACCGAAACTGCACATCCCTGCATGGATGCATGGAGCACACATGCTTAGTCTGCCAGGGGCTGACCCTTGCCTGGGCATGCCTCCTGTCGCTAGGGTCACACGAAGTCTACCCCTATAAAAAGGGGCAGTGAAGACAGACAGTGGGAACATCATGTCCATCTGGACCAAACCAGCTTCACGTCCCCTATCCACCCCAGAGGCCCTGCTGGCTACCTCCTCTGGACAACACCGAGCTGAAGGAGACCCCGACTGGCCATCAGGGATCAACTTCCAGCCTGGGATAGGTAGATATTATCTGCACACCTCCTCCTACAATTTGAACTCTCTCTCTTTCCCTCTTTCTTCCTGGACTTCAGTGGACTTCAGGCCCTGCACCATGCCTCTCTAACCCCTGCTGCCTGTGTGTGTGTGTGTGTGTGTGTGTGTGTATGGGTGCAAAGAAACCAATAAGACATTGTTTCACCATCTCCCCATTCAATAAAACCACTGTCATTTGCAACCCTGAGCTGGGTCATGTTTTACTGAATCCCAGTCCCTTCCCTATCTTAAATTCCAGCCTCGTTCTCTCTCAGCTCCAGCCCCTCCCCACTCCCCGCCACTAGTTTCCCGATCTCCTCCCATTTCCGTCTCCCCTTTTCTGCCACACCTCATCCTCTCCTTGCTTTCCTGCTGCCTTTCAGCCTCCTGTGCCATCTACTGCCTTTTGCCTGTGACTTCCTGCTGCGTTTCTCCACTTTCCTGCTGCCCCTGCTGCGTTTCAGTCTCTCCTCCTGCTTTTTGTGTAATTTTCCACTCTTCCTCTTGCTCCTCATGCTCCTACTGCCTTTTCCCTGTGACTTTCTGCTGCCTTTTTCTGCTTCCCCACTGCCCTGCTGCCTTTCAGTCTCTCCTGTTGCTTTTCCCGTGATTTTCTGCTGTCCCCCTGCTCCCCACACTCCTACTGCCTTTTCCCTGTGACTTTTTGCTGCTTTTCTCTGCTTTCCTACTGCCCTGCCACCTTTCAGTCTCTTCTGCTTTTCCTGTGATTTTCTGCTGTCCACCTCTCTGTTTTCAGGCTTCCCCCACACCTTCTGTAGTCCCCCCCCCCCAGCTTCCCAGCTCCTCATGGCTGTCCTGCAGTTTTCTCTAGCAGCTGGAGCCTTTCTCCAGCTCCCAGCACCTACTGCCATTCCCTGCAGCTTCTCTAGCTGCTCTGGAGCCATCCTTTGGCTCCCCACACCCAGAGCCCCTCTTTAATGCCCACACTTTCCCTTAGTCCCATTTTCCCCTCTCCCCACCTACCTTTTCAGCTTCCCTGTAGCTCTGTCCACCTTTCCTCCACTGGTCCAGGTTGGCCTGCCTCTGCTTTGGGGGTAAGGGGGCTTTGGAGTGAGTGGGGGACTTCCCTGTCAGCACACTCACACTGGTACCAGGCTGAGCAAGGGGGTGGTGCCTCCTCAGATGCAGCAGCATGGCCATGGTGGAGAAGTGTCTCACATCTTTGCCACAGCTCATGTGCCTTCGGCAGTGCTGGCAGATGGCAAACCTGGAATCATCTGCCACCTCAAAATGATCCCACACTACATTACTCTCCTGCTTCTGGTTGAGAGCATGGATCCTGCCTTTTCCCCCTTCTCAGCAGGCTGAGGCTGAACAGCAGGAGCAGCTGCCTCAGCTGAGCCACTTGCCTGCACAACCTCAGCCTCCTCCTACGTGCTGCTTTCCAGAGCAGATCTTGGTCTAGGGGAAACTTAAGGGGTATGGAGCACAAACTCTGATTCCCTCAGAATGCCCAGAATTCCCTGAGCCATGGCGCTCAGCATCCCTGGTTCCAGCTCCAGCTCATCCTCTGGAAGTGAATGGAGGTGGTGCAGATACAGGGATGTTAGGTGCAGACACTGTTCCTACTGCCTGGCTTCTACTGGCAGCACTGATGTCATGGCTGCTCAGGAATAGAATGCATCTGGTTTGGGATGGGCGGGGTGGGGCTTTCAGATCTAGCTCTCCCTGAACCCCCTCTCACTCCCCTGCCAGAAGACCTGGCACCTGCCTTTCCAGCATGCTTCATATTGATCTTTCCTGTGCTGCAAAAGGTCTCTCTGTGTGTGCGAATCCTTTTTTATATCTGTCTGTCTTGTTCTCCTGTGAATATCTGTGTCTATCTTGTGCTGTGAATGAAATTATTTGTGTTTCTTCTTTCTGGCTCTCATTATATTGTCTATCTTCTGGTATGAATGAAATTTTTTGCATGTCTTCCTGTGTCCCAACATATTATCTGTGTCTTGTTCTTCTGTAAATATCTGTCTGCCTTCTTCTGCTGTGATTTTTTTCCCTATATTCTGGGTCTCTGTGTATATGCATGCATGTGTGCAAGCAATCTGTGCCTCCCTGCACAGTAATGGATAACACTGGCTGGGAAAACACGACTGTCTTTTTGCAAAATTTCCAAAACAAGTTCCCCCCAAAATAATTCAAAGAAATAAACTGAATAGTAATACTACTAATAATTGAATTGAATAACTAAGCTAAACTAAGCTAAGATAAGCTAAATCCTGTCAGGAGGTGATGTGACTCCACCAGATTGTTGGTTAAGACATTAATTGACATGGCTACCCATGACTGGTATTCGGTGATGCAGTGGCAGAGGAATGAGACCTTAACCTGCACTATCATGAGGACAGTGCGTGATCGCTAGTAGCCTAACCAATCAGAAGTTGCCCCTAGAGCGTGACCGGCCGGACCAGCATGCTGAGGCCTCCAGAATGTTCCATCAAGGGGGGACCCTGATTGACTAGGGAGTTTATAAAGGGGACTGCGCGCCTCAGCGTGGGGTCCCCAGACACTCCCAAACTCAGGAAGACAGCCTGATCACCTGTCTTGTCTGGACAGAACCCTAGGCCTCTAGCTAGATTCCTAGCATAGGCTACCACAGCTTATAGCTAGACCACGCGCTATCTGGAATGCCCTGTGTGTTGCCCAACTAGGCATCATACTTGTACTGATAGTATTTTTGGCTGCAGTCGACCTCCACGATTACACCTTGCTTGTTACTCGCCGCTACCCATCAGTTGTACGTTTTTCTACCTGTACCACGTCGTCTGTGTCTACCTGCCACTGTAAATAGTATTCAACTCGTTAATCATCTTGTTGGTTTGTAAGTAAATTTATGAATTTTCTTCACCTACTACTTGTCACGCTTTTTTCCTCTCTCACACTTGGCATCCTCGAGCGTGTCTGGGTTGGTGTCACTACTCAGTGCCCCACTCGACATGCAACTGAGGCCATTTTCCAAACACCATCCTTGAATTATGGCCCACAAATCCTAACCACTCCTTTATAACATGAAAAAACAGCAGGCAGGTCTCAGTCACAGTGTCCTCTCTCACACAGCTGCTGACAGGGAACGAGCTGCAAAAGGCACAGAAGGGCTGGAAACAGGGACTTTTATACTTTTTTTAGTCCCACCCCACAGATGCTGCCATTGGAAAGGTAGCCAGGGAGAAATCCTTCTCCCTGGCTACCTACAGACAGCAGTCTTCCCCCCCAGGCTCCCCCTCCCTCCACTCTCCATCCCTCCCCAGCTCCCCCTCTCTCTTCTGATTGCCTCAAAATGGCCAAAGTAGCTCTGAAGCATCCGAAGCCGGTCCAAAGCGCTTTGGATGACCCCGACCTGCTCCAGACCCCATTACTGGGATCCCGCTTCAATCCGAAAGTGCCGTTTCAGATGGCAAAGCATCCAAAGTGGTTCTGGATCCAAAGCAGAGTCCAAAGACTCGCATAGCCCTAGTGGAGACTAAGAGTCAGAAGATGCGGGTTAAATTCCTGGATATGTCACTGAGCTGCTATGTAACTTCAGCCAGGCAACTTCTGCTGCTTCCTCTCTAACTTACTTCTCCTGTCTGCAAATTCTTTGGAATAGAGGATCTTTCTCACTAAATGCAGAGCCTAGCCTAGTGGTGCCCTGATCTCTCCTGAGGGCTCATACTATTGCTGTAACACAAGTAACAGTTAGGCCATTTGTTTATTTGAATACTTTAAAGTGAATGTTGCCATCATATTTTGATGGTAACTGTAGCATTTCAAAGTCCTTTGATGCTTCATCCACTTCATACTGGAAACAAACATCTGTTGAGCTTTATACCATGCCTGAACCTAAGATTTGTTTTGGATATTATGTTTCTCTACCAGCAGGTTTTTTTCAAAATCCATGCACACCTAACTGGAGTGAAAGTTTCCTTCCTGCAGCTGCTTGATTGGGCAGCTAGACCTGGAGGAAGCTGGATTCAAGAGTACATTCTTGATATGGGGAGGAGTAACTTGAATCTTGGTGAAACTGCTAATTACAGTTTAGTACTCAAAATTCTAAATACGCTAAATCAGTTTTATATTAGTGAAATAAACCAAAATGTATTAAATAGGAAATCACTTCATTTTTTCCTCACTAAAGTAAAATGAATGGTGAATTCAATTCTAACTTCAACCTCCCAATTGTTAATAGGGTTATTATGTGCAGCTATAAGAAAATCATTTACATTGTTCTTGAACAAGTACCTTCACCTATTTATGAATAATAAAAATAGTTCAATTCTCTTTGCAGGGAGTGGAGAGGGAAGGGGAGAGGAAGAAGATCAATCCATAGCTTTAATTGTAGACCAAGGATTGCCATGCCACATTTCCTATCTACCAAAAAGTGTTTTTGACAGCCTGAAAAACAAAAATTGTTTTGGCAAAGAATAAACTGGAATGTATTCACAGGAAGGGTAATCCATATGATGCTTGTTTAGGATGCAAATTACTGTCATTACATTACACTAGTTATGTATTTTGTGGTTAGCATATGACTGGAGAAAAAACAGATCAGATGCTTGTTAATTTGATTGTAGGTTTTTTTTTCTTATACACTTGATGCCTGAGAACATAACTTTGAGCTTTACTCATTTCAAATAAATACATTCATACAAAAAGCCTTAATGATGTTTGGACAATCTCTCTCTCCTTTTTTTGCAAACGGATTTCTTCCAGGAAAAATGTGTAATCACCTGGGTGTTTTGATGATGACAAAATGCTGTTTCACATTTCTTTTGTTTGGTTTTCTTTCTGGAGCAATAATTTGACAAAGGTTTGATGGGATATTACTACTGTCATTTACTTTAGGACAGTACATAATGGCCAATTCAGAACAGGACTCTGTTGCGCCTGCCACTGTACAAACACAGAAAAATGAAGAATCTTAGCCAGAAAAACTTCCAAAATAAATAGACAAAGGATAAGAAAAAGAATATAACATACAAGCAGAGCAAACACGGAGATATTTTGCAAGCATCACAATAGCAATGTTTTTAATGGCATAAAATTTATTGGATCACATTTTTTCCAGCTTCACAAAAAGAAAAAAGGTTAAAAATAATTCAGTCGCACGTACAGAAATGATCAGAAAAAAATAGCCATAGTGGTAAAAAGTCATTAATTTTTACTTCTTTCAGAAAAAATAGTCATATCAGGTCTTCAATAATTAGGGATATGCATGCAGATTGTGTAGCCAAAGAAGAGTTTTCAATAGCTTTTCATCCCCATTCAGAATTTCTGCCTATTTCTTTCACATTCCAAGAAGTTCTAGCTCTAAACATGGCTGCTTTCATGGGTTCAGTGCTAGAATTCTTAAATGGTACAAAAATACTCAATTTTCAACTACTGGTGGCCAACTTAGTTGGTTTTGAGAACACATAAGCAAAAGATTGGATGCTTTTGGAAACAACCAGTTTTTTCCACCAAACAGGAGTTTAAACAATTATTGGAGCACTGGCTAGAGAAAAGAGTAAGGTAGTCTTCCAGTCTACACGCATTTTTTTGGTACCTTTCACTGAGTCATCTGTGGAGCTGTTGTACCATTATTTATAGGACTCCTGAATAAGTGACTGAAAGTTTAGGATCCATATAAGCCATATAGGATCCAAGCCCTGCCTGCTGAGCAACCAGTTAAAGCTGTATCCTTTCTGGCCCAATAATGTACATGTGAATGCTCATGACTGACTATCGGAAGATACAGTTGTACTAACTTAATGTTAATCATGTCTTTGATTATCACCTCTCACTCTGTCCATTCTCTGTCTCAGTCTTTCCACAATTCACAAACTTCCTAAAATAATTTATCTTAGGCCTGGTGAACTAGAATGAGAACAGCTGCATGCTGAGGCAGCTGTAGAGACATGACCCTCTTTCTGGCTCTCCTTCATATTTGTGGCAGGTTATCATACTAATCTGATGTACTTCCCTATAAGGTGAAAGCAACAAAAAAGAGGAAGCTGCAGCCAGGTTGTGGCATAATGAGGAAGACCAAATGCTTGGTGCTTGGCCACTGCAAAATGGTAGATATTACAGATTGTAAATTTCCCTGATTGTAACCAAAACCCCACTGCTACCACTAAGATCCACATTAGTGATTGTATTTCATTTCAAGGTTTGCCCAGAGGATGATGATGACAATGATAACAACAACAACTCTGAAGGTCTTGAGAATACTGGTAATACAGGACACAGGAGCACTTGTATAGAAAGCTGTACTTCATTGGATGGTGAGGATTACCCAAAAGTGTGTCTCTTTCAGAGCAAGTAGACCCAACTTGGCCATCTGTGCTTTGTACACACACTAGTACTGTCTGTGAGTCTGTGCCATAATCATGGCTTTTTTTTAGAAAGTTGATTGGACTTCAGGAGATGGAAATATTGAAAATCAGAAATTATATAAATAAGCAAGCCAACACACACATAAACATGCATCTATAAAGAAATTTAATATTACATGATGACCTAAATTATCTGATGGAAAATTATAATTTTCTCTTTTCTTTGTTTTGGAAGAAATATTTAAATTATTAGATTGCTGTTTTTCCTCACAGAATGAAGTCTTCTTGACATACAAAGATCCCTTAATTAATAGTAATTAATACTCAACAATCATATTAATTGTGCACTGAAAATAGGAAAAGAAGACAAGATTTAAACAGAAGTGAGCTCATTATGCACCATTCCATATAGCACAAAGAACTGAACTATTTTGCCAAAACACAGTGGGCACATCTACACGAGACATTGACTGAGCACTCATTACAGCACAGTCATTTAGTACTTTATAAAGAAGTGCTAAATGACTGCACAGTAACTGGAGTTACTGAGCAGTTGCACCAATGAATGGCTTTTTCATGACACTGACTGGGCAGTATCCTGAGACAACTGAGTGCACGGTAGTGTTGTCGCAGGTTTTCTGCAACACAATGCTACTGCGCAGTTGGCACAGGCTACTGAACAGTCAGCATCTCATGTAGATGCAGCCAGTGTGTCTCCTCCATACATATTAGCTTTCAAACCAGAAGTAGGATAGTGAGGTTAGTACAGTACTGTGTGGGTACCTCCACACGTACACTTAATGTGAAGCAATAAGCTCTGGTACAGTTTAAACTGGAGTGTATTGATGCCAGGTGCAGTGTTTGCACACGCTTATGGGAGTACAGCACACTGAGCTGGGGCAGAGCAGCCCCAGCTGCCAAGGGCCTAAATGGTCAGCCTGCCAGCCCAGGACTGCTCTGACCAGCCTCAACATGCAGCAGAGGGGCTGGCTATGGTACAAGGGTGCTCTAGTGTGGGGCTAGCTGGCAGGTAGCCCCCTCCCTGAAGCACTCTCGCTTCTAGCCAAGCTAGGGAAGCATCTATAGGTGTGCTGCTGCAGAGTAAAAACTGCACAGCAGGATAGCACTTATATTTACAAGTACTATTGTGCTGCAGAGTTAATTAGTTTATTTTAGCCTAATAGGGGCACAAGTGTAGATGCGCAACATTTACTATGGAGTCTACGCTGCAGTAAATGTTTCATGTAGATTCACCTAGCATACATTAATAAGGTCTGTTTCTCTCAGCATATGTGTTGAAACATGTTGTTTTCAGGTTCAGGAGCTAATACTCACAGAGACAGTGGGTGCACCTACATGAGACACTACTGTGCAGTAGTTACTGCACATTTGTTTAGTACTTGCTAATACAAGTACTAAACAAATGTGCAGTAACAGGAGTTACTGCACAGTAGCCATAGCAAACTTCTTTTTAGGTGACGCTACTGTACAGTAGTCTAATAATACTGCACAGTTGTTTATTAACACTGTCTGTACTGTGATGTGCTACTGTGCAGTATTTCTTCAGCTACTGCACAGTCAGCTTCTCATGTAGATGCACACAGTGTTATATGTCTTGACACAATGCCACCTTGGGCTGTATAGACATACGCTATCTGTAGACTTGAGTGGTATGCTTGGTTGCAGATTTTGTTACACATTGGCTGCGTCTACACAGGACACTTACTAAGCAGTAGCTTGTTACTACTGTGCAGTAGCATCACTGGGCATGAATCATGACATGATGCTACTAAGCAGTAGTAATGAGGTACTGTGTAGTAAGCATCACTAGGCAACTCTGCCAGGACGCTACTGTTCAATAATGCTGATTACTATGCAGTCATTTAATACTTGGTTATGCAAGTATTAAATGACTGCACAGTAACAACTGCTCAGTGGGCAGCTTGTGTAGACACACCCATTTATATTTCCAGTGTGAAAACGAGAATGTACATTTGACAGTATTGGTTGGTTAGGGAGGCTGAGCAGAAAGTCCGCTCATTCTTCAGTATTTTAACCAAACATTTTCCTTTATTTTCTTGTCCCCATCACTACAGCAATGAGACAATATCATACAACACAAATAACATATATGCATCAGACAGATAGAAGGTAAGCCCTTTACTTATCTGTCATATATAGGAATATTATTAATAAAGATAGCTTGCTGTTAGCTAACAAGGCTTTTGGCTCAATAATTGCGTGTCCAAGATACGTAGGATCTTGAACCATGCTTTATAAACAGCTCAGGATACAAAGATAGTTTGCTCTTTTATTAATACTGCAGCTGTTTCATTGGCGTTATTCTGCCTGTAATGTTCCTTACTGCCTGTACCTATATTCAATATATACCGTACTGCTGTGTTATATTTCTTCCTGTGCTCATTGGCTCTCATCATTAATATCCTTTAGTGCCCTGACACATTTTTTTTTAAGATTGAGCATTACAATGATGCATGTACCAGTTAAATGGACACATGGGACTGCAATGATTCTATATTATCTAACACAGCTTGTTGTACTCAGCATGCTTTTCTTAATGGGCAACATTGACTGAGATCTCAATCCATTATGAAAATAAGTCTTAAATTTTATGCATTTTGCATTTGGTAGCACCATTTTTATTCTGTCCATGTCACCATGGAATCATATAAAACAGACTATACAATTTGTAATTTAGATTTTGACATTTTTGTAAGTTGTTGGGTTTTTTTCTTTTCCCCTCCCATTAACGTACTTTGGCAGATTTATGTTTCCCTGGAGATAGATAAATAGATAGTTACAGTACATCATTGTTATACTGCAGTAACCACTATCAGCCATAAGTGTTATGAAGTGGCAAATATTTATCTAAACTACAGTGCATACATCAAAGTCTCATACTAGTATTTGTCAAAAATCAGGTAAATCTACTGAAAGAGCTTTTTATTTATCACATAAGGAACATAAATAGATGCCAAACACCTCCTCACTGGCTTGTTTTTGTGAAGCATAGATAATGGAGCCACAAGCAGAGTAGTTGAGTTAATCACTGTTATTTTATTGAAAAGGCCCAGAAGATTTATGTCATTCCCTAAAACCAATGAAGTTAATACTAATCAGTTTAATTTAATGCTCTTCACCAAACATAATAGTATTCTGCTTGTAGTTTCCATTGTTTTAAAAATTGTAGGCTATTGCATACAACCATGCATTTTCCATTTAAAACAAAACCTGTATCTGTGACTATTACTTTTGCAAGATTCCATCCTTGTATTGTTTAGTAAAGTTCTCTTAACAGTAATACCTGTCTCCTTCACAAATGCTCTGTTGTTCGTGGTGACATTATGGGCTCAGTAGGTGCATATGTATATATATTTTTAAAGCAGTAGCTGCATGTCAATGAAAGAATATGAAAAATGAAGCCTTATCTCAGCACACCAAGAATCCAATGTCCAGATATTTTTCTTTACCTTCCTCAGATCCCCAGCTTGTCAAATGCTGTCTTCCTCCTCTATTAAGTCATATCTGCTGAAAACCCCATTTCCCTCTTTCTTCTGTATTGCTGTAGCACTTCTTCTAAAGTCCCTTGAAGGGACAATTTATCCTCTTATGTGAAAAGTGTCTGGCTTGATGAATCCACACAGAAGGATGGAAGAGCAGTTGAGGAGCAGCATAGGATGGAAGTGAAAGGTTCAGTCTTTCTAAATAATATCTTACTGGGGCACAAGGGAGCTTCAACCCAGGGCTAGCTGGCAGGCAGCCCCCATACTGAACCACTCTCATGCCTCAGTCAGCTGGGCAGTGTCTATACATGCTGCTGTGGGTTTTTTACTCTGCAACAGGATAGTACTTGTATTTACTGCTGTATTTACAGGTGCTATCCTGCTGTGGGGTAAATTAGTTTACTCCAGCCTAATAGGGGTGCACATATAGATACTGAGACACTTATTGCACAGCTGATTAGTCAACGTCCCATATACCCAGTGACTCCAAACTTTGTCTTGTAATCTCTTCCAGTGGTTAAGCACTGTTATCATTTAAAGGTCCTTCCTAATATCTAAACTAAATCTCCATTTTTTATTTTATTTTATAGGATTGTAGAAAAGTAGAGCTGAAAGGAACATAACAAGGTCATCGAGTCCAGTGCCCCTTGTTCTGTCCCCTATGAACACAGAGAATATTTGATGACTGTCCTCTGTATAAGAATATTTTCTCTGTTGGAAGACGGTCCTCTTTTCTGAATTAAATAAACTCAGTTCTTCCAATCTTTCCTCATCTGTCATGCTTTCTAGAGCATTAATCATTTTTGTTGCTGTCTTTTGAACACTTTCCAATTTGTCCATCTTTCTTGTAGTGCAGTGCGCAATTGACATGGTACTTCCATTGAGACCCCACTAGTGCTGAATACAGTGAAAGAATAGCTTCCCATGACCAGTATACAACACTGCTTTCAATACATCCCAAAATGGTATTAGCTTTTTGCAGCAACAGCAGCATTGAATCACATTCTGCTTATTGTCTACTATAACTGCCAGGTCCTTTCCTGGAGTCCTGCAGCCTAATCAATCATTCCCAAGTTTGTGTTTGTGCATTTCATCATTCTTTCCTAAATGTAGCACTGTTCCTTCTTGTTACAGAATTTCATCAAATTTATTTCAGACAATTTTTCCAATTTGTCAATGCCATTTTGAATCCTAATCCTGTCCTCTAAAATGTCTGCTTTCTCATCTAGTTTCATGTCATCTACAAATTACTGAATGTGCACTCCACTCCATCCTTCAAGTCATTATTGAGCATATCAAGCAGTGCTGGATCCATGAAGGACCCCAAGGGAACTCTTTATTATACCCACTCCCATTTACACATTGAGGACTACTCTGGGTGCAGACAGATATGACCCTTTTTGCCTGATCTGAACACAGAAAGCAGTCTATAGCCATGACCAAACACAAGTGAATGGGTACAGACAGCTTAAAAAATGGCCAGTCAGGCAAAAATCTGAACACTCATTCCATGAGGGTTCAGAAGATGACATTTCAAAACATAGTGTCCTCTGTAACTTGTGTCTGCCTGGGGCCAGCCTTTGAGCTGTTTTCAGAATGAAAGGCGGGAAGGGACTGTTTTTTTCAGCCCTGCTGGAGGGTGGGGCAGGTGAATTGTACAACCCCCTCCCGCACCTGCTCCCCACTGCAGGGTCTCAGCCAGCAGCTAGATTCCTCTCCTCCATCAAAACGAGTGAACTTCTTTTTGGCTGGGGGATCTTTGTAACTCAGAACGCTTCCTTCAAAACATTCTCAGTTACTGCAGGAAGCTGAACTTCAGTCTGTGCCCGCTATGGCTAGGAACAGAAGTTACACATAAACCAGTTTAAGTGGTCAGAAACCCATTGAAACCTGCACCAGAACAGAAATTCAGTGCACATAAACCAGTTTCAAAATGGCTGAAGATGGTTTAAGATAAACCTGGTTGAATGTAGTATCAGACTTAACTGATTTAGATCAAACTGGTTTATGAAACTTCTGTCCCAGATCCTTTCCTGGTTCAAGTTAAATCATAGTCCCCCAGCATCTCAGCATGCTTTGCAGCCCTGGGCTGGGCTGTTCTGTCTGCTCCAGAGACAAGGGATGACTCCTCTCCTCTGGTCCCTAGCTGGAGCAGTGTGGGCTAGCTGACAAAGGGGTGGGGTTGGGAGCAAGCCCAGCTGGGGATGCAGTCCAGTCTACAAGGGAGACTGCTCCCCAAGGAAAACCCCAGTGGGGTCTGGGGCTAGGGAAAAGAGTTAAACATCCCTTCCCCCCTAAAACTTATTACTGACTGCAACTGTGGTCTACAAATCCCAGAGGCACCTGGAAGCAGGAAGAGGAAGTGATGAGCAACCCTGCAGAGTCCTGCTGCTGTAATTCTGGGCTGCAATTCCCAGAGACCTCAGGAGCAGGAAGAAGAGGAAGTGATCACAAAGCCAGAGAGCCATGGTCTAGCACCCTACAGATTCTGGCCTGAGTCACTTCAGGCACATGGCTGCATTTCCTGAATCATACACAAATGTCTGTTCACTTCTGTTTCAATTTAATCTGTGCAGTTTACACTAACCTGCAAAGACTGAATCGACTGAGGCTTGGGCTTTTTGACTGTCTGTACCTAGCCCAAGACTACAATTACACAACTATTTAAATTTACCCAATGTAAAGTAGCTTCATCTAAACCATGTTGCCTTAGTTTACTTTTGAAAATATTAAGAAGAGAGTGTCAGATTACTTTTATCACATCACTGGCCTCCACTACTAACCAAAGGCCTATTGTCTTGTTATATAATGAAATCAGGGTTGGATAGGCATGATTAATTGTTGAATACTTCATGTTATTTGTTACTTAAACTGTCACTAAACTCTGATTGGTTACTAAATTCAGTGTTTGAATGAACCAGTATTTTTTCTAGTACTGAAGTCAGGCCAACTAGTGTATAATTCCCTGGGTCCTCCCTTTAAAAAAAAAAAAAAAAACAAAAAACTTTTCCATTCTTCTGGGAACTCACCTGACTTGGTTTACATTACTACAGCCAAATCTTTAAATACTCTAAGATATGTTTCATCAGGCTTTGCTTTTCTAAGTGTTCTTTTACTTTTTCTTTTCTTAAAATAGCCTGAGTACCTATCTATCTTTGATGACAACTGTACTTATCAACTGAAAGTTGACTTTTTGTGTGAAGGATTAATTAGAAAAGGTGTTAAATACCTAAATCTTCTCAGAATCATCCATTGTTAGCTTCCCTTCCCCAGTGTTCTCTTATTTCCAGAATATGTTATAGCGTGCATTTCTTATTACTAATTGCATCTCTTGGTTATATCCCAATCTGTCCATTGGCCTCTTTGATTTTTCACTTATATTCATTCATTATACATTTTTACTCATCCTTAGTAACATGACCAAGTTTCTACTTTTTAAGGTTTTAAGGAGATGAAGAGCACATAGTTTAACCATATAGGAGTCCTGCTATGTTTCCTATCTTTCCTTCACATCAAAATAGAATGCTTTTCTGCCTGTCATACTTTCTTTGAAAGGAACAACCAACACTCCTGTTCTGCTTTTCCCCTAAGCTTCCATCCCAAGGGCTCCTATATAGCTATTCTCCAAGTTGTATTCACCTTAATGGGGCCATGCTGGGTAGGATGTCTCACAGAGTGGGAAGGGGGGGCTCTGTTCTCTGCTGGAGGGGGCTCTTTCCCCTCCTCCTTTTCCTCCCAGGGTGGGGAGGGGGACTCCAGTGCGGGGCTTCCCCCACTGTCAGAACTGGAGCTACAGGCACGGAGAAGCAGAGCCCCAAAGGGGTTAAGGCAAGTTCTGCTCCCTCTGAGCACCCTGACATCCCTGCCTGCTGCTGCTGCCAGGCACTTGGGGTTGCATCTATGAGGGAGTGTGTAAGGGTCCCTACACCTCCTACCCACACACCCCCACCCTGCCCAGCTGAGCTCTGTGCTCCCACTGCTCCCCTAGGAGGAGGAAGAGGGGGAAGAGTCCCTGCCTCAGCATGGAACAGAGCCTCCCCCTGCCCTGGGGGGAGTAGGGGGAAGAGTCTCCCTCTGGGGCTGGGCAGCAGCCCATAGAGCACCCCCTTCCCATCCTATAATGATAGGGGAGAAGCATGGGGAAGAGTCCCCCTGTGGGGCAAGGCAGCCTCACAGAGCCCTCCTTCCTACCCCATGGTGCTGGCAGAGGACAAGGGCAGAGAAGAGCCCCCACAGCACTGAACAGGCTCCCCTCTCCATCCCACAGTGGAGAGGGAGAGGGAGGAGGAGAAGAAAGAGTTCCTCTCTGTGGCTGAGCACTTGTGTGTGCCTGGATTATTCCCAGCTGTAAGGGAGACCTGGGGCAGTCCTCCTGGGGGCCTGGCCATGCACTCCCCACCTCAGCTCAGTTTCTCTATGGAAGGGAAGGAAGGGCTGCAATAGCACCCCTGGGCTTCTGGCCTGAGCCACTGCAGGCATATGCCAAACATCTATCCACTTGGAAACCAGTTCACTCTCTCCAGGTTAGATTAACCTCCAAAGACTGAATCAATGTCTGTTTGGCATAATGGCACTGGCATTAACTGAATTAATGTTTTTTGAATGTCTGTCACTAGTGCTGATGTCCAGTGGTTTTTTTGGGTTGTTTTTTTTTTTTGTTGCTCTCCTGTTGTCCCTCTATCCCCATATGATCCCTGTCACCCAAGTTGACTTTCATCTCGAGATTCTCCACCAGTTCTGCCTTTTTAGTGAAGAGCAAACCAAGAAGAACTTTTCCTTATTTGATTTGTGCCCAACACAGATTAAGAATTAAAAACACACCCAAATAGATAGGTCAGACTTTGAACTAGCAATCTGTTCCTTCACTCTCTGATAGACTCCCCAAAGGGTACCTGGATTCTGCTTGTTTCTCCTTTCTTAGAAGAATCTAAAAACATTGCCTGAATGTCGACCCAAACCTCAGACTCTCATATTAAGGATCTGAAACTTAAGCTGAGGAAACTGGGCACTTAGGTTATCACTAATGCTTAAATGCTAGAACCTGTGCCTGCCCCTTTCCTATTCACCTTCTCAGGCCTACTCACCTGGATGATTAACATGTCCGGGTGTCCTCTATTTAGAATTTCCTGCACCTCTAAGATTAGGTAATCCTGTATCCAACTCTAATAGGATATTTTTCTTCCTTGAAACTCCCTATCTTCATGAATCTTTATCCTCCTCTATCTGAAGGTATGTGTATGCTTCTGTCAAATTTATGCCTTCTTTGTAGTTTTGGATGAGATGCAGTTGAAAAAGTTGTTTTATGTTGGATTATAATTTGTCTTTGTGCCTTTGCCTTTATATATGCAAATATAAAGCTTTCATATTTATATTTTCAATGTCCTTTCTATGTGAGAATAATAAAGTATTATTTTTATCGTACGGGGCCTCTTAAGATGGACATAGCTTAGGGCCTCAGCATGTCATAATCTGGCACTGAGCCTAAAGTATGTTATGTCAGGAGATTTAGTATCACTTCAAGGGAAAAAGTAAACTTGAGGGAAGGTGTGACTCATCCCAAAGCAAGATTCAGTATCCACAGAATAATCACGCAGAAGCCATTTGCTTCAAACCACAGATGTAGAGCAGTGGTTCTCAATCTCATTAATTAGACTCAGAAAATGCCAGCTGTTACTTTTCACATAGTTTTTGACCAGGAAAAAATAATAAAGCAATTCTTCTGTTGCAAAGACATTAGAAAGACCACAAAAGGTCAAAATAATGCTAACAATATGGATTCCTATTTGAAATCTCTTGTGACTCATGTTAGCACTGTTAGGTATGGAAACATTGCATAGCACGATGCAGAATACTTGAAAGGATTTCCTGACACCCAAGGCTGAGGTTGAGAATCACTAATGTAGAGGGAAGAACAATTGAAACATAGTGGGAGGCACAGGACCATTATCAGCATTGGCCCCTCTTCATTGCCTGAAATGCCTTTGATATCTTGATAAAAGTCCTTCTTAGATAAACTCCCAAGTCTATTGATTACAAGTTGTCAGTCTTGTGATCAATTCTGTTGGTTTAAAATGGAGAGGTTCAGGTGATGCACTGATCTTTAAATACTCTGCTTTCAGAGACTTTTTTGAACTTACTATATAAGGCAAGTCCAATTACCATTATCAAGTCAGACTTAGGGACAAGATAGCTAGTGAAAACAAGGAAGCAATGGCCTAATTTCTGAGGTTCAAAATAGACTTTAAGTTTTGTAGAGGGTAATTTATTAAAATGTTCATTACAAGGAGATATGTTCAAGCTCTGTCTTGACCTTGAGAGGATGCTTTCATTGTGCTTCCAGACAATCCATAAGTACTTAGCTCACTGTAACTTGGTGATATTATACCTACAATGGATGAAACATTCCTCTTATCTAGTAACTATTTTATTCTTCATGTTTTACCATTAGGCTTTCTCAACTCCTTTTTTTACTGCCTTGCTCAGAGCTCAGTTTAATGAAAGACTCCCTTGTGCTCACCTGCTAAGCAGTCAGAAAATCAGACTGCATACAGGTCATTATTCTATTAAGAAATTAACATCTAAAAGAAAAATAGGTAGGCATTTGAAATTAAAATGCCTTTCTGCAATTAGCTGAAGAAACATAACAGTAAAATACATTCACTGTCCAACGTGATTCTATTTCAATCTGTCCAAGGCCCTGAAAATTAAGCAGGGTGGGAAGGACAGAGGAGGGCCATGGAAGGAAGGGGAGCCCCCCCCCCACCACACACACACACACACACGCACAACCCCTGCTGGTAGTATCCCCTTCCCACCTGGACCTCCTCCTTGTGCAGGTCTTATTGGCCATGGCAGGAAATCATGGTGGTCTGACTAAGTCCCTGCCAACAACAAGGTGGTGCAGCTGCTTCTGGTGTCCTATGGCATGGAAGCACAGCATCTGGCTGCCCAGGCAGTGGCCCCATTCAGGGAGGAGGTATAGCTCATCACTGCTGGAGCTAACCCTGGCCTGTCCTCCCCACTACAGCTGTGCACCTGTAGTTGGAGAGGTAGGTGTTAGCCTGGGCCCCCTAAGCTGCCAAATGAGGCTGGGGCAAGGGAGCACACAAGGACCTATGCCTGGTGCCTTGAGGAGCCCTCCCCTGGTGACTACAAATCACTGATGGGCCCTGGCAGAGGCTCTGGCTGGACACTTGTGCTAGAATAGACATGGAAGCCATGTTCAGGGTCCTTTGCATCCAGGATATGGTCCAGCTGTCACGTAAAGAGCATGCATCTGCAGGCAGCCCCAAATGACCAGCTATGGTCCATGATGTGGACCCACTGGGACTGCAGGGCCTTGACTTTTATGTGGTACTGTCACACAGACTACTGGTGGCCACACTCCTGCATGCCAGCTGCCATAGTCTCATACATGTGGACATTAGACTGGCTGCCCCAGGCAAACTGCCTCTGCACTGTGGCAGCACCACTCACTACTATGAGGTTGCTGATCTCTCCCTTTGATCAGTTGGGGTCCCAGGACACTGTCTATGGCAGGGACCTTGGGGACATAGGCAGAGACTGTGAGTGTGGCAGAGCTTAGTGTGCCCACAGTGGAGAGGCACATTACCCAGAAAATAGGCAGGTGGTGGAATAGGCCCTGGGGGCCAGAGCTGGGGTCTGCAGGCCTGCAGTGGCCAGCATGTGCTCACATGTCTGGGACCTGATGTCCAGGGGAAGACAGCAGCTGGCACAGGTCCTAGGAGTCAGGCCAAGGGTCTAAAGGTCAGACTGGGGCAGCCAAGAAGCTGTACCTGCCATGTGGCAGAAGAAACTCCCAGCCACGTGGTTCTGAACCAAGAGGAAGCCAGCCCCCTACTGGTGCGGCTGACTAGGAACAGATTTCCTCCTAGTGACTGTCTACACATGCACTACTATTCAGTTAATCTATTACCTATAGTCAGTGCCAGATTATGACATGCTGAGGCCCTAAACTATGTCCAGTTTAAAAGGCCCCACGTGATAAAAATAAGACTTTATTATTCTCCAAGAAAGGACAATGAAAATATAAGTATGAAAGCTTGATATATGCATATATGCAAAGGCACAAAGAAAACTTATAATCTAACCTAAAACACATTTATGAACTCAATATGAATAATACCTGTGCAATCATATATATGTATATTTTTGTCATATTAGAACAAAAATGTCCATATTTAGAGAGTTATTTCCCCATATCTCCTTTATTTACCAATTGATTATTATAAAACTTGATATTGAGTCAGGGTTTTTTTTCTTATTTAGAGGCCCCTCATATTGTAAGGCCCTGTAATAGGGAATCCTAACCCTGTCACTAGAAAGCAGGGTGGCCCCTTTAAGGTTAGAACCTTCAGGACATAGAATGCAGGCAGAGCAAGGGTTAAAAGCCAAGCCTCATAGGCTGTTCAACTGACTCAGGGCTGTCAGGTGACCAGAAGAGGGCTCAGGCCAGAAATACATAAGCCCTGATCTGAGCTAGCCAGAGAGCCCTGGTTGCAGAGACAGTATACTCTAAGCAGAGCTGTAGAAGCCCTACAAGAGAGGGAATGTGGCAGACAGTGGGACTCAGAGATGTAGAACCCATGGGAAAAAGTAAGCAGGCTAATGGCCTTTGTTAATTTTCCTTTGTTATAGCCCATGGATTTACTGTTTATGTTTGAGTCTATTCTGGTGGATTGTGGATAAGGCAGTAGGGGAGGTGGAGGCCTCATTAGCGCCTACAGGGTACAGCTATAGAGGGCCAGAGAGCCCAGCACCACAGGGCACAGCTATAGAGGGGCAGGGAGCCTGGCACCATAGCAGGCACATCTGGGCTGAGCCAAAACCCAGAATGTTGAGTGAAGCTAGGACCTCTAAGCCAGGTCCTATTCAGTGGGCCTGGGCTGGTAGGCCTAGCTAGAGTGAAGGGGCAGGTTCCTAAGAGGCTGAGGCCCCAACAAGGGGACATCATACAGACAACACCCATGAGGCATGAGGCACAATAAAGGGGAGCTCAGAGTGTGCAACTAGCCCTTAAAGCAGAAGTTCTTCCCCGACAGGTGTACGTGAGCATAAAACATACCTGGGAAGTCCTGGGGTAGTCTCCTCTTTGAAAACCAAAGGAACATCAAGACGTGGCAGGTAAGTGAAGGGGAGTCTGCTCCCAGCAGAAAAAACAAACATAAAGAGACTTGAGAGTGCCCCCAGGTGTTTCCAAATGCCACTGGGGATGGAATCCTGTTACATCCCCTAAGCTTTTTCTTAAGTAGTTTAAGCCTAAATCCAGCACTGCCTGTAGTAGATTAATCTACTACAGATAGTAGCCAACTACACAGTAGACTAATTTACTGTGCAGTAATGATGCTTTACTGCATAGATGCCTAAATCCACTTACATGCCTAATAGCTGAAACAGAATGTATGCAAAACTGTACAAAAACTGTATGCTGTATCTTGTTGTTTTTAAATAAATGGAGTCATTTAAGCATAAGTATGATAGAAAAGAAAGAAAACCACCAATCCAGGTAATCTATAACAGTTTTCCTACACAGTTTTGGAGATGCATGTCATTTTTTTGTGTAATATTCAGTACATTCAATCAATAAACATTAAGTAGCTTAGCTGTTCTCTGAATTGTGTAGTCATTAATGTTATAAATTAATGGTTTCTTTTGCATTTTGTCCATGTTTATTGACAAGACATAGCTAGCAAATGCCCCATAAATATGCTGAAGCTGATGGATAATGAGCAGTATTCATCTATGTGAACAGAATTAAAGTGAATCATTAGCCACGGTTTAATATTATTTTTCCCTCTTTGGAATCTATCTTTAATTCATTTTCACTCTTTTTCTGGTTTTGTTTGTTTGTTTGTTTTTTGCTTTGTTTTTCCTGTGGGTTGCTGGCATTCTCTGCATGTTAAGGAAAAAGTGTTGTCTTTATTGATGTACACACAGAAACAACAAAAGACAAACATACATATATTTTGTACTTGGAGGTAAAATCTACAAATATATTTAGCCATTAATAATAGGGGTAAGCCACCCAAACTGCCCCACAGGCTTGCTGAATTGTAGATTTCAAATTGTTGTCAATGACCTATGATGTAATATATAACTGTGTGAAAGTCATATTTCCACCCATTATCTTCTCCACCTTGTAAAAAGATCTTATTTTGGATGTAAGAAAGATAAAAGATGAGGCAAAAACTGCACTGTATGTATAGGCATGTCTTCTGTCTTTGGTACACCAGTTTCCATGACCCTTTGCAGCTCAATCAGGAATTGTAAGCCCCCTTCCTATATTACCAATGGGTACCTATACACATGCCTGACGCCTCAACTAATTGAGTCTGCTGGAGTGTGCTATTAGCATGATCCAACATCCTTGGCATCATGTATATTCAGCATCCCCATACTCCAAAAGGGCAGCAGGGGTGCTTTAATGAAAGCTTGTCAAACAAACTTTAGTTAAAGTGCCCCTGCTGCCCTTTTGGAGCATGGGATGCTGAATACATGAGATGCGGCCAGTGCTTTAATTAGACTGGCTCCCGAGAGCCGCTTTAATAAAAGTGCCCCCCCCCCCCGCACATGTAAAGATGCCCAATCACACTAAACAGTGCCAAAATTGTAAAATTTGGACTTTAATCCCCACAAAATTAGGTCCTGAGTACCAAGAAGAAGATTGGGAGGGGAAGGTGAGGGGGAGAGGGAAATAGAACATGCAGCCATTTGTAGTGTTGGAAAATTCCTTCCAGATTCCAAAATTGGCAATCAGCAAAGCCTGCAACATTACAGGTTATCCAGTTTACCAATATTAAGAATGGGGCTGAAGCAGTGTGGTTCATTTCATCTGAGACACTGTCTTTATTATGGACATCTCTTTATTTCTGCTAGGTAGAAGCAGTATCAAAGCCCTGTACCCATCCAGTTCAACTATGAATATAATGTCCCCATTCACACACTCTTCTCAGGTGGCACGCACTTGTGCCTAAAAAGAAGTGAAGGAAAAAGCATCAGTTTCAAGCACCCTAATGGGGAAGAAGTCTGCTTCAAGCCAACATTGCCCCTCCTTACTCTAATCCTTGATCGGGGTGCCCCCAGTGCCTTCAACCCCACCTAACTGCCACTCTGGCTAGCAGGGGTGATGCTTCTGCTTTTCCTTTACTTTAATGTGTTTGGGGGTTTTTTAATGGGGGTCTGGACATACTCATTCTTAAGACATTTATGGGGGTCTCCAGGTGTATGGCTATAAGTGCATATAGACACACTCACTGTGGCTTATTAATATTGTTAAAGCTATTCTCTCAATCATGGGGACTGCTGGCTTAAGTACTCCTTCATATTTTCTATTTTCTTTGAAAAACCAAAAAGAAACTACGACGGGATCCAACTCTTGTTTCTATTAAGGTCACTTTGCTTCATGAGTGGCTACCACAGAATTCTTCTGAGAGATGAGGCATTTCAGGAAGGAAAGAGCACAAGGGTTGTTTTAATTCTTTACCGGGGTGTATCAGTTCTCAACTGGAGTCTATTCCCATAGGGAATGTATATTTGAGGTATTAGTTAGAGAAGCCCCTGAGATGCTCTCACACATACTGGGATAAGTGTTGGTATATATACGGTCACATAATCAGGCCTTGTTTTTCTCTCTCTTTCTCTCTTACACACATGCATATACACATACATTCCCTTGAGCCAAGTAGAGAACTAGTTGGGGAAAAGGGAAATGATGGCCCATAGTACTTGCTTAATTACTTTTATCTCTAAATATAGGCAAAGGAATGCATAGAGTAAATGAGCCAAATTATTAATTCATAGAAAACTGAACCAGGAGAGAATTTGTCTTGGTATTTTTATGCCGTTGGAATGTTCTGTCCTGCTTCTTTACACTAATCCTAGATTTATTCATATTTATTATATTTCTACTATGTTCTGAAATGAAAGACAGGGATTTATGATGTACATAATTACTTTCCTTCTCCATCACATCTTCCCAAAAAGGGAAACTCTTGAGCATGTCTCATGCACCCACTCATCCACCCACCCATCCACACAGTGAAATTAGGCATGTAGCAGCAAAGCCACATTGGAGGTGTTACATAATGGCACTGCAAAGCATGTCTGACACAGAAGTCCTGAGAGTGGCCATAGGCAGGGCTGTCCATAGGAGGGGGCAAATTGGGGTGACTGCCCTGGGCCCCATGCTTTGGGCACCCATGGAGCTGGGTGGAGCAGCCACAGCAACTCTGCACTGCTGCTGCCAGCTTCCCATCTGGCCGCTGGCTTCTTCACATCCAGAGTACACGGGGGTGGGGGCCCTGCACAGGCTGATTTGCCCTGAGCCCTGCACACTGCTTGGGTCATCTCTGGCCATAGGAGTGGTAACATCAAATATTTCTGACTTATGAATATTTTGAGGGGGTTTTATTGACTTTTATGAGCAATGCTGAGCAAAGGTGAAAGTGGTATAATATTCTGTGCCATGCATTTAATTATTAAGCACTTGGCTGTAGAATCCCCAGTTATAATGATAAGATAATTCAGAATATGCATTTATACCCACAAGAGCTCTGGTGCAGTTCAAGGATTCATCAGGATTATTAAAAGAATGAGACTATATGCTTTTGAAGAACATGTGAATCATGGGATGAACTGTGACATAGCGAGATCCACTTTCCTTCAGGATTTTCTAAGTAACAGCAAATGTCCTTTGTGTCTGCAACTGAAGAGAAAAATCCGGAAATGTATATTACTTTTTCCTTTATGTTGCGGTTCTCAAGACAGTTTGATACCTGGATATTATATATCCATAGAAATACAGTTCGGAGATGAATGCTTTCTCCAAGGCTTGAACCTAAAGCTCAGTGAAATCTCCCAGGTTTCAAACTGATTCAGGTTGCAACTGCTGGCAAGCGGGATCCAAAAAAAAAAAAAAAAAAGAAGAAGGATATTCTATGTACACTATAGGAATAGCAAAATTTATAAAATCCCAGAGTGCAATTTATATACTCTTTATGGCTCACTGAAATAGAGCAAACAAAATGAAAGAAGTAGACAGGGAAA
>NW_005842020.1:2520489-2528458 GCF_000455745.1 Alligator sinensis | reverse complement strand
AAGGTGTGGATGTTGGTCTAGGATAAGAAGCATAGAGACAATCACTTAGGATATGGAGAGCCAGGGTAAGAAAGAGAGCATGCCTAGTAGTAGGGTGAGGAAAAATCTACTTGCCGTGTGATACCCAAGCACACACAAGTTTCTTTTCCTGGTATATAAATGAGAGGCAACAAACAATGCAATGTAGGAGGGCTAGAAGAGCCAACTGTTTCCTTTTGTAGTATGGAAGCTCTACCAGACAAAATATTCTTAAAAAAAAAAAAAAAGGCAACTCTTTTAGGGTACATGCAGACATTTGCTGTACCCAGTCTATGATCACCTGGCTTACTTTATGCCATGTGATAGTAAATTGGGAGTGGTTTGTATATGCCATGCCAGGAATCTGATCTAAGTCAAGATAGGGGAAGGGTGGGAGTGGGGGGAGCTGGCACATCTGTGGGGGTAGAGGGGAGGTGTTGGTGGGTCCACAGGGGGCATTATCTACCCAGGAATGTGAGAATCTGGGAGGCTAAAAACAGTTGTGGGGGTTAGAAAGAACACAGCCTCAGTGAGGGGGCCAGTGGGTAGGCTTTCCTAGCCTTGGGGCTGAGCTCTGAATGTGTACAGATGTTCAGTAGATTGGACTAATCGATTCCCAATCTTAGTTCACCTCCTCAGGTAAAATAATTTGGATCAAACTGGCCACTGTTTGCCCAATTTATCCTCTCCAAACATCTGTGCAGATAAGCACTTAGATCAGCCTAACCCTAGTTAAGTTGATCTAAGTGTAACGTCTAGACATATCTTTAATGTTGGGCTTTGTTCCATTTTGTAAAAATGACCTGTTTTTTCTGTTACTTCTGCTTTCTCGTCTGGGATCTGGGCACAGTCCATATACCAGTATGTTTGGCTCAGTGTGTCAGTATGAATATCTTGGGCCAGAATCTACCTAGTTGACATAGGCACCTAAGTGCCAGTCTCTTCCATCAAAAAAACTAAAAATCTGTTATTACTGAAGGTGGATGGGCCCTCCTCCTTGTTGCTTTTTTGGCTCAAACTTAAAGATCCAAATATAGAAGAAGCATAACATGGCAGCTCTGCATCCTGGGGAGTGGTGGTGCATGGCGTAGTGGTAGCTCCTGGCAAGCCAGCAGTGGCAGTGGATATTTTTGCACCTATGCCACACCAAATTGGTGCCCACGGCTGCTGACCCAATCACCCCACCTCTCCCATCAGCTACATTAATGAAAAGTAGATGCACTTGAAGGACACAAGTGGGGTAGAACATGATTGTACTTAAGCACCTAATCCTATTCACACATCTAGTAGGTGGAGTAGGAATTGGCCTTTACGTCCCTACTTGCATTCTCATAAATTACTTTGTATTTCTGTGATATTTCTTGACAGGGTATCTTATTTATTTCTCCACACTTTAGATTCCCTGAAGTTACCTGAGAAGAGAGAGTCCTGCCTCTTTCTTCTACCATTAATTTTTGCAAAGTAACCTCTACTGAGTTGAATTTACACACAGATCAAATTACAGATAAGTAGACCAGCACTACCAACACAGAAACAGGGCAAGGTGAATCATGGATAGCAGGTTTTATATTGCTTTCTGTTAAATGTAATTCCTTGGATGTGGTAAACGTTTCTCACCATAATTGCTAAAGTTTTCAAGAACTATAAATTAAACAATGCAGACATTCGATGCTTTTGCCTCTTTACAGTTAAAATTTATTGCACTTGGAACCATGAACCCCTGACTTCATAGAAGGGTGGCTATAGTAGTTTCCACTTAAAGAAATATTTATTTTTTCATTTGTAAATTGATTCTGAGGGAAATTGAACTTGTTGCTCTCTCAGTGTCCCTCTCCACATAATTGATACAACCCATTTCAGTCTAATGGAAGAAGCAGCAGCTCACTATGTGAATCAGTGTTTGCTGGAATCCAAGTGTAAATTATATGATCTCTTTTTCATGAACTGTCACTTCTTTAGTTAATGTATTTTCACATTGCTCAACTCATTATTGCTTTCCTTTTTATTCCTCTCCTTGCTCTCAGTTTTATAATATGCACTCAAAGAGAAACTTTAAATTTGCCCCATTCCATATCAGTTTTTATCAAGTTTTTAAATACAAACCCCCCCACCCTTAATTATGATTCCATTTTGGAATTAAATTCTATGCAATCACTCTCCTTTCCCATTCTGGATTGCTTTCAGTTCGGGCTTTGATTTGTAACTGAACAGCACTATGATACATAATTAGAACTGGATCAATACTAAAGGAACTTTATTTCTCTACCCAGGTTTACAAAATAAGAAAAAAATATTCTTTGATTTAGAATTGTATATGAAGCCTGAAGCAACGTGTTATTCCCAAATCAGTTAAGTTATCCTCACTTTAAAAGAGACTGAAATCTTCTATGATGGACTATAAAATGTGTTGACAAGTGATGGTGGGAGGTTTAATATTGGTATAAATCAGATTAAAATTTCTCTCTCAAAAATGGGTAATTGCTATTTAATATTGGGCTTGACAAAATAGAGAAGTTGAGATCAGTATATTTGACTGGAGGTTAGATATTAAATAATAATTTCATGTATCTAATTCTATATAGTGCTTTACCCATTAACATGCTAATTTTCCACTGGTAATAAAGCTGATGAACCAAAGAATTTAGCTTCAGACCATGGGACTTAGATGCTTGGCATGGAATCCACAGTCCTGAGTGAGGTGCCTTTCTGTGATGCATAGGGACAGATAAACACCTAGGACTAGGGTTCGCATCAGGCAATACACTGAACAGGTAGCTAAGCAATAGGGAATGCCAGAGTCAGAGTTGAGCTTGAGTATACATATTTTTATAAGACATCTTGGAGATCCCACCTATATTTAGGGGTCTAAAGGACTGACTCACCATTTTCTTTGAAACAAAGTGATGGCAGTGGTTGTGGCTGTGACTATATTTTATATAATAGTCTAAAGATTAGAATACTCACCCAGAAAGTGAAAGACCTGAATTCTATGCCCTACTCAGCCTAAGTGAGGTTCACATGTTAGGTAGTTCTGGTCATTTGCAGGAGGGAACTCCAGGGACCTTGGGTGCGTTACTAATAAAAAAAAATAGGGGATTATCATCTCTCAGGTTCTGAAGAGATGAGATGGGGGGTTGTAGATCGAACTCTTGGATATACGCACCTAAAAATCCATCTAAGCCTCGTTTTAAGAGCCTAAATCATTTTATAGATATGGGAAATAGCTAATGTACCTTTGAATAAAATAGCTAGTCCATTATTTTTTCTTTCTTACTAGTGAATAAACTATCTTTTAAACTCAAACCCATGGAGAATGGCTGGGGTCTTTATTCTGAATGTGAATTTCTATAAGCAATGCATGATCACAGCTTTTCTTTTTGAAACTTTTTTTTTTTTTTTAATTATTTCACTGATTTACCTAGATCTCCAGTATTGCTGATTATAATTGCCTAAGACACTGCTGGAAGAAAGACAAGACACCAGGAATCTAATTTACTTAGGCAAAACTTATTTTTTAAAACATGCGGAAACTTTCCAAGCAATAGATTGCACAACATTGGTGAACTTCCTTTTCCTTCGTACCATCTCTGGATCAGTTGCCCAAATCTTCCTCAGTGCTCCTGCCCTTTCACCTGATCCTAGAATGAGAGTTTTCAGCCTTCACCTTGTAAAAGATATGAAGGCATCTGTAGCTTTCCTTTGAACCAGCTGTTAGGAGTTTCACTGTTTGCAAATAAACCCTAGTTTATCATGAACCATCCCTGTTGAACAACCTACATAAGGGGTTGTCAACTGGGGATAAGTGTACCCCCGGGGGTACTTGGAAAGGGGCTAGGGGGTATGCATGGGTGGGTGGGGATCGAGCACTGCCACTTGCCACCCCATGCCACCACCTCCCAGGAGCAGGGCCCGGGGGGGTGGGGCAAGGGCAGTGGCACCCCTCTGCAAACCACACAGGTACTGCCTGACCAGCTGGACATGATGGGGAGAAGTTTACATAGGGTGGCTGCCATCCACCACCTTGCACTGCCACCACATGCAAGCCCCTAGACTAGTGGCTTTACGTGACTGAACAAATATATATGACTAGGTAGACACACCAACTGAGCATGCACTTTAGTAGTCATTAGGGCTGTGTGAAGCTTTGGGTGCTCATTCAATTTGGAGGATATTCGGCCTTATTTGGTGGCTGAATCTCTGAATTCAAATTGAATCAGGAAACCAGTAAAAAAGGTCCACATTGATTTGAAGCTCTCCAAATCAATTTGGAAAAGATTTGGAGAGTTTTGGAGATTCAGGCAGTCCCTGCTCACTGCTGCAGGAAGCTGGACCTGGACTCCATGCCGGTAAGTGTGTGGGGGGTCTGGAAGAGGCCCAGCCTGCCCCCCCCCCGCCCCCATTGGCTGCCTGGCCTCAGTTCCCTGTTCTTTAAAAACAAACAAACAAACAAAAACCCCACTCACTGGCTC
This sequence comes from Alligator sinensis, assembly GCF_000455745.1. Classification (NCBI taxonomy): domain Eukaryota; kingdom Metazoa; phylum Chordata; order Crocodylia; family Alligatoridae; genus Alligator; species Alligator sinensis. Next base: position 2,523,971 of record NW_005842020.1, on the reverse strand, counting down.
CTGCCAGGTGGTGGGGTGATCCCCATTGTCCCATGCTGCAGGGGGCGGCTCTGCCACAAGCCCCTATCCCCCACCCACTCTCTGAGCCCCATTGATAACTGTCCCATGTGGCCCCAGCTCCAGGTTCTTTATAAAAAAATAAAAGGAAAAAAAACCTCATCGGCTGCTGCAGCTGCGATCAGGACCTCTGGGGGATCATGGCAGAGCCATGCAGTGGGGGGCAGTTGGGGGAAGTGGAGGGCAGTGGGGATCACCCCCCCTCACCTGGCAGGAGCCGGTGAGTATGGAGCTTTTTTTTCTTTAACTTTTTAAAAAGCCAGGATGCTGGAGTTGGGAGAGCGGGCAGGGGTTGGGGGCTCATGACAGAGCCCTCCATGCAGTGGGGGGCAGTGGAGATCCCCCCCATACCTGGCAGTAGCTAGTGAGTGCTGGGTTGTTTTTTTTTTTTAAGTCGGGAAGCTAGGGCCAGGCGGGGCAGCCATTGATGGGGCTGGGAGAGCAGATGGGGGACCGGGTCTTTTTGATTTGGAGATTCGGTGATTCAGCAGTGGCCAAATCTCTGAATCAGATTTGGCCAAATAGATTTGGGACAGTGATTCAAATCTCTGAATCAAATCACTGTCCCACAAATCAGCCAAATCTGAATCCAAATCCGAATTGAATAATAGCTGCTTTGCACAGGCCTAGTGGTCATAGCTCAGATACGCACACTTTGGAATATGTAGATACCTGAAAAAGGAGTCACTTAGGACCTGTGACTATCATACTTAGTACTTAATTTAAGGGTAGCTAAGTTTGTTCATCCTCCTTTGTCCCATGTCTCAGCAACAGTGCTGATGCTGAAAATCCTGGGGGTTTGAACTAAAATCATGTTTGGTCTTAGCTCAAGCCAGGGCGGGTGGTTAGAGCACAATACTCTACCCACCCCACGGCAGATTACATACTCACTCCTTTCTTCAGCTTTCCTTTTGAAGCAAGCCACTAATATAGTGCATGGAAAAAGTGGAGGGAGGGTACAAAAGAGGAGAACTTCTGCCACAATGAGGACAAGGAACCCTTCTTTATTGGCCAGAAGCACTGAGTCCCACACTTCTGTTTTTCTCCTATCCTCCTGACCTTACCTCCTACAGATCTCCCCTGAATGGCTAACAGCTTGAAAAGAAGCACCAGGAAAAGATCTGCATAATTTCTGACTTGTAGTGCAGTGTTTAGCTTGCTGTCCTGGGAAGCGAGAGAGACCCAGCTTCAACACCCCGCTGGGGATCAGAAACCATGACCTCCAGGCTCCCAGGTTAGTATCCGAGCCTTTAGCCCTTTAGGGGGAAAGATCAGTGGGCCCTCATTTTGTTGCTTCCTATAGGGGCATGTATGTAGTCACTCATATATGTTGTGCTACACATCCAGGAAAAGAATGCCCTTGGACATGAAAATACAAACAATGTCCTGAAGACATCCAAAAATGGTTATCTAGATGACTGGGAAAGAACAGAATGACACCCTATGCCGTACATTCCCTTGGCATATTTGCATTTTTTCCATATGTTTCTCCCCACTACAACCTGTCATAACCAAATGAGTTGAGTGCCCCTGTCACAATAGAACTGCCCTGAATAACTGCAAATTTGGTACGTTCTGCCTCATTAGCTATTCCCACCTGGCAGTCTGTTATTGGCTACTCTAAATGTATAAAAATCCGTGCAGCTTCCGCCCAAGTCGGAGAGCTCTGAGCACGTGGTAGAGTACGGAGAACTTTGCCACATGGTAGAGAAAAGCTGGCGGACTGGCCATCCTCCAACATCTCCCCGTCACTGCCTGTTCCCGACGTATCCTTCATCCTGCATGCTCGTTACTGTCTACAAACTCGCCAGCTCGTGTTGGTCGTCAGTTACCTGTAACCATGCAAGCAACTTGTTACCTGTAACTACGTAAGCAACCTTACCACCTGCGTCGCGACCATCAGCGGCGTAAGTAAAGTTAAAGTTATTTTGCAACCAATACACTGTGTCCTGCCTGTCCATCCACCAGCCCGCCTGACGGCCGAGTAATCAGCAATCCTCCTCAAGTCGGCTTCGGCCATCTGAGACATGGCGTCACGAACAGGATCTAAAGGCACGGTGGTGGAGGTGAATTTAATTGAGTGCTGCCCCTGGTGCACCGGGACCCGCCGCGTGGAAAACGCAGACGAACTCTGGGCACATATCACCTACCACCAGGCGGTAGGAGGGGATGGAAGGAACGTTGACGGCTACTTCTCGGTGAAAGGGGAAGGAGCAGTCATGAAGGAATGGAGAGCAAAGCTGTTTCCCGGGGCGTTCGGGTGTGTAATGGGCAGTGACCGGGTTTGCTATCGGCCCCCGGATGAAATAGTGACCCTATCCCTAGTGGAGGTGAAGGTGAAGAAGGTGGAAAATCTGACTCCCGCTCAAGAGTTTGCCCAGTGCACCCGGTACCTGAGGGAAGGAGGGGAACCCACCCCACCGGACTGGTTTAACTGTCCGGCTTTAGTGCCTGGATCGCGTGGTTACGAACTCGTCGGCCAGCTCCGGGAAGACCTGGAGACCGAGGACTGCCACGCAGCAAAATGGGGAGGCCCAAAATGGAACAAGGAAAAAATAATAAACGTGTTCTTTCTATTTCGAACGGTAGCGGGCTTATTGAGAGAAAACGCCAACCTAGAAATGCAATTGCGAACAGCGAGCATGGAGTCACTGGAGCAGGCGGCGGGGGGCTCTGAGCCAACGCTCAAAAATGGCGCCGGCCGCATGGCGCCGCTGCCAGAAAATGGTGCCGAGGAAAGTGAAAAGGGCGCAAAAGTTCCCTCAGGAGACGGGCCGACCGTGTCACCGCCCATGGCCCCGCCCCCTGGAGTGGCACCAAAAGACAGCCCGCCCCCTGGAGTGACACCAACAGACAGCCACGCCCCCAGCCCGCCCTTCGAAGTGACGGAGAAAGAAAACCCGCCCCCCTCCATGAGGGAGGAAAGATGTATCCAGTACTCCCGCCCGATATGTTTAACCCTCCCCCGTCCGCAGTTCACCTGATAGCACTGGTCAAGCAAGTTACTGATGGACAGGGTGCAACTCGTACTACCACCACATACCGCACCCGCACCCAGGGCAAATTGCAGGAGTTGTGCAGAGGATCAAAAGTGAAACCTGGTGAAACCCTAGCTATGTGGCTGGGGCGCCTAGTAGTAGAATTTGGGTCAGACCTGCTAGACTTGGAAGAGGCTAGCTTCCTAACTCGTCAAGCCTCATGGAGTGGGGGGCACGCCACCGACTTAAACGTGGTAACGGGCAACGCCCACTGGCCCATCCTGCTCCCAGCTCTCATTGCAGGTCAAGTGTGCCACAAATCTCATGCGTGATATAATGGACGACCGCCGAACCCGTCCGCAGAGCAGCTGCTGCTGGCTATCATCGGAGTATCCTACGCGTCCTGGAACCCAAGGGTACACCCGTTGGGACTGACACAGGCGCAGA
>NW_005842020.1:2499154-2519931 GCF_000455745.1 Alligator sinensis | reverse complement strand
GCGAGCAGGGTCGTCGCTCTCTTCCTGCTGTTACCGACAGGTTCCTCGACGAACGGAAGCTAACTTCAAAACCTCCAACTCGGTTACAAATGACCCCACCGCTTGCTTACGGCTCCCCCTTTTGTTAATAACCCCGTGTTCACACCCTTGGTCTACCCCTTCAATGTAAGTGCGTGGTTCAAGGCGAGAGGTAATGACTCAGTCCATAACTTCACAGAATATTTCTGGCACAAACACCATGGGTAGAGGAAGGAGAGGAGTAGAGTGGATATTTTACAAGGAGGGTTCGGAACGTGAGGAAAGAGATGAGGGAGATGATGACGGAAGGGGGCAAGTAGTAAAGGAACAAAAGGAAAAGAAGAAGAAAAGGGACGATCTGGGAAGAGAAGTGACAGTAGAAGAAATAGAAGGGTGTTTGAAAGGAATGAAGAAAGTCCCAGGGGTCGAATAGGATGGGGTGCTTCGTCTTAATTAATTCAATTGTTGACTTCCCTCATTGCCTTGTGTTTACCATTGATTACAATAGCCATTGTCATATGTATAGGTTGTTATATCTTACAGTTTCTTAAAAGGCGATTTATAAAGTTATCTGCTTATGTATATACCCGTTTACCACTTGAACCTTGTAAAGACGATGAGTTTCTAGACAAAAATTACTTGTAACCTAATTCCCTTGTCTATTGTGACATGGTCAAGGGGGCATGTCATAACCAAAAGAGTTGAGTGCCCCTGTCACAATAGAACTGCCCTGAATAACTACAAATTTGGTACGTTCTGCCTCATTAGCTATTCCCACCTGGCAGTCTGTTATTGGCTACTCTAAATGAATAAAAATCCGTGCAGCTTCCGCCCAAGTCGGAGAGCTCTGAGCACGTGGTAGAGTACGGAGAACTTTGGCACGTGGTAGAGAAAAGCTGGCGGACTGGCCATCCTCCAACATCTCCCCGTCACTGCCTGTTCCCAATGTATCCTTCATCCTGCATGCTCGTTACTGTCTACAAACTCGCTGGCTCGTGTTGGTTGTCAGTTACCTGTAACCACGCAAGCAACTTGTTACCTGTAACTACGTAAGCAACCTTACCACCTGTGTCGCGACCATCAGCGGCATAAGTAAAGTTAAAGTAAAAGTTATTTTGCAACCAAAACGCTGTGTCCTGCCTGTCCATCCACCAGCCCGCCTGACGGCCGAGTAATCAGCAATCCTCCTCAAGTCGGCTTCGGCCGTCTGAGACACAACCAATATTTCCATTTTGTCTGGACTGAGCATGCTGAAGATTCATTCCAAAAGGCTCCACCTACTCTATGAACTACTCCCTTTAGATGATACGGTACAACTACGCTCTGTGATGGCAAAATAAATTCCATTCTCTTCACACATGTGGCCCTTTCTGTATTAGGCTTTGTCTGGTGGACTAAGATGGAATGCCAAAGTAAGCTTATGCAACTTTTTAAAATCCTAATGCCAAAATATGAATGTAAAATGCACCAGAAAAAATAAAAGTAAGTGTATAAAGTAAATATGTAATAAAACATTATTATTATTTTGTATTATTGTAGATCTATATTTTTCATTAGAATCAAGTTCTAAATTGTTAACTAATGTAGGGGTTATCAAATTGGTTAGCTATTCAGGTTGGATAAAATCCCTACAGAAGTCAAAGAAAAGATTTCACTTTCAGTGGTGTTTGACCAGGTTCTGGGGCTCTGATTCAGAAAAGCTTTTAAACTTGAGAATAATTTTATTCATGTTTGTTAATTGCATTGACCTCACCGGAATTTAAGAACATTGCTTGAGTGGCTTCCCTGACTATGTATGCTATCCTGCATCAGGGGATTACTTCTTTCTACTTGAAGCATCCATGTAGCCATATCATCCTGAATTTTCATACAGGTTTGCACCTTTTGAAGACGTACACATGTGCACCATAGAATTAATGAAACAACGGGCTGTACATGAACATTTTTCAAAATGTAGGCCATGATATTACTGTGAACTGATCACTTATTAATATTCAACTGATTTATGAATGTGTTCGTGCCTGCTTTATTATACTAAGATGTGCTTTAATAGTCATACTTCTACTTAAGTATAAAAATATGGAAATATGGTAAATACAAATAATTATGAATTTAATAAAGAAAACATTCTATATAAAATGGGATGGAATTTTGCACTTGTTACACAATATAAATATCCAAAAATATCTAATTTAGGAGTGTGCATAAGTTTAACAGTTTGAGTCCAACATAATTTTCTTTTTATTTCATGTGATAGTTCTTTAATTCAACAGCCACACATTCTGTATCAAGATATGCTTTAAAGTCCAAATAGTAAAGGTTATATAGCTGTTAAGCATAAGAAAGTGATGATCCCCCCACAAAAAAACCCAGCATCAAGCAGTGGTCTATAAGTACTTGTGTGGAAAACTGATAGTTTGCAGCACAAAAAAGTGTTCAGTAATTTGAATATTATTATAGTTAAGCAGTAACAATTGGTAGGGACTGTTAAAGGCACCAGGTAAATTGATGTTCACTTATTTTTGTAGTGACAAGAAATGAAGGGGATTGTAATGAATGGTGTAGCTGAATTTTATTTAGGTCCTTCAGCTCTTCTTGCTAAAAAGACGTGTCTTTGTTACAGACTGCATTCAGCAGAATTTCATAGAAGCTTTTTTTCTGTTAACCTGTTAGTCTACTGTAACATTTCTAACTTGATGTCTGAAAGTGGATCCCCTTTTACTGTAACAGTAGTTGTTGTGGGTTTTTTGTGCCCAAGATAAGATATTGTTACTTAAAGGGTAATTTTTCCCTGAATAATAGGTCCATTCAGTTGTTCCTTCCTGGAGCAGTAGGTATTTTTCAGTGCATGTCATACGTATTGTTACTTACAATTAGTTAGGCAATTATTAATATTCCTATTTTATAAGTGTAAACTGAGGCCCAGAGAGATTAAGAGCCTTAATCAATAAATACTTAAATAGGACTTTAGTGAAATTTACTTATAATGAGCAATCCAAATAGGCCCTGGTCTGTGGCCATACAACCATAAAACACCTAGATTTATTACATACCTTTGGGTGTTTTTACACATGCTACAAGGGAAAATGGGGTGAGGGGGCAGCCTCTCTAATTAAAGCACCCACAGCGTCTTGTGTATCAGCATCCCCATGCTTCAAAAAATTGAACGAGCTTTAGTTAAAGCGCTCCCACTGCCATTTTGAAGCATGAGGATGCTGATACACGAGATGTGGAGGCTGGCTGGAGCACAATAATTAGCATGCTGCATCAGACTCGATTAATTACAGCATGTCAGAGCAACCTCCTGGCACATCTACAGGCACCCTTTATTTTGGTTTGAAAAAAAAAAAATCCCTCAGTGCCTATGTAACACTTCTTCCAGGCACAGGTTGGCAGTAAGAAGGGCTGGGTTACCCAATGAGTTATAACAGCAGCTCAAGCCTGAACCCAGAAATTTGGGAATACTGCATTTGACTAGGGGACCCCACACAGACAAATCCCTGTTCTCACAAGCGGTATAAACCAACAAATACAAATTGACTACCAAAACACAAACAAACAAACAAAAAGAATGAAATGTTAAATACAATATAAACACTATTTCTACAACTATAGTTCATAGGTTGAACCCCTTTAGAGAGACTTCACCCCAGTCTAGGCCAGCATGGAACTTGGAGCTCCCTCAAGGGTTAGTTCCAGGGTCCATACCAGAGTTGTCTTATGACTGGGGTTCACCACACGTTGGGAAGTTGCTTCTGCTTGGCAGTTTGGTTGTGGTGCAAGGGGCCCCTCACCACTTCTGGAGATCTTTGCATGGAGGGGCTGTGTGAAGGGGTGACCGTGGCCCCAGCCGGCATACACACACCCCAAAATTTCTGGGATGGATTATACAGCCTGCTGAAACAGAAACTGCAGGACAAATTCAAAAGGGAGCAGGTTGGTTACTGGCTACACAACCTGGCTGGAGAAATGGACTGTCAAAAGGAGCAAAGGGGGTAAGCCTGGGCTACAGGTAGTTGAAGTTACAGAGCTCCATTGGGAGCAGAAGGTTATAAATCTCAACCCCGGCCCAAAACTGGCAGGAACTCCCAGGTTTCAACCCTTTTTAAAAGCTGCCAGGTGTAATTCCTGGCCAGCCAACCCAAGGAATCAATACTTTCTTTGTAGTATTAATCCCTTAAAACCTCAGGAGGAGAGAGGAGTTCCCAGTCACTGGGACAGTTTTTTTTCTCTCTCTTTTATACCTGAGTTTTCCCTTTCTCTAACTGCAGACTCCCCCTCCCCTTGGATGGGACTTCTCTACTGAGCATCTCATAGCAGCTTCTCCCCGCTCCAAACCAGTCTAGCTGATCTTAGCATGTTATCACCTTAGCCTTGTCCAGGCAGAGAATGCCATGCATCAGCCTCTCTCTCAACCAATCTGCCTGAAGAAATGTCTGCTCCCCCTGGCCAATCAGGCCAAAGGATTTGATATATATTACCCAGATACAGGGCCCCAGCTTTCCATGTGCAGAGCTCATCCCAGAACAACAGGGGCTATTTTGCCCACATGAAAGGACTGCATGTTTTCTCCTTAAAGCAACAGGCCAGAGGACAAAAGGTGTGGGTGGGGGGTAAATATAGGGGAAAAAAAACACAGAACACACAGAAACCAAAGGCAGACACTCTGCCATACATAACACAAGTATGTATGGGTGTTACACCTGGACTTGAGCTACTGAACATACTCAAAAAAATAACCCAGAACAGCCACCTAAGATCCTCACTCCTGCCCAAGCCCTACCATCCATATACATGTTGGGGGAACCTAAATTCTACCTTAAGTCTTCTACTCTTTGAGTAAAATCAGATAACACCTACTGACTTTTAACATTGAGAGTGCACACAGAGCAAAATACAAAAACCTAGGCAAGGATGCTGTATTTACATAGTTCATGGATATGAGCACTTTCAACAAGCTGGAGACCTGAGTTTTAGTCCAATATAATCTCTTTCCACCCCACAACTTCCACTTCTGAGAGCAGTAGCCCTAAACAGTTCTCACAGGAACTAGAACACAGGTCAGCTCCCTCTCAGAGCAGTCACAGTTTCTCTTGCTGACTCTTTAGATAATTTACATATATTTTATATTAGACAACCGTTTTTTTTAAAGAAAGAAACAGAAGAAAGACTATCAGCACAGGCCATAAGTCAGGATTCCTCCCTTCTAAGAAATGCAACAACTAGACTACAGCATCACATGGTATCCTCTAGAGTTTCTTCTGGTTTCATAAATCTTACCCTCTTGGCTATCTAGGGGACCATTTTTACTGAGGTGGTGGGTGGAGAGGGGCTATACCATATAGCCCACAGCCTGGTGCTTAGGCACTCTCTGTCATTTGAATTCCTTCAGTCAGGTGGGCCTGCACCTGGGTTTCTGACTTCCTGGGCAAGTGCTGTCATCACAGGGAAAAGGTGTAAGAGTGCAGGAGTGAACAGGGGCATTGTGCTTTCTACTGGGCTCAATGCTGTTGTCAATTAGAACAGTCTGATTAATATAGGCATCTCCCCTCTGAATCATATGACTACATTCCAATCAAGAACAGGAATTCAGGTTTGTCCTTTTATCTAGCATTCCTGTTTGCCAGCTCAAGGCCTGTCTCTGCTGAGCATATATGCAACCTGGATTGTCTTTGGGAGGCACCTTGGACTGCCATCTTAAAGGCATAGGAAGCCTTGCAGGTATAGACATCACATTTACCAGTGTAAATGGCCAAAAACTAGTCTATACACATAACAAAACAGAAGTTTGGCACACAAAACTGGTCTATACCGATAACAGATCAGAAGTTCAGCACACATAGACTGGTTTAAAAATGGAGGAATCCAGTCTAAGATTTTCCCCCCGCCCATCTCCACACACATGCCAAAAGGAGAATGTGTGTTTTGTTTGCTACTGATATAAATTACACTGCTAAAAGAAAACTGCATGATTTAGATCAATTCCTCCTTGGGCTTTTTGAATGTCTGTACTATCAGTGCCTAACTTGCTGATGTGGAGAATTGTTCTGGATTCACATTTGCTGAGCCCCAAGTCCAGGAAGAAATTCTTACTCTTCTTTGTTTGCATCTTTCTTTTATAGTTGCTTTAGAGTTAGCAGGGATGCCTCATTAGCAGAGTAAATAGCTGTGTCCTTCATAAAAGTTAAATGAATAGAATGTATTCAAAGTCTTACCAGAAACAATGAAAACATTTTCCCAAGTGCTAAGATATTTATTCTGTGGGTTTTTTGGCTATAGTAAAATATGGAATATTTGATATTCTGCCTCCATAATACTGTTATTGAAGTAAATAACTCAAATTATTTTAGTTATCTATCATAGAAATTGATTAATTGACATAAAATAATTGATTAGCTGTTGAGAGTGAATTCAGTCTTTAAGCAATCAAATAAACGTGTCTTTTGGAATCCTAAGATTCTCAATAGACCTAGACATTTCTTGTGGACAAAAGCAGATGGGTATATAGGGCTGGAGTACATTTAAGATATGTATATCCTCCTTCCGATAGAATCTGTATGAAGCCATTAAAGAAACATAAGTAGTTCATAGCTAAAATTTTTCATTCAAATAGAAAAATATTCTTGTTTGCACTTTAATTATTACTTTCATTTGTTTAAAAAGTATGCACAATCTAAAGCAACCAGACAACTTTGCTATGCACAGAAATTGACCCCCCCCAAACAAACAAACAAAAAAACCCCAAATCCTAATCTTTAAACGTCATTTTCATTCAATAATCTATGGCCCCAAAGACTAAAAGCCATACTCATAAATTTATGGTTATTGCATGGCATGCCTTCGGAACATATTTTTACATCCTTACTAAATACAAAGCATTTCAATAGTGTTTACTTAATTTCCTTTAGGCATTGAATACTTTTTGCTTAGAAGTTGAATATTTCAGAAAATTATAAATATGCAGAAAGTAGTGTTTAAAATGAAAATTTGCAAATGTAGCATAGCAGGTATTAACATTGTTTCTGATAAAATTCTTGAAATGTTGTTTTGAAAAAGTAATAGGATTTTAAACCTTATGTAAAAATAAATTTATAACTGCATAAAATACATAGAACTAATAATTGTAATGTCATAACAGTGTAATGATGTTCTTTTTATTAATGTAAATATTATTGTAGAGTATTAATTTTGGTCAAGTATCTTTGACAGAGTAGCTGCAACCCTTAGTCATATACGTATTTTCATTATGCATGCAGGGTTAGAATCCTCTCTTCAGTCAGGAACGAACCAGTATTTGAATTGCTCTCTCTCTCTGCCTCTATGTCTCTCTTTGGTGATACCATCTCTCTGAACTGATTTCATTATACCAGTACAAAAAGTTACAAGAGAGTTTAAAAGAGAACTTTGGTAGCTGATAGGCAAATACTAATTATCATGTGATATTCTACCACTCTCTAATTTAGAGGATTGGAATGATCTTTAGTTATGTATTAGATATAGCTAAATATGGAAAACTCTATTCTGAATTACTAAATAATGTTTTAAAATATTTTCCGTATATTTTCTTTATTATTTTTAAAGCAAACTTATTTATTTTAAGCCTCCTCTTCTTCCTCATTTTTATAGCTTATACTTGCTTCCAGCTGTCTTTCCTATGTTGTTTCCATAGAAATATATATCAGATCTGTTCTAATAAGTGAAGAAAATAGTTTAAAAGAAAGAATTTTAAAACTGTTATCTTATTTTGTCCAGTACCACGAGGAGAGATATTGGAGCCTTTAGGCTACAACTGAAATTAACAAAAACTCTGACCTGAAGGGTATGACCTATTTTCACTTCTCTTTCCAGAGAATTGCCGTTTGAATCTGGGGAATGATAAGTTTGAGAGTTAAATGTTGCAGATCTTCACTAAGCTGGACACAGATAACACCAGAGAATTATCTTTACACAGGGGTTTAGTACGATGTGGGAGATGTGTAGAGACGGTGACTGGTAGAACCATGATATGCCAAACCTCCATTGTTACAGGGTCCAGAGAAGGATCCTACAAAACTTGTTTAACTTATTACTACCTGACAGTAGCTGTGCAAGGGTGGCAAACTCAGAAAGTAAGATCTAGCTGTACACAGCTAAGAAGCCCCATTTAAAAACCAGGACAAGGGCAATTACTTACCAGCCTCAATGTCTGCCCAAAAATCAAAACAGACCTGGCATCTGGATGAAAAATATTTAGCTTATCCTTGGAATAGATGATGCAACAGGAAAAGCAGCACTTTGAGGACCCAGCAGAAATAGTGTTCCCTTATCTAAATGCTTTGTTTGTCAAGGTGGTTTAAAGCCTCAGGGTCCTGTCTGGCTCTGGCTTTGACTTCCCAACCCAAATGGTCAGGTACCCATTTACAGCTGGGCTGACTGGGAGTAACCTTTGACAGAAGTCCTATCTAGCTCACTGCTGCTCTAAACACTCAAACTGTAACAGTGACTAATAATCAACTTTCCATTATCAGCTAATCAGGAGTCTCTACTTCCACAAAGCCTTGAGCCTTTCTAGATTGATTTATGCTTTTTAGAATAGAAAGGGTTTGTTCACTCTACTACGGGATTGGCTATGAAACCATCGGAGAGGCTTCAGCTACTAAAAGTGAGAGCATTAGATCTCAGGATGAAGATCGTTGGAGGATAACACGCCGTACAACATTTCATAGCCTATGCTGGCTCCCTAGCTAGCCCCAGAAAGTATCATTCCTTCTATTCAGAGACCTTATCAGTTATACAGAACACCTAACATTAGATCATTTATTGCCATGTCAATGTCAAATGCCTCTTCCTCATAGCAGCTTCTCCCTGCTCCAAACCAGTCTAGCTGATCTTAGCATGACATCACCTTAGCCTTGTCCAGGCAGAGAATGCCATGCAACAGCCTCTCTCTTAACCAATCTGCCTGAAGAAATTTCTGCTCCCCCTGGCCAATCAGGCCAAAGGATTTGATATATATTACCCAGATACAGGGCCCCAGCTTTCCATGTGCAGAGCTCATCCCAGAACAACAGGGGCTATTTTGCCCACATGAAAGGACTGCAGACTGTGGGCACATCTACACATGCTATTAATGTGCTAAAAGCTTACTTCACAGTAAAATATCACACAGAAAGCTTTCCCCAAGAGCGTGTCTACACGTGCGCCTATTGGGAGGAAATGTGCTCCCGACAGAAGCAGTTCAGTGCAGGGCTCCTCCTGCCCTTCTCTGCTTTCCTACAGCATCCAGGAGGGAGCTCTAGGCTTCCCTGGGTGCCAGACCCAGGTTAGCAGGGGTCACCAGGCTCAGGGCTGGGCTCTGGAAGGTGGTGGGGTGCTGTCCCACCTCTGGAGGTCCACATCTCTGTCCCAGGCAGCTGTCTGCTGCTGAGCCCCCACTCCAAGATCAGAGCAGAGCCTGGAACATCATCCCCTGCCCCAGCAGCAGACAGCTGCTCAGCCCCTGCTCTGACATTGGAGCGGGGGCTGGAAAGCAAGTAGGCGGCTATGCAAGGGCGGGGACAGTTCTCCCACCCCCTGCTGCCTAAGCTGACTGGAAGCAATTTGGTCCTGGTCAGCTGTCTACATATCCATTAGTATGCAGTAGCTACTGCTCAGTAAATCTACCTGTATTTATAGGTAGAGAAAACCATGTATTAGGCTATTTTACTGTACAGTAGCTGCTGCATTACATAGTGGGCATGTCTATGTGAGATGCTTACTGTGCAGTAGCCTAATAACAGTGTGCAGTTGTGTGCTGGTCAAAAACTGGGCTAATATGCTACTGTGCAGTGTTAATTAGCTACAGCACAGTAAGTGTCACAAAAAAAAAATCTACGCTGGTGCACAGTTACTGTGCATTTAGTTAGTACTTCATTAACCAAGTACTAAACTAAATGCTCAATAACTACTGCGCATTAATGAATATGTAGACACACCCAGTGATACTTTACTGTACAGTAGATTAGTAAACTGTGCAGTAAAGTCTCTCATGTAGACACGCTTCATGGAGTTTGTGTAGATAAGGCATGCCTGTTTATGTAACCAATAGTGCACAAAGGATTGAGGTGGCAGGCACCACACCTGGCCAGCTTTGACTCCCCAACCTTCATGATCAGGTGCGCCTGAACAGCTGGACTGACTGGAAGTAGCCTGTGACAGGAGTTTGGAGCAGGGCTTCAAATTCGCAGTTCTGAAGTTATAGCCAGATGTTCATTTAACTGCTATGTAACCATACCTCCTCATAATCTCACGAATGCTCATTATTATTTAAATTAATAGATTACTTTAATTTTAGAAATTCTATGTTGGTTTATAGTTGAAACGGTTAAATCAAGTACAAAAAATAATTCCTAATTTTCTTACTAACTTTGACTGACTCCAGAGCAGAATCATGTTTTTGATATGTAGAATATATGAAAGCCTCATCATAGCTGCTTCGGCCCTATCCTGGTGGAAATGACCTAGGGATAACTTTCTCAGACAAAAAATCATATGGCTGGGAAACGGGCTTCCAGATACTTTTTCTCTTTCTTCTGACATTTTTTTCTTCTTTTACACATATATACATACATAAAATATTGCTCTACTAAATGCTCTGTCATTATGGAATAATAAAACTGATGATATGTATTAGGGGAAAAGCCCTTTTAAATCTTTATTCTAGCTTGGGAATGATTAATATGATCCATTACTTTAGACATAAAAAGTTAGCAAACCAGTTATCTCTCTTTTACAAATCTTGCAAGACATTACCATCTTTGTGCTCTCCAGCTTCAGCAGCATCCATGAAATGCAATGCATCTTTAAGATCATGAGCTATAAATCTTATTGTGTTAAGTAATTGTAAGATTTGCAGGATATTGTAACACATAGCACAACTATAATGATATTTTTCTTTCCAATAAAAGGCAAATGTTAGTACTTGAGAAAGATCTATATTGAAAATATAAGAAAATAAAGTCCTTTGGGCACATCTAAATGTGCAATTAGTTGACATGAATAAATTCAAAAGTTTATTAGCTTCCTGTGCCAGAGCTTATTGCTCCAGAGTTTTTTGCTCGTGGGCATGCTGCTTGAACATGCGCTTGGGAGCAATTAAATCCAATCAGCTATGGAGTGTATTCATGCACAGCTTGTGGAGCCTGGTCAGAGCAGTCCTGTTTGGCTAGGAGCTCTAGGACTCAGCCTGCCAGCCCGAGGCTGCTGTAGCTGGGCTCAGTGTGGTGCGGAGGTGTTGACTGGGGCATGAGGGAACTTCAGCTCAAGGCTAGCCAGCAGGTTCAGCATCTACATGTGCACTGCTGTGCATGAAAAAACTCTGAAGCAGGATAGTACTTTAAAATATTTTCATGCACAGCAACACATGTTTACTGTGGATGGTGCAGGAAGCTAATAAACTCTGTGCAGGGTAGTACCTGTGCTGCAGGGTACTGCTTCTACAAGTACTACCCTGCAGCAGAGTTTATTAGCTTCCCATAAATTTAAGTACTCCTGCAAATACAAATACTATCCAACAGCAGAGTTTATTAGTTTCCTGCTCCCTAATATGGGTGCATGTGTAGATGCTGAGGCATTTACTGCAGAGCTAATCAGTCAGCTCTGCAAGAAACATCTCATGTAAGTGTGCCCTTTAAGATGTACACCACCAGTAGCAGTAATTTAAGCCCTCCCCCCCTTTCCAAAAAAGTAAAACAAATGATCATATCATAGCTCACTCAGAATGATTAACTGTATAAATGACAGACAGTTCAGTCTCTGTGTTCACTCATCTCCTCATTTTCTGTAGGAGTCAACACACAAGAGTATTTATTGATGAGTTTTTAGCATAAGTTGAGTGGCCAGAGCTAAAAATTTGAACAGATCTACAGTTTGCTGTAGCACCTATTATACTGAAGTTTCCTTTTGTCCTAAGCATAAAGAATTAATTTATCTATCTACAATACTGAGCTACCACTTTTAGTGAGTGACAAATGACAAGGAATTCCAGAGGACAAATTGCCACAAAAGAGATAGACAGACCAAAGAATAGATTTAAACATGACTATTAGTAATAGTGTGTGAAGGCATCATTTACTAATCCCCCTGTCACAGGCATTTAAGCAAATCAGGTATGTGTAACAGGACTCCCACTTTATAACTTATAGCACAGGGTGGACCTTCTCGGAGCATTCCACATGACTGAACCTCATGCTCTTTTTTGTTACAGGGTGTGCAAAGAGGGCCTCTTCATGGGAAATTTAAATGATTTAACATTAAATATTTCTAATTTCTAATTTTTTTTTCATGCAGATACAGGATGAAAAGCTGAAAACACAAAATTCTTTACAAGATGGGGAATTCCACAAAACAAACAAACAAACAAACATATTGATAAAAACAAACCCAGATTTTTCATATTGCTACTACTGGCTGAGAAGCCTCTTCTCAATTCCATTTTCTGTCTGCTCGCAGGCAGCCAATGAAATATCATTTAATTCTCCCTGGTGGAACATAGAATACCTGAGATCATTTGAAGTTTTCTCATGGAAAAAGTTGATATTACAAAAAGGGGCTGTGATAGGACCTTTGGGGTACAAATTTTGCTTGAGGTGAGATAACCCATTACAATGACAAACACATTTCAGAAATAAAAAATACTTTAATAATTAGGAAAAGAAAACCCCCCCAAAACTCTACAACAGACCTGGGGAGGGTGGAACATAAAATAAAGGTTCAAAACATCCTACTCCTAAGACTTCACTCACGCCTGGCTACTGCTTAGTTTTCCGTCCCCAGCTGGTTCTAGTGGCAGGCAGCTTCCCAGATCACGCTAGTCTCCTATCAGTCCCTGATAGGCAGAAATCATTATCATCTCCATGGCAAATTCACCTTCATCCTTGAAAGTCTCAGCTTCTCTGCTGGCCCGCAGCAGGTTGCCACAGCCCCACCATTCTAGCCTTTTTAGTCAGCATCCCAAGTGGCAAACTCCCTCTGTCTCCATTCTCTGGGGCTTCATGTGAACAGGCGTCAATGGACTCCAGCCAGCCACAGGCTAGCAGGCACACACAAATCTGAATCCCCAATGCCCCTGTGTATATATCCTTACTTAGACTTGTAGAGCCACCATCCCCAGGAAATCCCCAGGATGATACCAAAATTTGGGGTGAGGTGGGCACGTTAGCAGGGAGGGAAAGACTGCAGCAAGACCTGGATAGGTTGCAGGGGTGGGCTAACAAAAACAGGATGCGTTTCAATACTGACAAGTGCAGGGTGCTGCACTTGGGCAGTAGTAACCAGCAGCACACTTATAAGATGGGAAACTCCTTTCTTGAGAGCACGGAGGCAGAAAGGGATCTTGGAGTCATCATTGACTCCAAGATGAACATGGGCCGACAATGCGAGGTTACGGTCAGCAGGGCTAACCGGACCTTATCGTGTATCCATAGATGCATCCCAAGTAGGTCCAAGGAGGTGATCCTCCCCCTCTACATGACACTGGTCAGGCCGCAGCTGGAGTACTGTGTCCAGTTCCTGGCACTCCACTTCAAGAGGGATGTGGACAACGTTGAGAGGGTCCAGAGGAGGACCACCCACATGATCCGGGGACAGCAGGGCAGACCCTATGATGAGAGGCTACGGGACCTGAACCTGTTCAGCCTTCACAAGAGAAGGCTGAGGGGGGACCTGGTGACCGTTTATAAACTCACTAGGAGGGACCAGAAGGGGTTGGGGGAGACCTCGTTTCCCCTAGCGCCCCCCAGGATAACAAGGAATAACAGCCACAAGTTGTTGGAGAGTAGGTTTAGATTAGACATCCATAGGAACTACTTCACAGTCAGGGCGGCTAGGAACTGGAACCGACTTCCAAGGGAAGTGGTGCTGGCTCCTACCCTGTGGCTCTTTAAGAAGCAGCTTGATGCCTACCTGGCTGGGGTCATTTGAGCCCAGTTTTCTTCCTGCCCAGGCAGGGGGTCAGACCTGAAGATCTACAAGGTCCCTTCCGACCCTACTTCTATGATTCTATGAAATGGTGCCTTTCAGCAACATCCAGCGGGCAGAGTGTCATGGGGCAGCCCACATCCAACCCCTCTAGAATCCAACATTAACCTTTTCCCCACCTGAGCAAGAACCATCCAAAACAAAACAAAACAAAACAGAAAAAATCCCATTTTCAACAAGGAACATCCAAAAAAACAATACAACCATAAAATTGTCACAAGAGCATTTTCTGTCTTAAAAGTAGTATTCTGACAGAAACAGCCTAACCAACTCTAACAGTTATGCCAGTGTATCATTATTTGCAGGAGAGGCCAGTTAAAAAACAAAACAAAACAAAACAATAAAAACATTATATTACACCATTAAAAAGCCAATATTTTGCTAACGTATATTATTCCCTCCTAGATACTGTATCTGCCTGCTATTTTGAGTGCAAGAAAATGGAGTAATTTCTTAGATACCACAGTGTTGGCTTTTAAATGGTCACAGCTGTACTTAAGCTTTTCTTTCAGCTGTATTTATGATGTTTTGTAAAGAAACAACATGAAAAATATATTCTTATCTATGCGACACCATAACTTCAACAAATTCAACAGTAATCAAAAACGATAAATTCCTTTGATCTTGCATCATTGTTTCTAAGGCAAGATATGATCAGGGATTTTTTTTACTTCCTAGTTGCTGTACTGGCTCAGCACATAATGCCTAAATATGGGAATTTAATGTACTGTAAAATTCCTTGGTGAAAATGGAAAAATCTTTCTAGAATTTTAGAGCTTTAGGGATACATACACGCACACCTACTAACTTTCTGACAGTTAAGCCAACTTAACTTTTATAAGTTGACTTAACTGTCAGAGTGTACACATGCATGTGGAGCAGAGCTGACTTAAATGTGACTCAAGATAATACACCTCCAAGGTGCATTAGTTAGGAGCTGCATTAGTTGCTGCATTAGTTAAGTCAACTTAGCTGACAAGATGGCTGCCACCATATCAAGGAGCTGTATGTGTGTATGGTCTGACATGGCTTAAGTAGACTAAGTTCAGGCAACTTAGTTAAGCCTCTTTATTTTTAAGTCAACTTAGTATGTGTGTACACACCCGTAGCTACTAAACTGTCCGTGCTGTTGGTCTCACCAAAATGTCCATGGTAATGTTTAGATAATCTGTTACTATTATTTTTCTGTAACTGAGGCCCCTGGCATACATACAAGTAAAGGCACGATGGGATCTGATGCATGATCCCCACAATAGCGTTTTATGCCATATATGCATGGGGATTGGGCATCAGATCTCATCACACCTCACTGTCAGTGCCTAAGGAGCCCAGGATCATGGCTGATGGTGTGCCTTTGCAGCTGGGAGCCCCATCAGCAGATTAATGGTGTGATGTGATAGGAACCAGCTACAACGTTATTATATTTTTTTTGTGTAATAACTTTGGGCTTAGTCCTTGTTTTTAATCCATTAATTGCATTAACATGTGGCTGGGTAGCAACTTAAGATGAACTGGTTAATCATGATTAACTGGTTAATCATGCCATAAGTGTAACCTGTGCCAGGGTCCTGAGATTCATACTTTTGGGTTAAATCAGTGATAAAAATCAATGAGGTATTTTGACAAGATAAATGTGATCTGAAAAGGGCATGATTTTCACATATTATTTATATCAGGATGACTTGAAAAATCTTCTCTCTCAGTGTGCCAAAAGGTAAAATTTACAGAGAAAACAACGTTACTAATATCTTTAGATTAGGAATAGATTCAAGTAGGTGTTTAATAAAACTGTTATGTACTATAACTAACATTGCAACTGACAGTTCTTGGCTGTGTATGGACCTAATTGTTTTTGTAAATCATTACCAATGGCTACATATTCAAAATTTCCAGCTACTGAGCAGGTAGGTTGAGGCTGACTTACGGCAAGGTTATAGGGAAAACAAAAACAAAAAAGCCACATTAATTGTGCTGGGACTTTGCTATTATTAGAGCAACCTAAGGAGGCAGGTTTTCTGCTCAATGTTGCTCTTTCTATGCAAGTCAGAGCAGGTCTACCAATTTTGGAAGTAACCCAATCTGACAGGATAATTATTCCAGAATGATTTTAACTCCTCACTAAGGTGAAAGGAAGCCTGTGTGAGCCGAGAAAAAGGCCTTAGACTTTTGGAGCACATAGTCTAAAGCAGTTGTGTCAAATGTGACCCATGAGGCTGCTCTATCTAGCCTGCTGGACTACTGACATGCCACCAGAAGTTGAGAGCATAGCCAGAGGTATAGCCTGCCACAGAATCCACAGAATTTTGGCACAGAATACTGGAGAATCAGGTTGACATGGGTATTGGCAGCAGGACAAATAAGAGCTGAAACAGCTCTGGTCATACTTTGGCCACTTAACCTGTTTCTACTGCCATGGCGCTACTTCCTTAGCCACTGGGGCCTGCCATGTGCCCCATTCTACAGCCAGAGCTCAAACAACTGCCACCTGTTTTAAGCTGGAGCAATGTCTGCCACCACCACTTTCTGATACCTCAGGCTGGATCCAGCCTGCAAGAAGCCTTACAGTCCACATCTAGTCCAGGACACAAAGTGAGTTGGACACCCCTGGTCTAGGGCAATACTTAGCAGGAGAGGCACCTGAGCTGGGTATCAGGTCCTCTGGGGAAAAAAAAAAGTCTATGGGTGTCCACTGTTCGGGTAGAGACTGAGAAAATTGTGGAAGAACTTGGACTCATGCAACATCTCACCTACAAAACATGGAGCTCAATACAGAATAATGCTGACCCCTGATATGGGGTTGTGTGGACACACCCACAAATAGGCTGCAGATACAAGCAGACCTAGACAGGCTAGCATGTTGGGCAGAACAGAACCAGATGAGGTTCAACATAGAGAAATGCAAAGTGCTGCATCTGGGAAGGAAGAACCTCCAGCACACCTACAAGCTGGCCATCACTAACCTGACCAGCACTACAAATAAAAGGGATCTGGGGGTAACAATGACCCCAGCATGAATATGAGTTGGCAATATGATGCAGTAGCTGCTAGGGCCAATAGAACCCTGGCATGCATCAATTGATGCATGTCCAGTAAAACCAGAGAAGTGATTCTCCCACTTTACTCAACATTGGTGCGGCAACGCTGGAGTATTGTGTCCAGTTTTGGGCACTGCACTTCAACAAGGATGTGCTAAAGCTTGAGAGGGTCCAGAGAAGAGTCACCTGTATGATCAGGGACTTGCATGACATATGAGTGGCTCCATATGAGGAGAGGCTGAGGGATCTCAGACTCTTCAGCCTAAAGAAAAGAAGGCTGAGAAGGGACCTGATTATGGCGTACCGCTATATCAGAGGCATACATCAGGGGCTTGGTGAACAACTGTTCACCAAGGCACCCTGGGGGAAAACTAGAAACAACAGCCACAAACTCCTGGAAGATAGTTTTAGGCTGAACATTAGGAAAAAGTTCTTTACAACTAGGGTGTCCAGACTATGGAACAAGCTCCCCCCAGAGGTGATGCAATCATCTACCTTAGAGGTCTTCAAGAGAAGACTGGATGGTCACCTGGCTGGGGTCACCTGACCCCAGATGTCTTTCGAGCTCATGCAGGAGGATGGACCCGATGATCCTTCTGGGTCCCTTCCAGCCCTATGATTCTATGATGTGCTCAGCTGATGTTTCATAATCAGGTCAGGAATTGAAGAGCAGGTGCCCTGCTAGTGAAGTATGACATACAGCTAGATTCTGCATCCTAGAAACATTACATTATAAATTTATTGGGACTCTGTAGTTATTATTTTGATAAAGCCATAACCATAAATTGTTCCAAATGGTGCTCAGTCACCTTCAGCATGATGCCAGGTTATGGACACAAGGTTTAGATAGTCAGTTCACTTTGTCTGCTTGGAGCACGCAACATCACGGCAATGCATTCATTTGTTGCAGACCTTCCAGAAGTTAAAGGAGAAACTGGATGTTTAGTAGATTGTGGATAAGGAGGAGGGTCCTCTATTAGGCTGATAAACTTAGGGATCACACTGGATGGAGCAGGAGACTACTCAGAACCTAATTCAGTGTCTGTGCACATAGAAAGGTACCTCAAAGCAACTGAAGGTCATGATGAGCCACTTAGATATTTCAGACACAGGGGTGCCTTCCCTCTCATCTCCCCAGGCCTTTGTGCTATACTTCTGGCTGCAAATCTGTACATTCCCATTCTTACTAGTGTGCCCTAGAGGCTAGTATCCAGGGCAAGATTTGACAGATAAGGAGTTATGACCAAAGCACAGCAAGGCCTTGAATTATTTGCAGAACTAAGGAGAAGAGTCTTGCATCTCAAAGAGGTTGAAGCATTCCTTATCTGTTCACTCTCTCCCTTGCATTAAGGTTAGGCTCTCAGCAATTGAGCTGGATCTCCTGGAAAATTAACCTGTGATCACCTTCTTCCCTATTTCATTGCCTGGTGAAATAGGTAAAATGTTAGCCCTCCCTATTAAACCATCAATGATAAAGTTGCAGCCTGTCACTTAACTTGTCTGGTGTTTTATTCCTCCAAGCAATTCTCTGTCACACTCTTTTAGAGCTCAGTCTTCCCTAGTAGTCCTTCTTAGGCATCAGTTTAATCAATTCAAGTACTATTCTTCACTTTCAGGTTTCATTGTTGCTGAGAAAAATGTTAAAAACAGGAGAAGAGGGAGGATAAGCAAAAAGCCCAAAGGGAATGCAGGGAGGCAGGGAATAGGGTGGAAATCAATGTATAAAATACAGGAACACATAGGAAGTGAACTACATTTATATATAAGTAATAGTCCAAGAAAGCTACATACCTCTGTTGCAAGGAGAAGAGGAACAGCATGGTCAGGGGTGGCTGGAATTCTGGAACGGTCTCGGATGCTAAATCAAAGGTCCCACTCCCCTGCCAGTGCTGACAAGAAAGAGAAGCTGCAGCTCAGTTTCTCATCTTTATGAGAACAATAATACTAAACCTCCTTTCTGAAGCACTTTGAGATCTCTGGATGGAAAAAGCCTTAAAGAGGTAGGGATGATTCTATTATATTTTGCGGGTTTTTTTAAGTCTGATGTATTGTTTAGAGAAGTAGTTTAGACAGCACTTCTCTCTGAATACATGTATTGGTATTTGATTGAAATTTCAATCCTCAGGGAGTATACTGAGACACATGCAGTGAAATGAGGATGAATATGTGTGGGTAGTAGCACAATCAGAGTTCAGGACCTGCATGAGAAAACTGAATTAATCTGTTCTGTTCTTTGATTAATGCCAACTTACATATTGTTTACTCTGAATATAGGAGAAATTCATGCTGAAGCCACACTATCAATAAGCATAAAACAGGGAAGTAAGATTTTCTCAATGACACAATAAACAAGAGGAAGGTTAAAAATTGCAATTAGGAAGTTCTACCATTTTCTTTTTATGATTTTAGATACCATAGAAGTTTTCAAATGTATTATTGATTAGCAAGGATCATTTTCATTCTGACTATTCTAAAGTTTAAGGTGACAACCGTACTAGAAATAATGTCACATTACTATCTATAGTTCAGAATCACTATCTGTGATTCTACAACCTACACACCTGTATCTGTGATTTTACATTTTAGAACCAAATCTAATTAATTTATAATGATTGAGGTACTATGAAGTTTGCTATCATGGGCATCAGGCCAATTCAACAGTACTTAACTCCAGTGGTATGTGACAGTCCTAGCTAACACAGTAATATATGTGTTACTATGTGTTAGTAAATTATGTGTTACTTTTACAAAGTAAAAATAAACATTTAGAGCCAGACTCCATTAGGCATCAAAGTAGACTTAGGTGCCTAAGTATTATGCTTTTCCACCCTGTTAAAGTCTATGCAAGTCCACATTGCATCTACTTCTTTAACACATCATCATCTGAACCTTAAGACCGAGTCACAAAAATGCAGTGAAGAGGAGGAAGAGGACCTGCACACCGTTTGCATTAACTATTTTTATGGGCTTCAGTCAACATAGAATAAAATCACCCTTAGGTCCCTGCTACACATTACATATATTGCACAATTAACTGGTTAATCTCACAATAAATTTAGACTGGCCATACATACAAAGTAATTATCACATGAAAAAAAAATGAATATTGAGTTATAAAAAAAGGCAACCAGCTATAAAGTTAGTGCTTGAAAATGTATAACAGCTCTATAACTGGCTTCTATCCAGTTTTAGTTTGAACGTATAGCAGGGCCCTTAGGCACCTAACACTTCTAGGGTTGCTATATGTCTGGGTTTTCCTGGGCATGTCCTCTTTTTGGCCCCCTGTCTTCCTGTCTGGGCAAGGTTTTAAAATGCAAGCACATTTCTGGGCTTTTGCTCTGCCTTTGCTTTTTCTGGGCACTTCCAGCTTGGCTGTTTGAGACTGGGAGCAGTGAGGCAAGGTAAATGTAAATGGTTATCAGGAAATTATGTGCTGTGTGCGCGGGTCCCAGCAAGCTGCTTGCAGGTAAGAGAGAGAGAGTGAGAGAGAGAGAGAGAGAGAGAGAGTGTGTGCATGCAAGATGCGTGGGCAGCAGGGCTGGGGGGGGCAGGCCAGGGTGGTGAGGGTCTGGAGTGAGGGGCACTGGCACACTGAGGGCTGGGGTATAGTGGGTCAGGAGTGAGAGGCAGCTGCAGGGCTGGGGGGCTCTGGCTAAGTAATGAGTGACAGGAGCAGGGCATGGCATATCACTGCCCCCCAAATCATATAACCATTCCCTCTCCTCTGCC
>NW_005842020.1:2496070-2499123 GCF_000455745.1 Alligator sinensis | reverse complement strand
CGCCCTGTTCCTCCCCACAGGTGTCCTCTTTTTTGATACCGGAAATATAGTAACCCTACTCTTCTTATCTGCCTAATTGATAGAATAGACTCTGACCCTTAATTTTTTCAAAGGTAATGAATCTTTCATTCATTTTCAGTTACTTAGGTACATACGTCTTCCCACTTATCTCATGATAGTGTTAAGAGTGATGTTTCAGCAATGATGGTACAGAAATTATGTAAGAAATGAATTTCTTAGGATGATATCATTTGTTGGACCAACTGCATAGTTGGGATAGTCAGAACTTTTGAATGCATGACATTCTTTATCAGGTCTGACCACCTGGATAGTTAGTTCAGTAAAATATATCACCCTAAGACATCTTTGCCTGCCAGTTATCTGAGTCATTTTCAAATGGAGGTGAAAGCTCCATGTGGGGTGCCAAAACTGAGTAGTCTCTTTTTACTAGGACAGCGGTTTTTTGGCCAGGGGGGGCAGGGACAGCATCCTAACATGTGAAGTGCTAAATTAAGATTCTTTCTTCCTCTTCACTATAAAATTATAGTAGTGAATATGCTTTGCAAGGTAATAATAATCATTCAATATTCTGAAACGTTAGTCATTTTAGGCTATACCATCTCTCCTTAACCTTTTACCATGGTGCTGTAGTCTGTGGAAATAACCACTGCACTCCATTTATAAACCTAATAAGTATATGTTGTTTTCATCCCTATTCAAACAAAGAATTGGTTACACTTTGTGGTGATATGGGTTGTTTCCACTAAAAGCAGTCAGTTACTGGGTGTTTTTGTTTGTTTGTTTATGCAGTACTGTTAATAGAAAAGAATATGTATAAAGTTATCTTTTCTTGAACACTATAGGAATAGAAAAAGCAAGAACACATCTTTGTTCACTGCAACAAACCTCTTTCCAGCCACGACTTCGCTTAAAAGCTTTCTTTGATTTAGATTTTTCTCAAGGTCTTGCTATAAGTAATTTTATGGCTGTCTGTAGGCCTTCCTTGCTTCCTTCTTTGTGTGCTCCTATGGTAGTTCTATTCTTCCTTTACTCCTCCTTCCTCAAACATACCTGGGTCCCTCAATCACCACCTCATTCTTTTCATTCTTGAATGAAAACACTTTTGTCAGCCTTCTACATGAATGCCAACTCTTTTTATGGTGGAATTCCTTTTCATATGGCTGCTGGGCTCCACTGGTGGTACTTACAGGGAGTGGGTAAGAGCATTAGAAGGCCTTGGAGTTCCCACTCAGTCTAAGTATTCTTCTTTTTCGTGTCTCCAGTCCAACCTTTCTGTATGGTCTGTTCCCAATATACTGCATAGGCCACTGCTTCTGGTGTTGGTGTTGCCAGATCTTGTGGAATGCATTGTGGTGATATAGAGCATTTCAGGAGATGATCTATGGTTTGCTTCTGCTAACAAACACTTTGGTTGGGTGCATGGAAGCCCCATGATTTAATGAGAAAGTTTCATCTTCCAAGACCTATGCTCAAGCTGTTAAGGCTCTGCCATGTATGCCATTTGTAGTTGAAGCTAGATGCTAACTCCTCACTGGGGTAATTCCTCACTGTCTCCATTCAACAGCTTTGTTACCTAGTTTCTCCCATTCTTTTTGCCGGAGGGTAGCTCTGGTTGATTCTGGTGATGCGGTCCATAGGATAAAAAGCTATTTCTTAATGAGAGATGATGGTGTACTGGTTGATGTCTATACAGTGAGTGATGATCATCTGACTGTTGTACCTGCCAGTCAATGTTGCTTGCTACTTTCCTCATGATGTAAGAAGGTGTTCCTGGATAGTACATATAGGCAGGGAACAGGGGTGGGGTTTAGGCAGCCTGTTATAATTCTAAATGTATCATTAAGGCAGTGTCAATGGGCCCGTCCACACATGCAAGCACGTGTGCTTGCAGCAGCTCAAATAGAAGCAGTGCAAATTTGAGCCAGGGCTTTTTGCTTCAGCGCATGTGCTCAGACATGCACTTTGTTGTGGAGCAAATTGTGCCACCCAGGGCACAAAAACCCTGCCTGGCTCCTCCCAGATCTTCAGCCAGGGGGAGCTAGAGCCCAGGGCCAGAACCTGTGCTGTCCCCAGCAGTATAAAAAGCTACCCTGTCCTGGCTGCAGCAATATAAAAATCTGCCCTGGCAAGTAGCTCAGGACTACTAGTTCTCAGGAGCTTCTGGGGCCCAGCCAACTGGTACCTGGGGACACTACCCCTTGTGCCAGCTGGACTGCTGAAACTCCTTGAGAGTTTCCTGCATCCTCTACTCACTGCAGCAGTCTGGCAGTGGGGCCTGCTGCCTGGTTGTGACCTGGGGGTACTACACAGCCAGTAGAGGCATCTGTCCCTCTGGGCCAGCTGCCAGTGGACTGCAGTTGCAGGGTTGGCCTTTGTGCGTCACTACTGCCATGTGTGCCTCTGCCCGGTCATCTGGGAAGCTATCACCCAGAAGATGTTCTGGGTGTCGTGGCCTGCTTTGAACTGTCAAAGCATGTCCTCCTGGCCCCATTTGGCCAGGATGTCAGCCACAGCCAGATGGGTCCAAGGTGCCAGCTCTGAGCAAGCAGGGTCCTGCCACTGGCCTCCCTAGCAGGAATTCTGGTGTTCCCTACTGGAAAACTGAAAAATTGCTGATAAAAAAAAATCCCAAAGCACTCTGTATAATACCCCCAAATCTATGTTCCTCCACAAGTAAAACAAAAGACCACTATAAAGACAGAGAGCAAGAAAGAGACAGTGATCAGTTGAACTATGTTTTACTGATATATCTTACAGTGTTAAAGCAAGTCTCTTATCATAATAATAAAGTGAACTCTAAATACAAGTTTCATGAATTCATGAATACATGTTTTGCTGCACTCTCACAGGGCAATGACCACCACACAAGGGGTATGCCCCCCAACAGGGGATTCAACCCCCACTCAAGGGTCATGGACCCCCAATGGGGGCCAAATGGCCCCCACAGTGGCTACCACCCCCTTTCCAAGGCCCACATGACCCACCCAGCCCCCCAATTGCTGTCCCAATTCTTCCATCCCCCACCAGTTGCT
>NW_005842020.1:2490885-2495770 GCF_000455745.1 Alligator sinensis | reverse complement strand
AGGGGGCTGGTGGGGGGGAGGGCCTAGCCCCAGCAGGGGTTGGGGGCCTCGGAGGGCTAGCAGGGGGAGGGGGGCCTAGGGCAGTAGGAGGGGCCCTTGGGGGTCAACCCTCATGGTCCCCTCCCCATCCTCCAGCCCCTCTGACCCCTTACTCACCAGCACCAGAGCCCTGGTGCTGAAGCACATGGCTAGTTTCAGCACCAGGGCAAGGGCTAATCATAGAGATGCTCTGGCAGCCAGTGTGTCTCTGTAGATGACGCAGCCTTTGGTTGCCGCTTTTTTAAACATCAATTTTTTTAGACCCCTGGATATCCAGGAGTCTAATTTTCTCCAAGTTTGCAGCACGGGGAACATTTTTTTGTTCCTGCATGTGCCTGTTGCCCCACCTCAAAGGGGTTTGAGGTGGGGAAAGAGGCATGTGTGCGCTCGTGTGGAGATGCCCAATTTTGTTTAGTGTGACTAGCAATGCACAGTAGGATTCACATCCATAGTAGCAGCACCTCAAGATGTTGTGTTGCTTTGAATATACAATGTCTTAGGTGGTCAGATTAGCTTGTCACTTAGCAAGGCTAGTTACCTTTTGAAGCACCAGCTGGGGCAAGATATGCTGTTTCTATTAAGGCCATGTACAGACATTCAGTTTCTCCTAGAACAGTTTCTGCTTTCCCAGGAGAAACCATGTTCAGGATTTTTCTTCCAAACCACAAATGGTTGGTTCAGGAAAAAAAATAACCTAAGAACAACCAGGGTTAAATCACTCCCAGGAGTGTTTCTTCTTGGTGAATGAATGTCTGTACATATTTTCTATTTAAAGAAGCTAACAAACAACCCTCCAGCACCTTGGGATGCCTGTAAATGTGCAAGTACACTGATCTGATGCTCTGTAATTCCTGCATATCAGAGAAGACTCAATTGAATCTGCTGGAGTGTGCTAATGAGGGCACTTCAGAAGCTTCTGTGTCTCATGTATCACCACCCCCACAGTTCAAAATGGCAGTGGAGGATGTTGAACAAGTTTTAGTTAAAGCACCCCTGCTGCCATTTTGAAGCTGGGGGAAGCTGTTACATGAGATGCTGAGCGCACTTCAGTTAGAGAGGCTCTCTGAGCTGCTCTAATTAAAGCACTCCTCAACTCCCCAGAGCACATGTAAAGACACCTCTAGGGTGCTTTGCTTCCCACCCCCAGCCCCACCCTCAGAATGATAGTGTGTCACTCACTAGATTCTCTGTTCTAGCCAAGCAAGAAACAGAATATGTCCCCTTCACAATCCTCTGGGCCTGCAGGAGACTCAGGCAGTCTGGGTCAGCCCATCAAAAATACCCTGTGTGCTGTTGCCATTCTGACTCCAGCCTGCAGAGCATGCTGAGACATGTGCAGAGCCCTCCCCACCCCCACCCCAGGCGCCGCACCTGTACAGTGTCAGCACTGTAATCTCTCTGCTCTTCAAAAGCTCTTCAAAGGCTCAGCATTTGAATGTCTGTCCAGTCACCTCCAGGTAGGTTTTCTAGGGGAACAAACCTGGGACAATTTTCACAGATTATTTGAACATGTGTATGCAGCCCATACTTACTGTGTAGACATGGCTTTATACAGACAGGCCTGATACTATCCTCCTCTGCATGTGCTGTAATTCATATGGTCTGGGGATCAAAAAGCTCATGTCTTCTGCAGCAGAGTACTATTGCCTTGCCCTTCTCAAGAAAACAATTCTACAAAACCTGCATTGAATTTTCTTCCCCAATTTGTGGCATTTATTGCCTGTCCAAGATAAAATCTAGGCCACAATCTCTAGATCCTTGATTATAGTTTGCACTCAAGGGCAGATCATCACGTGTAGTGAAATGAATTCTTTGAAGTTATTACAATATATATCAGAGAGGAAAGGTTTTCTTAGGTTGATACCTGTTATTGGGCCAATTGCATAATTGGGATAAAGTTGAAAAACTTTTGAATTAAAGATAGTTTTCTAGAGGATCTGCTCCCAGGTAACCACAAAGTACTCATTCACTATCTAAAATATAATAAATGCACAACTAAATGAAAATTCAAATATTTTACCTATTTCCATAGGACTAGAGAAAACAAACAATCTGCTTTAATCCATGTCTAATACAAGACTGGTTTTGAAGATTATGTTCAGAATAAAGCATGTTCAGTAAACAGGTATAAATACTAGAACAAAATGAGTTAACAGTTTTTCAGGGGGGGCATTAATATATACAATCATTATAGAAAAAATAACAGTAAAATATAATTATTTGAAAAAAAATCTTTAAAGTACAGAAATGTTGCATACTAGCCAAACAGTTAAATTTCAAATGATACTTTCTACCTAATTCTGATACTTTCTCCTCTAAATTATTACTACAATTCTCAAGTGATTCCAGATGAATACCACAAGAGTAAATCTATTTGGGTTTGTTTTAGAAAGTGTTTTCACTTTTGGTTTTTATTTTCTATGATGTATGGCAGACTTTCTGTTTCCTTAGTCAATGGGTAGACTTGGTTCCCCAGTATTCAATAAACTTCAGCGAGAACAAATGTTACTGTTGTCCAGTTTTCAATAGGCTATCCTCCTGAGCTGTTTCTTACTGTCAGCAGTTCACTTTCAATCCACTCTGTCCAATCCTTGAACTGTCTTACACATTTCCATAATATTAATCATCCATTGATTTTTCCACTAGCATCAGCAGCATAGTCACATGTTTAATTGTATAAATGCTGTGTGAACGTACTCGGTTAATCAAGCTGCTGAATCATAATTGGTGATGTTGTAACATTTTGCAAAGTTTTTACATTTGGGAATTGAATAGTGTAATGATTTTGAAGTTGTGCATTGAGGAATGGTAAATAAATATGCTGTTTACCATTGTGAAAAACCATCTACCTTGAATTGCCATATTCAGCTTATTCAGACAGGATTATATGGTATAACAAAGCAGCATTAAAGTGTGTGCAGCAGCTGAACTCTGAAAATAAAGTATCATGAATTTCCTGTTTTTAAGATGCAACTCAGTAACTACACATTAACAACTCTTAAAGGCAATTGCATGCATACAAATATAAATCATAATGAGGTCTTTCTCTTTAGCTATTTTTGAGTTTTCAAGGATTTAAATTTTGCATTCTTTTTACATATAAAAACCACACATCTTGCTTTATGTAAATAAGTGGTTAATAATAACTAATGCCCTTATACTTGTGGCCATCCAGTGTTTGAAATTTTTTGTAATTCATGAAGGGATTGTTACATTTACATCTCTATTTTTTTCAGTAGAAATACAGTTTTTCATCTTATGGTATACCTATTAAGCATATTCATATATACTCTTTATTAGGCTTACTGTTTTGTACATGAAATTAATAACCCACATTTGAAAAGAGATTTCTCATATTAGTCATCATGTAAAGGTCAAAGTTTATAAACATGTGACAAACTGAGATGCTACAGTGCTAGTCTTTAATAAGAAAGGGAAGTGAAAAGTGCTGTTTTGGATACCCTGGATTGTTCGTAATAGGCAAATGAGCTTTTTATTTGCAGGCATTGCAGTGTCATATTGTGTGAACATTTCTTTGAGTGGAAGCTAAGAGAATTTCTTCTTTAAAGCAGATGTACTGTAAGACAGCAGTTTGTAAGAAAAAAATAGGAACAATCTTTAAAAAGTGATTTGAAGAGTTAATCAAAATTCCATTGTCTTGTCAGAGAAATGTTGAATAGAAGAATAGATGGCAGAGATGTAGGATTATTTTCTGAAAATGTTAGACTCCATAAAGTGCACTCCAATTGCATTCAGATGGAGAAGTGAAATTCTAGCCATCTTTAAAGCAATAGTAATTTTAACATTGACTAGAATGGGCCAGGATTTTATAGGGAATCAAATTTGTGTTATTTATTGAGAGTCATGGATTTCTTTGGGTGGCATCTTTTTATTGGACCTACTATAGGTATTAGGCAGATTTCCTTGAGCACAAGGGTAATGAGGACAGAAAAGGAGAGGTTCTGTGAGAAATATGCTCTTAACGGCAGATGTATGTCTTTGTCTTTTGTATTTTTTGAGAGAGTTTATTCTTGTGCATATTTGCTGTTTATTTTCACTCATGTAGTTGCCATAAGGGTATTTGGTGCACTAGATCAGATATATCACATTTTGGGAAAGGCATATATTGGATCCATGGATTCTTAGGTTCATTATGGGTGCTATTGACTGTAGTAGCAGTGGAGATGTGTTGACTGGCTAATTATTTCTTGCTAAGGCAAGGCTGTGTCCCACTTGATATCTGTTAAATAATGAGGAGTTTGCTTCTGACAATGAGTTGAGCAAGGTTCGTGGGTTGTTTGAAAGCCAGGAGTGGAGGAGCTAGGAATATTTCTCTGAAGGCCTGTTATTTGTTGAACACAGGCTGCATCTGTTTGATGGTTCCAGTGTGGGGTAGTAGGTGACCACCGGGGTGCATGACTACAGGAGCGTTTCTTTCTGTATTGTAGCAGGTTACTGTGGTGTACTTGGCTAGTTCTTTCAAAGGTATGGTCTTTTTCTCTACTGGAGTGTCCTTGTATAAAGAAAAAAAATTAACCTGGCCAGGTGGGCATCATAAGTGCTGTTCTCAGAGCAGATGTGATATCTGAGGGCCTGACTGCAGATTAAAGCTCTTTTTTGTGTTTTGGATGATTGCTGGTCTTGTGGACGTAAGAATTTTGATCTATGGTAGTTTAAAGGGTGCCAGGGCAGATGTGGATTGTGACATCTAGTGTGAAGAAATCTTCAGTCTGCCTTACTTCTGTAAGGGAAAAGCCCAACCCACTCTGTCTCCTCTTCACACTGCCTGGTTGTTTAGGCAACCAAGCTTAGACACCTTGTGGATTGGGCTGTATAAATTCCTTTG
>NW_005842020.1:2483926-2490854 GCF_000455745.1 Alligator sinensis | reverse complement strand
GGACCTGCTGACCCAGTTTTGTGACCCTAGTCTCTCTACCTGAGGATGCTGACAAATTTTAAAAGGATTGGTCTGCATCCAATACTGCCTGTTTCTGGTTGGGACTTAGTGATGAGTTTTCAAAAGTTATAAAAGGGCTCACTCCATTTTGGAGGGATAAGTAATTTTTGGGACCCTGAAACTAGCAATAAGCCTCCAGAGCTCCATCAATCTCTGGATGGACATGTGAGTAATTTACCTGAAATTTAGCCAGTAATTTAGGATTAAGTGAACTAGACACATATCAAAAGGCCAACAAGCCCATTCTGTTTTGCTCAAGTAGATTTTCTTTCAATTTTCCATTGTTTTGTATTCCTTCATCACTCTCTCTCTCTCTTTGATCAATAAAGCTATCTGTTATAGTACACCTTTCTGTAAATGCTTATGAGGGTCAGACTAGCCTTTAAAGCCCCCTTCACTCAGCTAGCTAAGGTGGGCATGGCTTTTTACTTTTCTCCTATACAGGAGGCTACTTGTGAATGCTTCAGGCCAAAAGAAGCACCCCAAAATACCACAGTGGGATAAGCACCCCAAAGGTCAACAGGGTCTGTGCATCCCAGGCTACACAGAGCCCTAACAAAGACCAGGGCCTAGGTGGTGGCAGCAGTTACCCCAGGCTTGTGCATGTGCTCCAGGAAGGGGGTTAGCCAGATGTGAGCACCCTAGGGGAGACACCTGATGTGTGGTTTTTAATTGGGTGCAGTGAGGTGGGTGGCTTAGCACAGCAGTGCCCCCTACTGGCCCGACATATCTAGAAGTTGATGTTACTATGTGAGTACTCCAAAGAAAGCTTTGTTATAGTTGTTAAACCAGTTGTAGAAGCAAAACAGTGAGGACAGGTGTTCAGTCTAGTTGATGAAAATATTTTGGTTTCATGGTCCAGTTTTCTAGAAATTCTTCCTCCAAGTAGCTCATTAAGAGGTTGGCACATTAAACAGCCATAGCTCTGCCCATGGCTTGGAGACAGTCTTGATTGTAGAAAGTGAAGTTGTTGTAAGTGTGGATGAAGTGACTGATTTGTGCAACATGTTGTTGCAAATCTGATTGTACTCCATGTTTTTGAAGGTATTTCAGGCAGGCAGCTACTGTTTTATGGGGTCAGATGTTAGTGTACAGGCTGGTAACATCCATGATTGCAAGTATGGTCTTCATGGGAAGATGGTTGAAGATATAGATTCTGTTGGGGAAGTCAGTGGCTTCTTGTAGAAAACTTGCTCTTTTAGTGGCAAGTGGTTGCAGGATACTTTCTGTGAATCCCAATAATTCTTCAGTGTGGGTACCACAGTTGGATATGATAGAATATCAGTGTTAGCTTCCTTCCTGAAACAGTCAGTATAGGAGTCCAGTGTATGGTTGCATCCACTGGGAGGTGTCCAGTCCAATGTTTCACTATTATTTGTTTTCTCAGTTGTGGCAGGAGGATTGTTAAAAATGGTTGTTTCCTGGTTGTGGAAGTATTCTTTCAAACAAAGTCTAAGGAAGAATTCCTTTAATTCTCCACATATTAGTGTGGAGATCAGAGTATTAGCTCAGAGGGTAGTAATCAATGGCAGCTGGTATCAAGTGGAGTGCCCCAGGGATTGGTCCCATGTCTGGTTTTGTTCAATGTCTTCATCAACGACCTGGAAGATGGCACAGAGTGCACTCTTAGCAAGTTTGCAAATGACACCTGTGGCAGGACGCCACCTCTGTCTCTCCCCAAAAACTCTGCTCTGTGATATTTTGGTTAACTTGGGCCCTGCAGAGGGCAGACATCCCATCTCTTTAGGTAACCTGAGTTGGATACATTTCTGAGGGAGGGGGGAAACCTGCTCCCTCTGCCTATATGACTGGTATCACATACCTGGGTAAGGGGCTTACACTCCCTATTGTTCTAAGCAACACCAACCTGACTGGGAGGGGGCTAGAGACCCTGCCAACCTGGCAACCAGTGATGCATTTCAAATTGGTTGGCTGGCAGCCAACAGGTGCTGGCCTCAATTGGACCAGGTAAATGTTGTCATGAGGTCTATATAAGTTAAGAACTTCCCAGTAGGAGAGCAGTAGCCATGATAAAAACTCAGAGAGAAGAGCTGGACCATCTGAAACTTGCTCTCTCTCATGAAACTCATGATCAATGAACTGCCTACCTCCAGAGGGAATCTCCACCTGCCTCTGGATGATACTTGTGAAGTAAGCTACTTGAGATCTAACTAGATATGTAGCTTGCATAAAGAGCTGTATATTTAAAACCTTTTGAGTTTTGAACATTGTGTACAGTTATTACACATTTCTCCACTGTTTTCTCTGATTTTCTGGGACTCAAATACAAAATAAGAAAGAATATTAGGACAGCTACATAACCTTGAATCTATATTCAGGCATAATAAAAGGAACCCAAAAAAGGTTCAGGGGCTGGAGAACATGACTTATTAGGAGAGGCTGAGGGAGCTGGGCTTATTTAACCTAGAAAAGAGAAGACAGAGGAGACTGAGAAGACTGAGAGCAGCCTTCAACTACCTGAAAGGTGGTTCCAAAGGGGATGAAGCTAGACTATTCTCAGTGGTGGCAGATGACAGAAGAAAGAGCAATGGTTTAAAGTTTCAGCAAGGGAATTTTAGGTTGAATATTAGGAAGAATTTTCTCAGTAAGAGGGTAGTAAAAAACTGGAACAGGTTACCAAGAGAGGTGATGGAATCTCTGTCCTTGGTGGTTTTTAAGATCTGCCTGGACCAAGTTTTGGCTGGGATGATCTAGCTGGGAATGGTCCTGGTTTAAGCAGGGGGTTGGACTAGATGACCTCCTGAGGTCTCTTTCAACTCTAATTGTCCATGATTCTATTATTATTATTATTATTATTATTATTATTTATTGCTTATGTTACATTCATAGTTCCTTTTATTATGCCTGAATATAGATTCAAGGTTATGTAGCTGTCCTAATATTCTTTCTTATTTTGTATTTGAGCCCTAGAAAATCAGAGAAAACAGTGGAGAAATCTGTAGTAACTGTACACAATGTTCAAAACTCAAAGGGTTTTAAATATACAGCTCTTAAACAATTTTTAGTATCTTATAGGTCTTTGCTAATATTTGTTTCCTTTATCCTGTCCTTTGATTGGGATTGCATATTTTAACTTAATATTTTTCAGCATTCATTTATTTTAGTAATCATACTAGTAATCATAAAGAGTTTCAAGAAATAGAAATTATGTTCTAACATTGGTCCATTGGACAAAATTAAATATACTCTTCTGACAAGATTTTACACAATGCATTCAGTGATTGCTCTTTTCTGATGAAGAACACATTCAGTGATAAACCTTTCTCATTGAAAGAGCTTATGAAGTTGAGAGGCAGGTGTATTTGGACAAGAGTCTCATGAGATTTTGCAGATTGATTATAAACATGTAACAATTTGGAACGTGTGGCATCATCTAAGAGATGGGATTTTTATACAGTTTTTATATGCATTGAAGTCACCTGCTTTATATCTCATGTGAACAAATAATGCTTTGCGGCAGAAGCAGTGGGAAATGCAGTGACTATAGCTCTGATTTTGAGTGTTTGGGTTCATGAAGGTCAAAAATAGCCTGGTCTAAAATAGGTTTTGATATGTAAACAGCTGTATTTAAGATTGAGGAACCAGAGAAAGACTGGATCCTTACATGGTACTGATCTGCATTGTTCCACTGATTTCAGAAGAATAATTTACATTACCTGATAATGTGGAGAAGAAACTACCTGCCCCAGTTTTAAGTTGTGCCATACTGAAGAAATAAATTTAATTCTGCCAAACTTTAAAAATTAAAGACTGAAAGTTTTAGGTAGTTAGTATGGTGAAGGATAGTTTCATAAGAGAAAATGGAATAGAATGATGGGCAAGAGGGGCTAAGAAACAGTTCTACATATGTACAATGCCAAAGGCCCAATGATGTTTACTGTGACATGCTGGCCATAAAGTCCAGACCTGTGTATCCACAGGCAAACTTTACCCACTTATTTATTGCTTTAACTATTTACTATTATTTCCAAGTCTATTTATGAAACCCCACTACATCACTACAGCCCTATATTTTCTTTTGTAAATGCTGTAGATATGAATGTGTCTCTGTGTTTCTGTTTTCCTCTAGGTTCCCATACTTGTAAAAATTCTTGACAAGGCAAAGCTAAAAATGCACATGAAAATACCACAGAGATTTTAACATTTTCATTTCCATTTTTTCTTAAAAACAGCCATGAGATATTGCTATGCTCACTCACATTTTGTAGTATCTTCCTACTAAGACAATGCCATTGAGATATGAAAAAGTGGTTATATGACAGTATGATTCCAGTTGAATAAAGATGAGAAAATATGTCTCGTAGAGTTTTCTCCCATAGATTTCAAATTGCTTTACATATGCAGCCAAAAATGATTCTGCACATATTACCGATGGGGAAAATTGGGACAAGAGGGTTCAAAAGGACATAATTAAAAAAACAAAAACAAACAGGTTCCCAAAATTACAGTAGACAGCTACATCCATTTTTGCACAAGAATTGATATTTGTGCTCACAAATTAGATAGAATCTAAGAAATAGACACTAGAAATAATTTAAATAATTCTCTTTTCTTAATCAGGAAGGGCACCCACAGTTTTTAAATCCACTTGTAAAGCTAAATAAGATGCTCTTTCTGCATAAGAATATTTTAAATGTTCTAAAATAGCTTATTTTCCTGCAATTTATCTTTCCTTTTTGTGATTTTTACCTGGTCCCTGACAAATGCAGTGACCCAAAGATTTATTCAGGAACTTTTCCAGTTACCCATACCAGTAAAGTATTTAAACACATACTTAAAACATCTGAATACAGGAAACCCTCACTGTTTGTGGGTTCAGCATTTGCGGTTTCACATATTAGTGAATGTTGAACCCGCTTCTTAAACACACTTAAAGGAACTCCTTGGGAGCTCTGTGCTTGCTGCCACTGGGCTCTCACCACTGGGCTCCTGCAACCACTGTGCTCCCGCAGTTGCCAGAGCAGCTGTGCCCCTTCCCAGGTGCTGGGGGCATTGAGTTCATGAACACAGATGGCATTCATGAATGCAGTGCCTTCTTTGCAGATTTCGCCATTCGCGCGGGATACAAGAATGTATCCCCCGTGAATGGCGAGGGTTGCCTGTAGTCTTAGTGACTTCATTAGGGCTACATAAGCTTAAGTACTCTACTGAATAATGAGGGGATGTCATTTCATGTGATTTGTGAGTCTTATTTAATAAGAGTGCTTGCAATGAGCATTTAACAAAAATCTGAACTCTGAAATATGTTCATGAAGTTTGAGAGTTGAATAATCATAGCTAATAAACACATTTGTAAAAATAATGTTTACAGACAGTCGCTGAGAAGAAATTAAGGACTAATTCTAATGAATATTTTTTTTCAAGATATATAATTATAACATCACTAAACACTGTCATTTTTTATTGGCTATTAAAAACTGATAAAGAGGCAAGTTTTTATGCATTCTCATTCTTCTCCACTTCTGTATGTTATACACCAATGAAAGGAAATACAAATGACTCAATCAACACAGCCAGCATGAAGAAACTCAGTAAGGACCAAACTGTGAAGCCTTTACTCATACTAGTGAATATTTACTCATGCAAATGGACGTACTGGACTAGATCCTCAGCTGGGTACAATCAGCAGAGCTGAACTGACTTCAGTCTGGTTAAACTGATTACAGGATTTGGTATGCTGTTGGGCACAAAAGTATGCTAAATGAAGTCAAAATGAATAAGAGGGCTCTATTGCATCGTACACAGATATTATTAATTCCAGGTTCTGAGGTACTTTGGGACTTGGGATGGGAGTTGCTTGTTTGTGTTTTGTATTTTCAGGGGGAGGAGGGGTGTTCTTTAACAGTTTAATAATCCTCCATTTCTATTTCATTCAGATAAGAATCAGTTTGAGATAATACAAGCTGCATCTGACTTTTTTTTTTCTTTCACCTTCCTCTTATATGCTGTGACATGCTTCAAGCACATAGACATTCAGGGCACTGTAGCAAAGAGAAAACATTTTTTCATGTTTGCTAAACTGGAGAAAAACTTAAAATCCCTTTTATCGCTCCATTATTTGCACAGCTTTGCTACTTACAGCTATCCAGCCTTGAACCTCCCCAAATGTGCACTGATTGCAGCAGTTAATTCTGTAATCAGACATCATTGATTTGGCAGAAGAAAAAGATGGGCAGGGTCTTGAAATAAAAGCAGAACTAAATCTGTAGTCATCATTACATCACCTAGTTAATCCCCCATACTGCTCACTGATTGAGAAGTAACATGAGAAGGAAATTTTGATCCCCCAATTGTGTCATATATAGAACAAAATGTATGTTCATAATGATATATATTTTTGTAATTTTACCTTAAAAAGTATCATTTGGATTATTTCTAGTCTCCTGAATAAAGAATGTTATTGTGCTATTTTTAGGGGGAGAGAGAGGCAGAAGGCGTTCCTTCATCAGCTTCCATAAATAGACGTATGACATTTGTCTTTTAATTGATAATGTTAAGTCTGTCTGATCTCTGTGATATAAAGCAGAGATTATCTGTTCCTGTCTGTCATTCTTGGCAAATTTATGAACATTTCATAAAAATGGAGAGAGAGAGAGAGAGAGAGAGATCACAAGAAATATTATTGTCTCTTTGTTAATCTTTCTTTCATATCAGTGTAACATTCGTTATGCAACTGTAGGCCATGGAGGTCATCTTTGTAGGAAGGGAACTGAAGTGCGTTGTCCCTCCTTTATCCCAGGCCAGGAGCCAGCCTTCTCCCTTTCTTACTTCAAATAAACAGAATAACAAAATATCACAATCATCTCTCCTCCCTCCCCCCCCCCCCCCGCCTCTCTTATACAGGGCA
>NW_005842020.1:2464769-2483916 GCF_000455745.1 Alligator sinensis | reverse complement strand
CTCTCTTATCCAGGGCAAGGGCTTCACTACGTGCTACACTGTTGCCTTTCTTCTCAGCTTCCCTCCTCCCCAGAACCATATCCTTGGGAACTTTTAACTTTTAACCCATCTCTATCAGCTAGCCCAGTGCTCCTAGGCAAGTAGTCTATCACCTGCTAACCCCCTGCATCTGGGCTCCAGCCCATGAGTCATGAAGAGTTTGAAATCATTACCTAAACTGCCTCTGAATTCAAACTAGTTTAAAACAGATTGAACTGAAGATTTGCAATCATAAACAGCCAAAACAGATCTAATGGCTTCTTTAAGGAACTATTTTCATAAGAACTTGGGACTGTTTAAGCAACTAATATCTATAGTTCTCATTGCATTTGTTGGTTTGCAGATAAGAAACTGGCTTTGTTTTTCAATGTGTGCTTGTGTGAATGACTTTTCTGTAATATATAAATAGATTAAACTGTATAGTTCCTAAAAATGATTAATCTATGGGATAGTATCTAGTTTAATTTGGATGTACATTTGGATATTCCTTGATGGAAGAGGCCTAAGGCTAAATTCAGGATTGAATTTAGTTGTATATTTCCCTTACTGTAGAACTAATTAGTCAACTCCACAATAAAGTGTACAGGTAGATGCACCCAGTATATGCATACTTTCAGCCAGTGTTTATGGGAAACAGAATTAGGCAAATGTTCAGGCAGGTTTTCATAGTGTGATATCTGACTTATTTTTAACTCAAGAATCACACATATAGGCATTAATTTAGATTTATTTTAAGATTCTTTAAAACAAACCTCACAAGGGAAACATACAGCTAAATTGAATCCTGAATTTAGCTTTAGAACTCTTCCATCAACGAATATCCAAATGCATATCCAAACTAAACCAGATACTATCCCATACATTAAGCATTTTTAGGATCTATACAGTTTAATCTGTTTATACATTACAGAAAAGTCATTCACACAAGCACACACAGAAAAACAAAGCCAGTTTCTTAGCTGCAACCCAACAAATGCAATGAGAACTATAGATATTAGTTGCTTAAATAGTCCCAAGTTCTTATGAAAATAGGTCCTTAAAGAAGCCATCAGATCCGTTTTGGCTGTTTATGATTGCAAATCTTCAGTTCAATCTGTTTTAAACTATTTTGAAGTCAGAGGCAGTTTTGGTAATGATTTCAATGAAGTCATGATTTACCCTGACAAGAGAACTGGGTACATCCAGTTATAAGCAATGAGTTGCTTCTGACAGCTGAAAGAGACTTGCATTTTCTCCAAAGAGGCACAGACAGGACATACGACGTGCACTGACCAACTGCTTGCATTAAGACTATGTTTATATTTGATCTGTTTTACTTCTTTTCTGTCTTCTGAATGTATTGAATGGCTTTTATATTATGATTAAGGTATAATAGGGTCATTTTTTGTCTTTCTCTGTAGACTTTTTTTGTTTAAATATCCCTATGACATTACCTCTTAGCTGTGTCTCCAAATAAAAGTAATACTACTTTCATTAATTTGTGATGCTTTCAACCCTGATTGGGCAGAGCCTCTATTGTAAACAGACTTGAGAAAAGTCTCAAGCTTACTTTTAGTTAGTGATACCACTAAATAAATAAATAAGTAAAATAATTCTTTTGGTTAGTAAGATATTTCATTTCCTCAGGTATCCAACAGCGGAATCTGATCATGAATTAATTACTATTAAAATCAGCTACTAAAGAAAAAATAAGCTAATTTCAAGGTTCTAATAAAATTCCTAGGAGAAACACACAGAATGTATTTGCTTTCAATAAAAACTTATTAATTTGAAATATTTTTATTTCTCCTCAGGTTACATAGGGAAGTTCTGCATGAAGTTTTCCAGAAAACTGTTTAAAATATGTATCACATATTGTTCTTTATTGTATGAATCTTCAATCCTTACTTTTAGAATACAGAACTTCAATGACAAACTACATGAAATGCAAATGAAGCTATGATTGGTAGAATATTGGAACATGAGACAAAAAACATTTCT
The DNA here is from genome assembly GCF_000455745.1 of Alligator sinensis. Taxonomy (NCBI): domain Eukaryota; kingdom Metazoa; phylum Chordata; order Crocodylia; family Alligatoridae; genus Alligator; species Alligator sinensis. The sequence continues at coordinate 2,481,897 of NW_005842020.1, read as the reverse complement.
TCAGGAATTTATCCAGTTCTGTTATCCCAAGCCACCATCTCATCTAATTCCCTTCAGTGGCATAACTTGAAATTTTGGTGTCCTGAGCAGTGTATGTCTGCATGGTGGGGAGAAGAGAGTACTTGTCTCCTATAAAAAATGCTGCAGCAGTGGCAGAATGGGCTGCTGCTGCATCAACACAATCTCTCTGAACACAGGCTGCTATGGTGATGATGATGGCAGCACGTCCTGAGGGTTAGCTTTCTGGCACCCCAACTCTGAATCAGCACCTTGGCATACTGCCCACTTACCCCTCCTTTTTAAACTATTTTTCCCCTTTAGTACCTGATACTAATGCATTTTAGTGATTCAGAATCATGAAGTTGTGCAAATGTTTAGACTTACGTAAAACTTCATGAAATTGTATCCTGGTACCCTTATCTGCCTACAAATGTTTCAAGGCAGGCACGTTTTGTTCATCTATTTTTTCAGTAACTGGTTCATGGGTGGAGAGGACCAAAAATATTCAGTAACTCTTTCAACTGCATTTTTCATAAAAAATTAATTAAAACATTGATAAAGATGTCTCTGAAAGCTCTGCAAAATTTCCTGCTTTTGTGAAAGAAAAATGCTGTTTTCAATCACAACTAGGGAAGAGACCAAAAGCTTGAAAGCTTGATTAATTAACTTGCATGCAAATAGCAATTATGTGACCCAAAATATAAATACTAGAGCATAAGTAAATGTAATAAGTGCTATAAGGAGTGCAAGAGAGAATCAAAACATGTCTGCCAGAGACTACAATGGACAATCCCAGTACAAAAATAGTTCACTCTGGGAGCATCTAAACGTGCACATTACTATGGAACTGAATAATTAGCTCCACAGTAAAGCATCACCACCTATATGTGTGTCCACATTAGGGTGCAGTAAAGTAATTAACTTAAATCAATTAACTTTATTGGATTCATTACCTCTGCTGTAGGATGGTACTGTCTGGGACAAGTACTATCCTACAGCAGAGTAGTTACGTGTGTCAAAATGCACATGTAAATGGTGACCAGGGCTGGTTGGGGCATGAGGGTGCTACAGTATGGGTTTGACCCCCCCAGGCCACTTGCCAACCTGGGGCTGCTCTATCCTGGCTAAACCTGCTTTGGTCCTGGGCTCATGTAAATGCTGCACCCAGGAGAAATAAACTCCAGCATGAAGTGCACCAGAGTTTATTTCTTCATTTAAACTGCAAGTGTAGATGCACCCTCTGACACAAACACAAAGAGAAACAACAACAACAAAAGAATTAGTGCTGGTAGACAAAGGCAAATTAGCAGTCTTGGACCTGTACATACATTATCTCGGTTTCCTTAAGAGAATGGATGCCACAGATTGAAAGACAACAAAGAAATGTATTTGAAAATTTTAATAATGTCATATAAAGATGTATTCACTGGAAACTGGTGTCACTGAATATTGTACAAAATTTGGTTAAAAAATAATACAGTACCACTGGAACAGCCAACAGGAAAAGTTTGATGCAAAACACAACACCTAATGCTTTCAGTTGGGGAACAGAAGAACCAAGAGATGGAATTCATTCTTTAGTAACTGTAGAGGAAAAAAAAGGCATGGGGAGTGTATAGGGAGCCTGAGGAGAGGAACAAAAGCATTTTCTGACTGAAGGATTTTCTGACATGCTGTGCAAAATCTTTTAGCAAATTAGATGTATCAGCAGGATTTTGGCAGATCCCCATGAACATTCAGAGTTCCAGGATATGCACTTTCAGCACACTACTTGAGATGCTGTTTCCTAAGACTGCCTTTTGAAATATGTTTGGTTGCAAAAGGATTTCACTGTACAAAAAGCCAGATGCTAGATCCTAGCAGGTGTAAAAGTGTACAGAGATGACACAATCATTTGGGGAAACAATGCCATTGAACATCAGTAATGACTGAGATTAGTATTAGAAACTGCGAGGGATAACAACCTCAAATTGAATAAAGACAAATGTCAATTTCAAAGAGAAATAGCATACTTGGGGAAAAGACAGACTACAAAAGAACCTTTGTTCATGAATTAAAGATTCAGTCATTATTGAACATGCTTAAACCTAGAGCTAAAAAAAGAGTCTAGAAACCACCCATAATGTTGAATTATTTCAGCAAGTACATACTGAACTGTACAGCTCACATAGCACACCTAAGTCATCTCCTCCATTAGGGCACACAATGAGGTTGAATGCCACATCATGAATGCACATTTTGAGATCAGCCCAGTTGCTTCAATTCTTAGACCCACAGGAAGATACCAAACTCTCTACTGATACCTTGAAAGAAGGATCATGAACACTATTGTTAAGACTACCAGAACACTGAGCAATTGACATTCTCATATTGTCTTAGGGCTGGTGTAGCTTCAGAGATGTTATATGCCCGAACTGAAAAAGAGGCATTAGGTCTGGCTTATGGCTGTACAATATTCCAAGACTTAATATATAACTGTAGCTTTTCAGCTGCAACTGATTACAAACCACTGATTGAAATATGCAAACAAGGACCTGTGGGGGTCCCATCAAGGTTACATTGATGACTTTTGAAAACAGAGTAGTATGATATAACCCTGGAGTTCCAGCCTGGATCCTACTTAGTGATGGCAGATATACTCTCAAAGGTACTCTATTGGACAAACCACAACCTGGTTGATGAGCTGGAACAAGCAGTGAAGACACGTGACCATGATAAAAGTGTTGCAAGTTATATTTCAATTGTAAAATATGAAACATGAATAAAGGTGACAAAGATTCTGCCACAGTGTGGGAAAGATTGAGATATAGTCAGGTATAGTATTGCAATAACAGGGCAAAACCATTTCCATTTAAAAAAAAAAAAAGATTAAGTGTGCAGTTCACATGATGGACACTGGCAGATCAAAGTTATCACCTCATTCATACTCCACGATAAGAGACAAAGCCAAATCTACAGAAGGAATCACAACAACTTAGCTAATACAGGGGAAGTAAGAACATAGGGTGCCTGTATACACCATGGGTTTTAAGCCTCCTTAAATTAAATAGGTTTAGAAAACTTAAATTTGTTTATTTTGGAGCACTGCATCTGTGTGTACATGCACTAGGTTTTCAAATGAATTAAGCCTTGGAGCATCGTATCTGTGTTTACACACACTAGGTTTTCAAACAAATTAAGCCAAGTCCCTGGCCTGTGCTGCAGAAGAGCGGGATGGTCCAACACTGCCCGCCCCCACCCCGGCCCAGAGCCCCCCACACCATGCCCATGCCCTGCCATGCAGCTGTAGAAGCAGGGAGCTGGCAAACAAGGAAAAAAAAAAAGAAAATGACAAGAAAAAAAAAAGTGGAAGCAATTCGAAAGCAAAAGCAATTCAAAGGGGTGAACTACAAAAAAGTTGCATCGCCATCTGGTGGACAAAGAGGCTCATTACATGTCTTTGAGTGCCTTTGTATTTGCACACAACAAATCCATGGATGTGATGCTTTAATTCCTGGCAAGCCAAACTTAACTAGTCCAGGGAATTTTAGTTTAATGCACAAGAAAGACTTTTAAAGCATCGGGAAATCCTGCTTGTGCAAACAGATATGCAGTTGCAGCACATGAAAGGGCAAAAATTGTGGCGGGTACATGAGCCCATACAAACTAGTTGAAAATTTACAAGAAAACCCAGTAAGTGGCCATGGATATATACAAGGTCATGGGTAAGGATGGTCTTCCATACAGCAGAGTAGGAAGATTGCTAAAATGGCTGGACATTGATTGAGGTGCGTTACTTTAACATGTTACTTCTATGTTAAGTGATTGTTTGCATTAAGCAATTGCTCTATTCTGCAAGCTCTGTGTGGCAGTCTGAACTTCCCTACCATGTCTATTGTCATCCATCAGTTTTCCCTTGTTCAATATAAAAGAAAAAAATAAACAACTTAAGAGTTTGAGGTAGTGTTGGGGTGATGCTTCATTTAGTTTGAGGGTGTTATTGGTTGCTAGTTTAATTAAATAGCATTAGTTTAGATAAGCATTCTTAAAATAAATTTTAAAAGGATAAGATGTGTCACAGAGGAAGGCCTCCTGGACATGTAGAGCTTCTATACTTCCTGATCACTCTGGAAATAGTGTGGATGGGATAGTGCTACAGAACAAAGAAGGGGACTAAGTCACAAGTCACAGTTATATGATGCAGTAATAAGTCAATAGCTTCACTAATGTGGTTCTTAACATAAAGTTCCTAAATATAATAATAAAAGGCTACTATTACACTGTATGATGATACCAGTGGTTTCAAAGGTTCAGTGCAGTCCATGTATTTTTTATAAGATGAATCTCCTGATAAGAAAAAAAAATGTTATCTGCTAAGAATGTATGAGGCCAATTCCTCTATTCTGCAAGCTCTGTGTGGCAGTCTAAGCTTCCCTGCCATGTCTATTATCATCTGTCAGTTTTCCCTTGTTCATTATAAAAGAAAAAAAAGCAACAGGAATGACTTTCCTGCCATGCTATTAAGGCAGTCATTACATTGTGTGATTGAGGTTAATATATATCCAGAGGAAAGCTCACATAGGCAAATTATTGTCATAGAGTACATTTATAATGTGGTCACAGCATGGTTGAGAAAAAAATGGTTTTACAAATTGATGATAATTGAAGCTCGGTCAAAATAGAAGCAATGTTGTTTGAATTCTGGTTGGGTCATGTTACACTCCCATCATTTTTCATCAAGAGAAGAGAATATTGTTGAAAGAATTTTAATATTACAACATATGCCATTTGCTTCCTATTGAATGCAATGTTTGATGTTGCTGTAGAGAAACAGCTTTTGCTTTTTTGACCTTTCTACAAGTTAGTTGCCTCTGGCCAATACCCATTATGTGGTTTATAATTTATCTGTGCAAACTGGCTATAAAAATGGTAATGTTTTATGTGGCTCAGGGTGCCTACTCAGAATATCATCCTTGCTTCATGATCTTTCTATGTGCGAAGTGCTTGGCTAGGTTTAACATTAAATGTGTATGATAGAGATGTATGAGCATTTCAGTCCTAATTTCATGATAAACCAGTGGGTAAAAACTACTTTTTCCATAATCCTATTGCAGGTAGAAATCCTTCCTCAAAATTAAAATGGATCCTTATTTGTGAGTGCAGTCCCAGCCACTAGTATGACATTTACAGCTTTTTTTCTTGCAGAACTTCTAAGGTCCTTCCGAGACACGTAGTGCTTGCTGCTCACTGAAGAAGTCCTGTCTGCTTAATTATGGAGCTTTAAAAACTTCTCTCCAAAGAGGTAAAATGCCTCTCCAACAGTGTAGAAGGATTAACACGTTGAAGTGATACTCTGGAGATCTGGGTTCAGTGTCAGTTTTGACGGTTCACTTATTACCAGGGATCCGGGTTTTCTGTTTTCCATTTCCCATGGAAAAATGGAGTAAACCACAGATTTTATCTTTTACCAGAGGCAAACGCGTATTTTTGGTTTTACAAGAGAAGCCCGTGGATTTTGCCATTTTGCAATGAGCTACCTGCAGGCTGGCAGAGTTCCAGGGAGGAAGGTGGAGAGACAAGGGGCACCATGTGCATGGACATGCACATGACCCCAGACAGCCTGCACAGCAGCTCCAGTAGGTCAGTAGGAGAGAGAGCGAGCTGGGCAGGGCTGAGGCTGCTGCCCAGTCAGGTGGGGCTTGGGGCCCAGGGCTGCAATGTGCAGCTGCAGGTCCCCAGCGGTGAGCAGGATGGGGCCATGGGTGGCTCATCTGGGGGAGAGGGAGGTGGAGGGCTGGCTCCCTGCTGCTGCACACACTCCTAGCGGGTAGGGAGGACCTGCACCCCCCAGATATGTACCTGAGGCAGGTGCTGGCTGTGGGCTCAGGCTCCCACCCTGCTTCCCTTCCCCAGGGCCTCTGTAGCCTGGTGTGCATGACCTGGTGTGGCTGGGGACAGCGGGGCCTTATGGGGATCTCCTCACTGCCGCTCACCCCATCACTGCCCTAATGATGTGCGTTCTGTGTCTGCCGCTGCTTTGAGGGACGCAGCCCCACGTCGCTGCCTTCATTGCAGCTCTGTGTGCAGGAGACGCATTACCGGGGCAGCGCGGGGTGAGCAGCAGCAACGAGATGCCTGCGCAGCTCTGCTGCTGCCTGCCATACTGGATCATGCCTGCTGGGCTCCCGAATTCCCAGGGGAGGGAAGCAGGGAGGCAGGGAAAAGCTGAGCCTCATGGAAAAGCTGCTAGCCGCTATTTCTTGATACCCTGCTTCCCTCACCCTGGGCCTCCAGAGCCCAGCAGGCATGACCTAGTGCAACAGGCAGCAGTAGAGCTGTAGGAGGATCCCCTCGCTGCTGCTCACCCATCCCCACTGCACTGGCAATGCACCTCCTGTGCATGGGGCTGCAGTGAGGGCAGCAGCATGGTGCTGTGCACCTTAAAGCAGCAGAAGGTGCAGGAAGCGCATCACCAGGGCAGCGGGGCATAAGCAGCAGTGAGGAGATCCCCACGCAGCCCCACTGTCCTCAGTTGTGCCGGGTCATGCCTGCCAGGCTCTGAAGTCCCTGTGGGGAGGGAAGCAGGGCGGGAGCTCAAGCCCACAACCTGTGCCTGCCCCAGGTACAAATCTGGGCTCTGTGTCCCCTGGGAGCATGCATGGCCGCAGGGAGCTGGCCTGCACAAGCCCACAGCAAGAGAGAGTGGGGGCAGGGAACTGAGGACCAGGGTCCATAGTCCTAACAGCTGAGGTCCCTTCCTGTAGGGCTGGGGGAGCAGGGCCTGTGGGTGGGGGGCAAGGGGCACCAGCAAGGTCGTGCGAGCTGTGGATGGGGAATGAGGGGCACCAGCAGTGCCGGAGGGGCTGTGGGGTGGGGAGGGGCTTTAATTTTAATCACAGAGGAAGAGGGCCAGCTTTGGGGGTTTTTAGCAGAGAATGTGTGATTTTTTAGCAGAGGATTTGGTATTTTTTATCAGGGAAAACCAGGATCCTTGCATATTACTCTGTGCCACTTTTCTAGCTGCAGCATGGGGATAAAATACTTTCTCTATTTCAGTTGTTGTAAGGACCAAGATATCAGTGTTTTAGATTTGATATTATACTACTAGTCTTAGGTACAATTTATACCCACTGCTTAGATAGCTTTATGGCAAACACTGCTTAAACAGATGTTTTGAGATAAGAACAAAGATTTTGGAGCCAAAAGATGAAATAATGCTTCTTTTCCATGGGCTTAGAATCCCATTGGAGAGGCAGAATTAATGCAGTTTATCTTGTCCTGTCCTTACTGCATGATGGTGCAAGGCAAAAATATAAATATATTCTCAGGTTGACATGAGGCCTGAAGATTTGAATCAGAAACTGTTCAAAGATGAGTTTGTCATGCTCAAAAAGATATGATTATTTGCAAGCCTGATTCAGCTGTTTTTATTTTGCAAAATTTGACACTAGTAACATAACATAACATAACATAACATAACAAAAAAATCCTTCTTTCTTTACTGATGGCATTAAGTGGGGCAGCCCAGCTCAAAAATACAGATTCTGATGTCAGTTACATCAGCATACAACAGGAGTAATTGCACAGAAGACAACAGGATTACTCTGGGATTACACAGGTGTAAACAAGATCAGATCTGGCCCCAGAGATTGAAAGGGTTAAAGATGATATGGATAAACAGCACTCACCCACAAGGTGATGTGTCATAATACAGATTGTGGCTTGTTGTGGCTTGTTGACAAGATTGTACTAAGAAGTTTGTACTGGTGCAGCTTTCTCTTCTTGGGCAGAGAAACTTAACTATTGTTTTCACTCTGATATCTTTAACTAAATTCTCTCTTGTGTAAATCACTAATTTGTTGTCAAGTAAGGGCAAGAGAAAAACTGCTCTAAGGCTAATCTAAAAGAAAATGATTGTGCGTGTAAAGCACTCTGGACATGAAAAGTGCTATCTATGTAAGGCTAAGCAGTACTAGTGATATTGTGGTTGGTTTGTTTTCAAATATATATATATTTTTTGCTGTAGCTTGTTCTACATTTGAAGGCTGGCCACTACTCTTTCCACTTCTTTCTTCCCTCCTCCTGTACTACTGATACTAAGAGATAGCCATATTTTGTAGTATTTGTCCACTGTATGATCAAATCCACACACATACATGACCACACATTCTTTAAGACTCTTGCAATAGATAGTGGAGATTGTGAATAACATAATAAAATGAAATGAGGGTAGATGGAAACTGTGAACTAACAAAAAAATGCCATTTACTTTTTAACAAAAAAAAGGATTTTGATTACCATTGCATTAGATTTGACTGCATTTGATTATCATCTTTCTCTCTTCTAAATATCTTTCGTCTACTAATATGTTCTGATTTCATTCTTACTCCTTATCTTTCATTCAAGCTGCTCACTAAGGTTGTGATCTAACTTGCACTGAAGTCAACAAAGAGATACAAGATACAGCTTACCTTAGTGTTTTTTAAGAAGTTTGACAAGGAAGATATAAATGTTGTAAGAAGCTAGAATATAATGATGGATATAAATGAACTCCTTTGTCCCTTTTGTCCTTGTCTTGTATTTCCTTTGTTCTCACTCTATAACATTTCAGAAACAGATGTGTTAGTATTAAGTTTCATTCCTTTCATGGCAGGATACTTGATCTTCCTATTCTCTTTTTAGTAGCTTATTGATGAGATACCATATTTGATATCACTTAATTTTTGTAATTAAAATATTGATACATTAGGAAAAAATTCTTTCTTAATTTTTTTTCAAATGATGAACAATGATGTGTTCATACAGGTTCATTTTCCTATCTACCACTTGAAAAGCAATGATGACATATTGCTGTTTGAAATTGCCCAAAGCAGTTACTGTTTTTTCCCTTTTTAAAGTGTGGGCCCTCCTACAGGTCTAACATCAACATCAGCAGAAGCTTGTCCTTTACAATACCTGTTCACTGGGTTCATTATGCTTAAAAATACTTTGGAAATGGATTGACACCTGCAGAAGTTAACAAAGCATAAATTAATTTAAGTAAATTATTTTAATCATCCTTTTTAAATGCAGTTAATGCCACTGCACTAAGTATTTAAATACAGGTAAAGAAGGAGTGAGAAAGGCATCCAATAGATTCCATAGTAATAATTCCTGACACTTACTTTAGTACTTCTAATAAATAGTTGTCACATACTTGCAAAGGTAAGTATAATTACTCCCTTTTGTATAAATATAGATGCATATCTGTTAGATAATTCACTTCAGCTCCAGCCCCAGGAAAAAGTAGAAAATAACTTCCATACAAGTCCTAAAGTCTATGGCATTTATGTATATGTATTCATTTTGTAATGTACATTATGTAGCTGGTCTGATAGTTGAAAGCCATTAAATAAAGTTTTGTAAGTTTAAGCTAAGAAAGCATATCCACTCTGCAAGCCTATGTAGTTGTTGACACAAGCAGAGCTGTGTGTCCAGGAATAGAATTTCTCTGGGCAGGTAAATTCTATAAAGGCAATGTAGATGAACAAAATATGGTCCCTTGGATGATCATGAAAAACAGGATGCCACCCCAGGTTGTATATATACTGAGTATTATTTATATCTGCCAATATAAACTTTGATCCAGCCAAATACTTAAACACATACTTAACTTCATAGAATCACAGAAATTAGAGTTGGAAGGGACCTCAGAAGGTCATTGAGTCCAACCCCCCTGCTCAAAGCAGGACCACGCCCAACTAGATCATTCCAGCCAGGGCTTTGTTGAGCTGAGCCTTAAAAACCTCCGAGGATGGAGATTTTACCGCCTCTCTAGTAACTTGTTCCAGTGCTTCACCACTCTCCTTGTGAGAAAAGTTTTTCCTAATATCTATTCCTTGCTGCAACTTTAGACCATTGCTTCTTGTTCTGTCATCTGTCACCAATGAGAACAATATAGCTCTATATTCTTTGGAACAACCCTTTAGGTAGTTAAAGGCTGCTATCAAATCCCCTTTCAGTCTTCTCTTCACTAAACTAAATAAGACCAGTTCCTTCAGCATCTCGTCATAAGTCATGTGTCCCAGCCCTCAAACCATTTTAATTTTCCTCCAATAGACTCTCTCCAATTTATCCACATCCTTTCTATAGTGGGGTGCCCAAAACTGAACACAGCACTCCAGATGTGGCCTCACCAGTGCTGAATAGAGCAGAATAATTACTTCCTTCAATCTGCTGGCAGCACTCCTACTAATGCAGCTCAGTATGCTGTTAGCCTTCTTAGTAACAAGGGTATACTTCTGACTCATATCCAACTTATTGTCCACTGTAAATCCCAGGTTCTTTTCTGCAGAGCTGCTGCTTAACCAGTTGCTCTTAAGCAGGTAGCAGTGCATGGGATTGCTCCGTCCTCAGTGCAGGACTTGTCCTTGTTGAACCTCATGAGATTTCTTTTGGCCCAATCTTCGAATTTATCTAGGTCACTCTGAATGCTAGTTCTACCCTCCAGTGTAACTCCAGTGCAACCTCTTTCCTCTAAGCAAGCTTACAGTGAAGAATGTGAGACAGAGTTACCAAGCAAACTCTAGCAAATGCCCCCTTGCTCTGGTCTCCAGTTAAACGAGGAGTGTAAGTCTTTGTCTAGATGTTGAGTTTTAGATGCTAAAATAAAACTATGTCGTTTAGTTAATCCTAATTACAAAAAAAATAATCTTACCTTTTTGGCTCCCCTTCAAAGAAAGGGGCTGAAAACTGTCCTGTGAACTGACTAGTGAATTGCTTGCAAACTGTCCTGTTTGCTTCTTCCTGTTCACTCCTTCAAGCACAATTTAAGCACTCTTCAAATTTCAAGCACACGGTAACAGGGAAGTGGTTCCAGTCCCTGTGCTGGCTGATGAACACTGTTGGGTCAGGGGCAAGGAAAACACCTACACTGAAGTATCTGGTGGGGTTGAGCAACCACTGGAACAGATGGAGGAAAGGTCCATATGCAGTCCTGGATGAAAGAGCAAGAATCCAGTAGCATGTGGTCATGTGCAGGGGAGCAACCCCTCAGTGGTCTTCAGGAGTTACATCAGACTACAAAGAAGGAGCTGGCATGCATAGTTACTCCTGGAGAGAGGAATGCACAGGAGCCTGGGAATGCTGCGCATGCCATATGGAGCCAGGACTTCCCAGGACCAGACCAGTGAGCGACACCGGGTGAGTGCAGGGGAACTCAAACTGTGTAAAGAAAAGTTCTGCTTCCAGTGAGATAACACATTTAGACTGAGTGGTGTCAGATTGTGGGTAAAATGATGGAATGATCCTACAAGTCTGACATCTCATGCATCAACTAGAGTAAAAACAGGACCCTTAATGTAATTAATACAAAAGATAAAGACTTGTAAATTCAAGGATAACTAATTGATCTTTGGCAAATCAAGGGAGACTGATGAATTCATTGATGATTAATTGTTCAGCTCTGGATCAGGTGGGACTGTGGAATTCATTGAGAGTTAATTGTGGAATTCATTGATAATTAATTTAGCTTTTGTGAAACAAAAGGGAGGCTGGTGATTGCAGTAATAATTAATCTCCTGTGTGTGGAAAAAGTGAAACGGGTGTTTGGTGATAAGCAGTTGATCTTCTCTTATATAAAAAGGGAACTGTTGAATTCATTGATAAGTAACTGATATGCCATGAACCATGGGGGATGGCAAACTTAATTGATATTTGATTCTATTCCTAAGCCATTGGGGAATAAAGTAGCCTTAACGACTAAATTGAGACTTGATTGAGGTACCCCAAGAAGGGCTTGGGGCCATAGACTGAGTGGCAATTGTCAATGGAGGGGTTCAGAATCCCCAACATAAGGCTACAAATCTGGATACTGAGGCATGAGTGGTAAGGAGCAAAGTGTAGAGTAGCAGGAGCCCTGCAAAGAGGATGACCTTCAGTCAGGTGGATCTCTGTTCTTTCTCCCTTGAATTAACCTCCCTTGAATTTTCTTAATAGCAAGGCATGGCAGATGAGACTGAAGGGAAATGGGAGCGGGACCTGTTAGATCAAGACAAGAGGAGGGACTCCCCACTTGTTGCAGGCTTAAATCAAGGCCAATAGACACATATTAACATAAATATTTGTATTAGATTCCTGTGGTCTATGCGTTCCTATCAAATGCTGTTCATCAGCACAATAATATCAAGTATAAGAAATGATTCTTAAGAACTTAAGTTCTATCCAAAGTAAATTATTATTTTTTTCTTCCTTACTCTTCACTGCTCTCAATAGATTTTCTGTGGGAAAAAAGAAATACTCTAGTGTTCAGCTGAATAACAATCTGAAAGTGTTTAATTGCCTGGATATTAGTTTTCTTACATACATCAAGATTGCATGTTTCTTTTGTAACTCAACCAACCAGCAGCATGCCATTCAGAACTCAGCTGGACTGAAATGGAGATTTTGAAATGGAAAACAAAACAAATCATGCCAATTCATTTTCAAGTGTATCAGCCTCTTCACTAGCAGATGAGAACAAATTAAATCTATTTGAAATTCTGGCAAATGGTCTCTTTTACTTGTTTTACCTGACGTGAACAGCATAATGCCTTCATGTGTGATTTTTTTTTCTTATGTTTTTCCAAGATTCCCAGATAAACAGCTATCAACTATAGCCATTATAGGATCTTGTGTAATGGATAAGCCATTTAGGACATTAAATCATTTGATCATTTCTCTTTGAAATGTTTACGATAAACATCAGAAGGTATGTCTACACATGCATTTACGCCAGTTTAAATTTAGTGTGCAGTAAGTTTCTGTGCAGGAAGCAGGAATAGGCCAACATCTATTTGTGCAGGTGACCTGGGGCTAAATGTAGCTCCCTGCCATGTGCCTCTGTGGCCACGGTAGGGATGGGCTCCAGCCTCTAGTCACATGGCTGCCAGCCCTTGGGACTAACTTTAGTCCCAAATTGAAACCAGATCTGGCTGCTAGTACCTGGGACTAAATTTACTCCCAAACTGAAGCCAGGAGAGCAGCCAGCCAGGAGCCCTGGGGGTGGGTTAAAGTTGGCCCCCTAGTGACTGAACAGACCCAGCAGGGAGGCCCCCTAGGTTACTGTACAGTAAACTGTATACATGTGCATTAATATGCAGTAACTAATTCGGCATAAAATTGATACCTGTGTGATGCAGGTATCAAATTTGCGTTCAAGTCAGTTTAAGTTGCCATATTTACTGTGCAGTACAGGTGTGCATGTGTAAATACTCACCATACTGCACAGTAAATTCAGTTACTGTGCAATAAATGTGCATGGTAGACATGCCCCGAGAAGAAGACAATGTCCTACCGTCTTTCAGAAACTAGTTCTATACTTGGCTCCTTTATGCCTGTTTCTAGTAATATTGGTAGCTATTTCCTGTTTAACCACACCTGCAACTCATGTTCATGCATAAGGTTAAAAAAAAAAAAAGGGCAAGTAGCTGTAAACAGGCAATAGTTACCAATTTGGTGGGGGAGGAATGGGTGGAAATACAGCCCACTAATCAGCATGTGTTATGTGCTCCCTACTGATGTGTCTGGTCCACATAGGAAAAGCACCTATCAAAACTCTCACCTGGAGCACCTGGTTTGTTAGTTCAAACCAGATTTGTTGTACCCCATGTTTCAGCCCTGAAAAATCCTCATTCTTGTTCGTACTGGAAGGGCCAAGGTGGCAGATATCCTACAAATCTGAGTTTAAAAGGCAGTAAGCATATCTGTGAATTTTGTGAGCACAAATTAGGAAGACAGCTCTGAAAATGTAACTCACTAGGTAAAGCCACAAAGCTTCAGTACTTCTGATACTTATCTGAAAAAAATCTTATTCAATTTTATTCTTGATGATTTTTCTCCCTTCTATATATTTAAACAGACCTTCCAAATATTGTGCACCCAAGTTGTGAAGCATCATTTGGTTGATTAAAGTAATTTTTAATATTTCCATACCTGCCTGAAATTAACTATGTGGTAAATAGTTGTTTACTGCTGTTTGAAATAAAGAATCAGTCCCTAAATACAAAAATGATTGTGAATTCTTTCATGATCATGTCATTATTTTCCATTTGTCATGCTTCTTTTAGTTTTCATTAGGTTACTAGCTACCCACCTTGGTACCTCCTTAAGAAGTCGTTTAAATACAGAACATCTAATCATATGAACATAGAAGGTTTCAAACTTAAATGGGCTTGTCTACACATGACGCTTTAATGCACATTAACCTAAGTTAATGTGCATTAAGGGTGCACATCTACATATGTGCACCCTTAATGTGCATTAAAAATGGATAATTTAAGCTATTCTCACCTAAATTTGATACCTGCAAATGCAAGTATCAAATTTAGATGTGAATTGTTAGCATGTGTAGACATGTTAAAGCACATGGATGCTGTGTGTGTTGATTGATTCAGAATTAGCTTTAGTCCTAACCCAGTCCACACACAGCATTAATGTGTTTGATTGCATGCATGTGTAGATGCCTGCCTAAACCTACTTAATGCACATTAACCTATTGCACATTAAATTTAGGTACTCTTGAATACACGTGTAGACACACTCACTGCCTTTTTAATCTGCTATCGTTTCGATTTTTTATGACAATTCTCAGAAGTCTCTGACACTTCCAGGATATGTTTATTTCTAACATTAACTATGATTTTATATCATCTTCCCTACTATGTTCATCCATGTTGTGAGGCATATCAATAATTGTTGATAGACTGTATTGCTCAAACACACCTTTAAATATGCTTTGAGTATTCTAGGCTTTGACACAGCTGGGATTTCACGTTGTTTCTTTATCACATAACTTTTCTTCCTAATTTTTACCCTTTTTGCAGGAGGATGGGGGGCAGATTGTGCCTGTAATGTTTAGCTTTTATCTCCAGATATATATATATATAGCATTATATAATTTGCTTTTATGCCTGTTTTAAGAGATTGCAAAAATTCTTTGAAGTAGGTAATATTCCCACTACCAATGCTGTTCTGCAGCAAAGCCTGGAAAAAACTATAATGCTTTGTTGTATGATCCTGATTAAACTAGATCCAGGGCTTTGGCAAGCCCACATAATAATTATGTTTTACAGTTAATATTAAATTACTTAAATTTTTCCTAACCCTGCTGCTTAAACTAGGGGTTCTTAGATGATCCCAACATATCACTAAAGAGGAGAGATTCCTTAGGTTATCAAAAAAGCAATCAATACCCCATAACACTGATATAATCTATATCACAAATCTCACCCAGGTTGTATCCCTGTTCTTTGCTAAAATTCCATTTTTTCAAGAAAAAAGATCATGAGTGAAAAACAGTTTATGTTTTGTTCTTTACATGGCATTCTCAACCCCAACTATGGGTACAAATGTGATAATCTGACTATGCATCAAACTCATTTACAAAGGTTTCAGAATTTTTTTTTTTTTTACTTGAAAATACTTAAATATCCAATCACTCAAAGATCTACATTCCTTCTTGTACTGCAACATTGCTCCAGTTGCGGCAGCTGGGAAATGTACATATTAAGAGAAATTCTACGGTTGTATATACAATACGTTCACATTTTTTATGGACCCTAGGTTTCTAATTGCACTACATGGCCTATTAATATCCAAGCATCATATTGTGCATTTCA
Organism: Alligator sinensis; assembly: GCF_000455745.1. NCBI lineage: Eukaryota > Metazoa > Chordata > Crocodylia > Alligatoridae > Alligator > Alligator sinensis. The sequence goes on along the minus strand of NW_005842020.1, from coordinate 2,466,283 downwards.
CATAGGTAGATAAAATACTAAACTTTCATTTCAAACTTGCATTTACCCTGAAGTGGTGAAAATAACTGGAACAACTAAACTGGAAAATCACTCCAGCTAGGAGCAGGGAGTGAGATATCATTACCTCCAAACTTTCCCATCAAAAACCCCAGAGTTGTTAGCAGGTATTAGGTGCATGATTAATAACCTGTTAATCCTTGGCAAGCATAAACTGAAAATCTACCTGTGCCAAGTTTTTCATGACATCCACTGATATCCCTTTCCAGTTTCTTTTTTCTTCAAAAACCAAACTTAGAAATGACTAAAAGAAGTTTACCAGACTTTTCTTCATTTTTGTTTTATTTTTCTGACAGTAGCAAGGAGAAGTCAGTGTAACACACCCTGAAAAAGCCTACATAATTAAGAATCAAGAATAGTGGTTGATGCCAAAATCAAAATGCACAGATGATAAAGTGATAGATCCATGGAGTAACTCACAAAAAAAAAAATCACAACCTGAAGAAAACTGAAAACAAAGCAGGGGGGTATTTCCTTTCCCCCACCCCTTGGAAAAGAAAAACGTTAATACTTTGAACAGCTAAGTTATCTGTCTGAAGAAGAAATGTATGAGCCAGATCCCTTTCTACCAATTAGATGTATGAGTGGACTTGGGCCCCTAAAAGTAAATCTATTTCACCCTGCTTCAGTCCCTGAAAAACAGGTAATATGAATGGTGTTTAGGTCCTCCTCCCTGCTTTTTTCTGGCTCAATTTTAAGTGTAAGTTAATGGTATGTTACAAAAAATGCGTAGACCCTGAGATGGTGCAGAGTCACTTGGAAGAACTGGATGCCTTTAAGTCGACAGGCCCGGATGAGCTCCATCCGAGGGTGCTGAAGGCATTGGCCGACATCATTGCAGAGCCACTGGCGGGAATATTTGAACGCTCGTGGTGCACGGGCCAAGTCCCAGAGGACTGGGAAAGGGCCAATGTGGTCCCCATTTTCAAGAAGGGGAGGAAGGAGGATCCGGGCTATTATAGGCCAGTCAGTCTCACCTCCATCTTTGGCAAAGTCTTTAAAAAAATTATCAAGGCTCACATATGCGAGAGCCTGGCAGGACAAATTATGCTGAGGGGAAACCAGCACGGGTTCATGGCAGGCAGATTGTGCCTGACCAATCTAGTCTCTTTTTATGACCAGGTTACAAAACGCCTGGACACAGGAGAAGGGGTGGATGTCGTATACTTAGACTTCAGGAAGGCCTTCGATACGGTATCCCACCCCATACTGGTGAACAAGTTAAGAGGATGTGACTTGGATGACTACACAGTCTGGTGGGTGGCGAATTGGCTGGAGGGTTGCACCCAGAGAGTCGTGGTGGATGGGTTGGCTTCGACCTGGAAGGGTGTGGGCAGTGGGGTCCTGCAGGGCTTGGTCCTTGGACTGATACTCTTTAATGTCTTCATCAGTGACTTGGACGAGGGAGTGAAATGTACTCTGTCCAAGTTTGCAGATGACACAAAGCTATGGGGAGA
>NW_005842020.1:2422142-2464069 GCF_000455745.1 Alligator sinensis | reverse complement strand
CCTACCCTGGGGGTCTTCAAGAGGAGGTTAGATAGGCATCTAGCTGGGGTCATCTAAACCCAGCACTCTTTCCTGCCTATACAGGGGGTCGGACTCGATGATCTATTGAGGTCCCTTCTGACCCTAACATCTATGAATCTATGAAAAGTAGACACATTAATGGATTTTTTTGGACTTGAAAAGGTGGAATAGGATCACAGTTAGGTACCTAATTTCCCTTAGAAGCTGAATAAGTACAATAGAACTTGGTCCCTAGTACCTGCAGATGTCATTAGTGGGTTTTACCTCTATATAAAGAGAACATTATAGGAAGCTCACACTGATTGGATGATATGACTGTGTGCTTACTACTTCTCAAATGTGGATTTTGCAAATATCAGAGTACAACACATATAAAAACAACGATAGATAACAAGACTTTTTTATGGAACCCACAGAGAATGAACATAACAAACTTCAACTGGTTCTAATTTTAGTTTGGAATCTCCTATTCAAGGGAAAAAATGAATGATCCAAACCCCTGAATTTATTTTGCTATAACCTCCAGGTCCAGATTCCCATATGAAATCACTCCTGATGTAAATTAAGAAAGCATCTGGCCATTTGTATTTTAGAACATTAATGTAGTATTTTCAAGAAGGAATTAATTTAATTTTGTCTTTTCTACTTCCTTGAGTAAAACCTTTTACTTATGCTCCGAGGGGGGGCGGGGAGGGTAAGGGAGCGGGGGAAGAGGTGGGAGGAGGTATTTTAATTAGGGAAGCTCTGAGAGCCACTCTAACTAAAGTGCTTGGAATGTCTTGTGTATCAGTGTCCCCACACTTCAAAATGGCAGTGGGGGCATTTTATCTAAAGCTCGTTGAATGAGCTTTAGTTTAAGTGCTTCCACCTCCATTTTGAAGTGCAGGAACACTGATACACATGCAGAGATATGGGGACTGGCTAACACTAATTAGCATGCTCCACCAGACTTGATTAATTGGGTCTTCTCCAATGCACTGTAATTACAGCACGTCAGACCAGCTTCCCAGAAGGTGTACCTATCTATTCAGCAACTACCTCCTTATTTACTGAAATACACTCTCTCTCAAACACACACATACACTCTTACCTAGCCTGATCCTCCATTAGTGAAAAGACTGGACAAAAATATCTTCATTAAGCTGGAGTTGAGGTTAAGAGGATTTATAGAGATTCTGTATTAGTTAGCAAATAACTTAATATTCCATTTCTGCATGTGGAATTGTGACAGTTAGGTCCCTACTATGCACTGTTTTCTTTCCAGTACATTATAAAATGGCTTTTAGCCAGTTGGTTAACATGGGTAGACAGATTTGAGAGAGAGAAGGTATCCTGCTTTATTCCTGGAAATCTCATGTTATGATCTTTTTTCTTCCTTCTTAACAAGGCTTTTGGGATTGCATCCAGATTACCTTGGCTGACTAAAAGTATAGCAATTGAAGCAATCATTAAATGGTCTGTAGCCATCAGTTAGAAAAGTGATACATGAGGTGTCCTATATTTGGTTTCTGTCTGACAAATAAGGTATTTGCTTCTGTCCTCCTGAAGACAGCTGTAGGGCTGCCAAAGTGTACCTGTCATCAGATTTTATTTCTGAAAGAAAAATAAGCTTGGCCTTCAAGTGTGTAGAGGCATGAAATCACAATCCCAAGTCTTGTTAAAAATCAAGCTGTATTCATTATTTCAGGAATAACAAATTCCATATATGATAATCAGAAAACAGTTTTTAGTTTATTTTGTCTCTTGTTAACTATGCATACAAATAAGCGCAGCTGCCAGAAAATGAATATACCCAAAACATTTGGATTCACTTTAAAGTGACTTGTCTACTTGTAGATGAAGTATTTATTTAACTACCTGCCAAAAGTTTTCATGTTTAAGTACAATATCTGAATAAAAACTGACAATGAAGTGCATGGAGGAACATTTTTATTCATGAGACAAAACCATATTTAGATAAGCTTCAGGCAGAAAGCAACTCTGTGGTCTTTAGTGGGATTCTACCCACTCACACTTGGTCTAAATGTAAAAGAGAGTATGGGCAAGAAACTAGTGAAAGAGAGTGGTTGATTGATTATAGATGTGCCCTGCATGTGGATCAGCTCAGCTAGAGATCAGAGGTGGGGGAAATGAGACAGAGAGAGAGCAAGACTATATGAAACAAGATGTTGCACCCAAGTAAAGATTTTCTTAATATACTACATTGCTCAAAATGACCCTTTTTGGGGAAAGTTGTTTTAGTGTAATTGATCCCAGGATGTGCTCTTGTATATTGTCTCCACAGAAAAAGTATTTTAATGGAAGATTTATAAACTCCCTGAAAATAGAGATTTATAATGAAACTGTAATGACCACCTGAGTTATGAATCGACACCAGCAAGTAGCATGATATTTTCTAACCCGTTCTTCAAATCCTGTATAGTACATAGACTTTGCCAGGTTTTGCAGACATGGCAATTAGTCTGAACAGACACTTTAGTAACTACAGCCAGCATGAAGTTTGATGACCTCAGGTGCTAGAATGTTTTTGCTTTTTTCCCCTGAGTTTTCTAGCTTTGGTTCTACTGATTGAAACAAGGGCTCTTGTGAAACTGACCCCTGGATTCAGCAAAGAGACTTACTGAGACACTTCCATAGATGGTAAAACTGAAACAGACCATTAGGATCATCTATTCCAGTGGGAGACAATATTTAGGTGGGCATGTCTCAAATTGGCTCCACATCCTTGGAGTGCCACTCTTGATACCTTTCCCTTTCTTCATTTGCTGAATCCTCTTCCCCTACTTGATTTGTTCCCTGCCCTGTGCTCCCTGCCCAAGTTGCTGTTCCACTTTCTGCTTCCTGCTGTGTGCTCCCTGCCTGATCTGATGCTCTGCTGTCTGGTCCCTGACATGTCTGTCACCAGGTTCCCCTTCCCTTTCCCAGGCTGCATGTCATGCACAGAGGCCACCTGAGACACTTGTGGTACCCGAGTCATGGGCTGGCCACCCCAATCTAGTGTGTCCACCTGTAAAATACAGGACATAGATTATCAGCCACAAAATTTTAAGTAAAGCCCATAAATACTGTTTGAGCTACATCATGCGCTTCAAAAAGGTATCCAATCATTAATTCAAAATTTTAAATGGTGAAAAATCTACCACATAACTAGACAATGTTCTTTAGGTAAATCTGGTATCTTATTAGACCAACTCAAATAGTTGGAAAAAATCTTCTTTGCAAGCTTTTGGGTACAAATACCCTTTGTCAGGCCTTAATCACTGTCACCAGTAGTGTAATTAGTGTGGAGCAACTGGGGTAGATGCCATGGCACCATCTTGGGGGCGGGGGGTGCAGGGTGAAAAAAATGCTCACCAGCAAACAGAAGTTGCCACTACTCCTGTGTTTCATATCTATTCATTTCTAATCTGCATTAGTCTAAATTCAGCTTCCAGCTGCTGAATCTTGTATGCATTTTTATGCTAGAAGAAAGCACCATGTACTGTCAGATATATCTTCCCTTTGCATATCCTGCTTCATGGTCAAATTACCATTCCCTCATGCTTCTCTTGGGTAAATTAGATAGTTGAGCTACTCTAGTCTCTTATTAATAGGCATGCTCACCAGAACTTGAATAATTTAATATTCTTGCAGCTCCTTTATGAACTCTTTCCAATTGGACATCCTTTTTGAAGCATGGAAACCATATTGTCAGGTTTGACCTAGAAACCACTACACATAGCCCAAGCAAAAGTCTCTGTTATGTAACTAATGCTCAACTGCAATGATAAGGAGAAGACAGTCTTAGATAAAGGAGGCTTGAAAACAAAAACAGAATTAGTGGACTAGGGCAAAGAGCTGATTTAAATATTAAGATTCACACCCCTAGGTGGGGAGAAAGTATGCTAATGAAACATACATGTATGGAAATGAGATACATAGCTAAAACACAGGTATAGAGACATGCTCAGTAAAGAACTCCTTGCGTCACTCCCTTATAACCAATTAGCAAACAAGAATGCTTATGAAGGTCCAATACTCCTGTATAAAAGATGCTTAGAATTAAGAATCTGTGTGCTTGTTACATGAAATTATTCCGCTTGCACCTTATATTGCTAGCAATAAATCTTTATACTTTCACCCCTGGTATCTTTATTGGCTTTTGCATACCGGGCACGATCCCAGACTTGAGCTGGGGCTCAACAATATATGACTACAGTATCCTAGTAATGGTCTCACTAATACATTGAAAATCCTATTTGATATGTCTGTATTTATACATGCAAGGGTATTGTTGACTTTCTCAAGTACACATTGGCCAATGTGGTGCCAATGTGGTGCCTATCTTCAAGAATGGGAGGAAAGTGGATCCGGCTAACTATAGGCCCATCAGCCTGACTTCTATCCCGGGGAAGATCTTAGAAAAGTTTATTACAGTAACCCAGGTGCACCCAAGGATGTGCTCCCTTCTCCAGATAGAAAGGATGGGTTGCCAGGCAGGACTGCTGTGAGAGGGATCTGCAATATTGCTCAGATCCCTCTATTCTCTGTAGAGTCAGGTCAGGACAAAAATGACTTAACTATGTACAAATGTATTAATATTTTTACATTATATAAAATATTTACAAACCCAAAAACAAAAAATATCTAATGTTAATAAATATATACAGTTTACAAGTGATGCTATATTCTATAATTAGTGACTAAGAACTTATACCACCACCAGGGGTCTCGAACACTGCACAGATAATCAACCGATCTGCAGCAGGTAAACACAGGTAAGTCCAAATAACCCACAGGTAAAGACAGGTAAACAATAAATACTAGCAAACCACAGGTAGGGTATCAAAAGGGGATCCAACAATAATAAGCCTATATACATACACAACAGTTAAACAACAAGTCACATTAGAGATAACAAAATGTAAATGTTATGAACATGAGCCTGCAATGTGATGCGGCGGCTAGTAAAGCGACCAAAACGCTGGCTTGCATCCATAGATGCTTCTCAAGCAAATCCCGGGACGTCATTCTCCCCCTGTACTCGGCCTTAGTGAGGCCGCAGCTGGAGTACTGTGTCCAGTTTTGGGCTCCACAATTCAAAAAGGATGTGGAGAAGCTTGAGAGAGTCCAGAGAAGAGCCACGCGCATGATCAGAGGTCAGGGAAGCAGACCCTACGATGACAGGCTGAGAGCCCTGGGGCTCTTTAGCCTGAAAAAGCGCAGGCTCAGGGGTGATCTGGTGGCCACCTACAAGTTTATCAGGGGTGACCACCAGTATCTGGGGGAACGTTTGTTCACCAGAGCACCCCAAGGGATGACGAGGTCGAATGGTCACAAACTACTTCAAGATCGTTTCAGGCTGGACATAAGGAAGAACTTCTTTACTCTCCGAGCCCCCAAGGTCTGGAACAGCCTGCCACCGGAGGTGGTTCACGCGCCTTCATTGAACACCTTCAAGATGAAACTGGATGCTTATCTTGCTGGGATCCTATGATCCCAGATGACTTCCTGCCCTTTGGGCGGGGGGCTGGACTCGATGATCTTCCGAGGTCCCTTCCAGCCCTGATGTCTATGAAATCTATGAAACATCATGCTTGTGTTTAACTAGTGATCATCTTCCATAGCCCTTAGGTGGTCTGCACTTTTTATTCCTAGATATATATGACCTTGAGCTTGGCTGTGTTAAAACACATTGTTCAAATGAACATGCCTTATCCATATAATACATATGCCTGGTCCATAAAATCTTATGTAGCTGGTCCATCTAACCTGTCCCTGTTATTATTTACCACTCTGCCATTTTCTGCATCATCTGTGGGTTTTAGTAATAATTTATATTCTTTCAGATAGAGACACTGACTAGCATTTGACAAAAATAGATTCCTGTGAGTTGACACTAAAAATACTTACAATGAATACGATTTACCAGTTAAACAGTTTTTTATTATTTCATCTGGTAGCAGATGCAGTAATTTTGGGCTCTGCTAATATTTTATCTGAATGCTATCTTGGATAAAAATCGAAGGTCCAAATCCTGTACCAAAAGAAGCATAAGAATATGCTTTATTAACCAAGCTTGCCATCGTGTCAAAAAATGTTCTCAAATTTGTTCAATGATACCTATTTTCAAACCTTACTCATTATATTACTTACCTTTCTGATTTCCTGATTCACCTTTCTGCTATCACCTTGATTCCTTGCTGATGATGACTAGATTCTAAAGGACTAAGATCCAAAAGCTAAATCCTCCAGCCCCAGTTCAAGTCTCTTCTAATCACAGAGGGACCCCCAAGTCCATCAGTGCCTTAGCTTTTTCATATTAATTTTCTCTGGGCATGTAAAGTTCTGATTCTGGGCATGGCATGCATTGAGAAGGTTCAGTCTAAACATTGCTGAACAGGTTGGTGCCTATCTCATACTTAAGGTTCAACAAGCCCCGCAGCCTGTTTGTCTGAAACAGGGCTTAATTCAGTAAGTGGGGTTTGAGAACACCTATCAAAATTAGATTTTACTAAAAATACACCCAACAGTTACTACTTTCCTTCAAAATAAGGTGGTAGCAGGGCCACTGTTACCCCACTTTTCCTCAATAGCTCAGAGCATTCACATAGATTTTGGAAGAGCTGACTAACATTCTTTCCTCTCCTAAGAGGACTCAAATGCACATCTCTCTGTGCCCAAAAGAGTGCTCTCAGCACCAGGTTGTATGCTATTCTGAGGAGCAAGACTACTTTCAACCCCTCATGTTGAAGCTGTTCCACTTTTGCAAAAAAGAATGAAAGATTTCACTGCGAATGACTGTGTGTCCATGGGCTGATGTTTAGGGCATGTACCTGAGGTGAAAGTTCCATTCTTTGCTCTAAGCTTGTTTCAATGAAACATCCACTGGAAGAGAAGACCATCTCCTGCTATACATTTTTCAAGAGAAAACAATCTCTGAAAGGCAAAGACGCTTACCTTCAGGAAAGATTCTGAGCTGTGAAACCTGAGTGGAGGAAAGTATCTGCCTGTAGTGCTGAGCAATGCCTCTAAGCCTCAGAAAGCTGGGTTATCATCCTCATTTCTTGTGGTTAGCATGTTCTATCAGCTATTTTGTTCACTTGCTCTAGGACAGAGCTATTCAACTATCCAACTGCCTACACAGGACTTCCTCACTGTGCAAGCCAGGAACCCTGCTGTCCAACTCTCTTGCTGCTGTGCAGTAGGGGCTTGGCTTGGGGATCCATTCATTGCCAGTGCAGCACATGCAGCAGAGGGGGAGGGGACTGTACACTGCTGAATGCTGTTGACACAGCCTGAGCAGAAGGGTGAGACCACGGTCAATAAACAGGGGAGGTCCTGCATACTGCCAGAGCAGCTCATATGGTATGGAGTAGGTTTTGAGCTGCAGGAAGTTGGCTTCAGTTCTGGTGATGAGGTTAGATTAGCAAGGTTTGGTGATTTTTTGAATTTACATACCACTTTTCAGGCCTATGAACTTCACTTCATCAGCCTCATAGGTAGTAGGTATAGAAACTCATGGACTCAGTATAGACAGTGGAATTCTGACACACATTAAGGTGCTGGACATCTGACTCCCCAGGTACCTCTGCACTTTTACCTGTGATGCTACATCCCCCTTCCCCCTCTGCCCTAGCCTGTCCCTCACCCCCTGACGCCTCCATTTCCATTTCCTGATAAAGGGTTTTTCAACACAAAAGTTTGCTAAGATATATTTTTCTAACTATTCAGGGTTTGTTTTTTTTAATAATAAACATATAAACATAAAAACACAACATAACCCATTACACACCACAAGCAACACATCATTTATATATCCAAAACAACATCTCTATTTCTTCCATTCAATTATTTTATAAAAAGAAAGGCTCTGTAATAATTTGGCTTCCTGAGATGCTGCTGGTGCTACTGTGCTGCTGCTCACTAAGTTTTTATTTGACCTGTTGTCACTTAAAGTTGTGGACTGGACTGAGCCTGTAGAGGAGGAGGAGTCCTCATTGGGGCACACTACCATGTTGTGTAGATGCCCCAGTGCCAGTGAGGGCGGACCTTAACACACACACAGTCACACAGTGTGGGAACACCTTGACACACATGCTGGAAAGGAAGCTCCTCCAGGAGAGGAAAGAAGGGTGCTGCCACAGTTTGGCTGCCTCAGATGCTGCTGGTGCTACTGTGCTAGTGCTCACTAAGTTAATTTATCCCTGTTTTAACTTAAAGTGGTGGACCAGCCTGAGGTTGTAGGGGAGGAGGAAGCCTCATTGGGGTACACTACCATGTTGTGTAGGTGCCCAAGCGCTAGTGAGGGCATGCCTTAACACACACACAGTGTCACCTACCCATGTCATGAGTTTTGCTTGTCAGCAGTTTGAGGTGCAGTTTCCCAGAACCCCCTGTACCTATCTTCTTGAAAGCTGTCAGGCTTCATGGCCTCAGTAGAGGCTGGCATAACTGCAGTTTTCACTCCCCTGTGCCTTAACACACACACACAGTGTCACCTACCCATGTCATGAGTTTTGCTTGTCAGCAGTTTGAGGTGCAGTTTCCCAGAACCCCCTGCCCCTGTCTCCTTGAAACTGGCAGGTTTCATGGCCACAGCAGGGGCCACAATTCCTGCAGTTGTTGCCCCTCCCCCCCCCGTGCATTAACACACACACACTGTCATAGATGTCATGAGTTTTGCTTGTCAGCAGTTTGAGGTGCAGTTTCCCAGAAACCCCTGCATCTATCTACTTGAAACTTGGCAACCCTTATACCCTCAGAAGGGACTACCATCCATGCTCTTTTCATCTAAATATGCCTTACACACACGTGACATGAGTGTTGCTTTCAAGACTCTGAGGTACAGTTTCCCATAAACTCCTACACCTATCTCCTTGGAACTTGGAAGGCTTCATGCTCTCAGAAGGGGCTATCATCTCTGAACTTTGTATCTAAATAAACAAAAAATGACAAAGGTATAGGTATTTTAGTGATTCAGTGGAACTCTATGGCTGAATCTCAGAATCTGTCCAAATCAGCTCCGAATCTTCTGAAGCCAATTTGGCCGAATCAGTTCAGAACAGCAATCCAAATCTCCGTATCAAATTTCTGTCCTCCAAATTGGCTGAATCCAAATTGAATGCTTTCTTATTCACACAGGCCTAAGGCACATGTGTATTTGTACATGCATGTTTCTGATGAGGTATTACTTTGCTGCTGCTTATTTGCAGCCTGAATTCAATCCACTGTCTCAAAAAAATTGTCTTTCAGCAAAGGATAAAACTATGTAAAGTAAGTGCTTTTCTGAGTAAAGTATCATTTCATGTGTTATGTGTTTTGCTAACAATGTGTGGGTGAATTTGTAAGAATATGAACTTTCCATCACTGTAGCATTTCAGGAGTCTGAGTAGTTTGTTGATACAAAGTATAGGGGCAAAATGGTGAAAAATCAATAAAAGTTTAAAAAATAATGAATTAAATATTTGAGATGCTTTAACAAGACTACACACATTCTGTGTATATCCACATAGCTAATCCACCTAGCTACTTTTAAATCAACTGATGTTGAATGAATTAATCAGAATTCATTTTAACTTGATTGTCTTTTAAAGGTGATGCTTAGCACCTCTTCTGACACCATCAAATTGATGTGGGTCTCCTATTGTGTTAAAAATGATCAAGTTGCTTTTTATGAGGGTAGGGTAGTTCTAAAGACTTATACAGATTCATATCAGCAAGGACAATTAGATAGATATATAACAGAAAACTATCTTACACTGTTTATCAGGGCTCCTTTCTTAAAATTACATCCACTAAAACTCCCCTTACACCTAGGGCAACTGCTGGTAGGGGGAATGAGGCCAGGTCTATACTAAAAACCTTTGCTGTTACAGCAGAGTAATCAACAGGTGTCATTATATATCATATATAGACAAAGGAGTTTTGTCTGAGTGTTTTTAAATTTAAAAAATGCAAATACCAGTAGTGGGTATGTGCCCAAAAGTGTGGGTGCATATGCAGAAGCCACCTTTTACAAAATTTCACAATAAAAATTAAGTACAGAAAATAGAGGCAGAGGTTTCTGTCTAATTTGGAAAGATGTATGTGCTACATATTAAACAAAAGAGAATGTGATTCTTGAATCTGTCATGTACTGGGAAGCTAGACTATCAAAACAGAATTTAATCCTAACTGTTCTAACTCTCTCCTCCTGAAAGCCCACCACAGGTCTGTTAGAAAAACTGACAAGAAATATATCATCTCAGAGATGAGCTGCTTGGAAAAATGTCAAGAAAGCCTGACAAGAATTTGTCAAACAAAAAATGTCCATCACATGGAATATGGAGTCACTGGAAATAAGTCTGACACTTTTTCTAGTACTGACAAGAAGGCAGAGAGAGAGAGAGAGAGAGAGAGAGAGAAACTTTTCTAAATGTAATTTTATTATAAAAAGTTCATGCAGAAGTATGCTGATGTATAAGGTATTTCCTAATGAGTGGGCACTGTTCAGCTGTGTAAAAGGCTGTGTACTATCTGGAATTTTCTTAAAGTGGTATTTCTTCCTTTTAAAATGCTGGCTAAAATGGTCATTTGGGACTACATGTTGAGCGTTTTTCATTAACTCCGATTCAGCGCATCTCATTTGCAGGTGAAAAATAAATAAAGAAAAGAAATGCTATCTCTGAAACCTTCATCTGCAATTTTAATTCAAGCTGAGTTGTTATAACTGGCATGAAAAGTAAAGAGCCTGAAATGGGGATTTAATGAACAATGTGTAAGCCCAAAGAGGAACAAGTTCATGCTCTCACTACTTCTGAAGCACCAAAAAGAGTTAGAAGTAGTAAACATACACGTGCATCAGTAATATAAGCACATATGACAGAACTACAGTAGGCAGATCAGCTGATTAGCATGATGCCTTCTATATAGATACTATTTAGAATTCAATATTTTTTTAATGAGATAATTTGTTAAAATAAGTAGTTTAGATAGTATCTGACAAAGTTTATGCATCTCTGAATCAGTTAACCTTCAAGGTGCCACCCTGCCCTAACTTCTGCCTGACTCCAAACTAACATGGCTAACCGTTTCCACATTTCATTTGAGTTCATAGATTCATAGATGTTAGGGTCAGAAGGGACCTCAATAGATCATCGAGTCCAATCCCCTGCATAGGCAGGAAAGTGTGCTGGGTTCAGATGACCCCAGCCAGATGCCTATCTAACCTCCTCTTGAAGACCCCCAGGGTAGGGGAGAGCACCACCTCCCTTGGGAGCCCATTCCAGATTTTGGCCACTCTAACTATGAAGAAGTTCTTCCAAACATCCAGTCTAAATCTGCTCTCTGCTAGCTTATGGTCATTATTTCTTGTGACCCCCAGGGGTGCCTTGGTGAGTAGAGCCTCACCAATTCCCTTCTGTGCCCCTATGATGAATTTATAGGTAGCCACAAGGCTGCCTCTCAACCTTCTCTTGCAGAGGCTGAAGAGGTCCAGGTGCCCTAGTCTCTCCTCGTAGAGCTTGGCCTGCAAGCCCTTAACCATATGAGTGGCCCTTCTCTGGACCCTCTCTAGGTTATCCACATCCCTCTTAAAGTGTGGCACCCAAATCTGGATGCAGTATTCAAACTGCAGTCTGACCAGTGCCCGATAGAGGAGAAGTATCACCTCCTTTCTCTGTTTGTCATGCATCTGCTGATGCACGATAAAGTGCCATTAGCTTTGCTGATGGCTTTGTCACACTGCCGACTCATGTTCATCTCGGAGTCCACTAGGACTCCAAGATCCCTTTCCACTTCCGTTCCACCAAGCAGGTCATTTCCTAGGCAGTAGGTATGCTGGACATTCTTCCTCCCTAGGTGCAGCACTTTGCATTTCTCCTTTTAAATTGCATTCTGTTGTTTTCTGCCCATTTGTCCAACCTGTCCAGGATGGCCTGTAGTTGTTTCCTGCCCTCCAGCGTGTCCACTTCTCCCCACAGTTTTGTGTCATCCACAAACCTGGACAGAGTACACTTCACTCCCTCGTCCAAGTCACTGATGAAGACACTGAAGAGTATCAGGCCAAGGACTGAGCCCTGCGGGATCCCACTGCCCTCCAGGTCGATACCGACTCATCCACCACCACTCTCTGGGTACGACCCTCTAGCCAATTTGCCACCCACCAGACTGTGTAATCATCCAAGTCACAGCCTCTTAATTTGCTCACCAGTATGGGGTGGGATACCGTATCGAAGGCCTTCCTGAAGTCTAAGTAAATGATATCTACCTCTACTCCTGTGTCTGGTCATAAAAAAGAGACTAGATTAGTCAGGCATGATCTATCTGCTATGAACCCATGCTGGTTTCCCCTCAGCATAATTTTTCCTGCTGGGCTCTCACATATATGAGCCTTCATAATCTTTTCAAATACTTTACCAAGGATGGAGGTGAGACTGACTGGCCTGTAGTTGCTTGGATCCTTCTCCCTCCCCTTCTTGAAAATAGGGACCAAATTGCCCCTTTTCCAGTCCTCCGGGACCTGGCCCATGCACCACAAGTGCTCAAATATTCTTGCCCGTGGCTGTGCAATGACATCAGCCAGTGCCTTCAGTACCCTCAGATGGAGCTCATCTGGGCCTGCCGACTTAAACGCATCCAGTCCTTCCACGTGACTGCACTATTTCAGGGTCAATGCTTGGTGGTCTAGTGCCTTGCTGTTGTCTCTCTACAATCCCATTGTGAGACTTGTCTTGCCCCTTGTTTAGGAACACTGAGGCAAAGAACTCATTGAGGAGTTCAGCCTTGTCCCCTCTGTCTGTCACCAATTGCTTTTGCCCATTCAGTAGTGGTCCTATACTGCCCTGGGCCTTCCTTTTACTCCCTATATATCTGAAAAACAATTTTATTTGTTATCCTTTACTTGGGATGCCATCCTCAGCTCCATGGTAGTTTTGGCCTTTCTAACTGCCTCCCTACAACTGCAAGCTGAGGAGGCATAATCCTCTTTAGTAATTTCTCCCTGTTTCCATTACTTATATGTCCCCCTTTTTGCCCTTAGGCTGCTCTGAATTTCTCTGGTTAGCCAAGGAAGCCTCTTGACCACTTTCCCCCTTCTCCCCCTCATTGGGATCGTCTCTCCCTGTGCCCGAAGGATCGCTTACCTAAGGCACAGCCACCCTTCCTGGGCTCCCATCTCGCCAAGTGTCTTACCCTGCAGTGTATCATTGACTAAATGCCTAAGCTCGCTGAAGTCAGCCTTCCTACAGTCTAGCACTTCCACCCTACTAGTTACCTTTCACATTCTACGCCTTATGGTGAATTCTATTATTTGGTGGTCACTGTCCCCCAGGTGACAACTGATCTTTTGGTTCCCTACCATGCCATCCCCCATTGCCAGTACTAGGTCCAGTAAGGCATTCCCCCTAGTGGGACCATGTACCTCCTGCGTCATGTGGAGGTCCTGCACACAGGATAGGAACCTGTGTGAATTTACTGTCTGCATCTCCCAGCAGATGTCAGGGTAGTTTAGGTCCCCCATGACTATTGCTTCCCTAGTCTTTATGGTCTCTGAGAGCTGTCTCAGGAGTTCTAAATCTAGTTCTTCCCCTCAGTGTGGGGATCTGTAGCAGACCCCTACCACCAAATCCCTTTTCCCTTGACCTCCATGTATCCTAACCAACAATCCTTCTACTTTCTCCTCCTGCAATTCCATTTTGATAAGGGTCAATGTATAATGCTCCTTGACATAGAGCGCAACCCCTCCCCCTCTCCTCCCTACTCTATCCTTTCTCTACAGCTTATAGCCCTCATGTGTCATGTCACCTCACGTGTCTACCATGACCTCAGTCATGGGTAGAGTCCCACCAGGTTTCTGTTAACCCCACTAAGTCATAAATGTTTTCTGCAAGCAGGAGTGCTAGTTCATCCTGCTTGTTCCCCATGTTCCTAGCATTAGTGTATAGGCACTTGAGCCCTGTGACTGGTGCCTTTGTTGCCCCCTGGCTCTGATGCCCAATTGCTTACCTGCTTATTGCTTACCTGTGCTGTACTGCTGGACATCCCATGGATTGCAGGTTCCTGATGTTCTCCTTCTTATGCCTGCCTGTCCCCCATCTGAGCTAGTTTAAAGCCCAACGTAGGAAATCAGCCAACCTGATGGAAAAAAGACTTTTACCTTTTGCTGAGAGGCAACATGAATTTGGATTTGAACTTCAGCTGCTTTATCCATATCCATAGCTAGAAATATCTGTGGGCTGTACAGTGAGAAAGAAAAGAGCCAGATTCAGTCAAGTATGGTTGTATGAGGTTTCCAGTAATTCCATCATTTAGAGTTTAAACTGTGGTTAAGTTGTAAGTACATATGTGATGGTGAACAATTAGCTTCACTGTTTAAAAAATAAGTGCAAGAACTTTGCTACATAATTCCATGGATTTGGGAGTCACCACAGTTAATTAAGGTTAGGTGATAAAGCTTGGGCTCAGAAGGAAGAATACAAATATTAAAGAGTTGAGGCTGTATCCAAAAGCATGGTTCTCCTTTTTAGAAGATTCATAACTTGGGAGGAAGGGCCTGCTGACAGGGTATAAGTAGAACAGTCTAAATTCAAGAAGAACTGATTTGGCAAAGGTGGGTTTACTGTATGTGCAGTGGTGGCAGAAAGCTGGCTTGTGGTGGGGGGAAGGATTTCTTGGGCCAGAAGGAATAGCAGTGGTGATGGAGAGCTGACTCCACCTTGACCATGAGAACTGAATTGAAGCATGCTTCCCAAACCAGCAAGAGTAGTGTGGATACCCTTCCCTATCAACAGAGATGAAGCAATATGATTTTGCTCAGAGCTGGGCCAGGCAGCTATGCCTTAAGGGGAGACCAAGATGAGAAGCTCAAGACTGGAGTAAGACTTGAAGACCTATAAGTAGAGTAGGTTTGGGGAAATTAATTTTGCTTGATTGTTTTTGTTATAATGCTTAAGTCCTCCAGAGAGATAGATTGTACCTTTGAAAGAGCCACCTGGATACCATGTGAAGAATTGTTGCAGTACAGAAAGAAAATCCCCACAAATTGCACACCATTAGTTATGACATACCATCCATCCCTAGAACCTATACAGAAAATCCTCAAACAATTAAAACCCATAATAGAAGAAGACCTAATTCTTAAAGAGATCTTTCCAGAGCCACCCATCTTAGCCTTTAAACAAGCACTGAACCTCGTCAACCTCATCTCCAGAAGTAAACTTCCTATAATACAAAGCACACCAAATGGATCCATACCATGCCAGGGCAAAAAATGTAAAACCTGCCAGCACATCTCTACCATTGCAATAATAACACCCCACAACAGAACTATCACCATTCCTGGATCTTACACCTACACCTTCATAAATATAATATATCTCATCCAGGGCACTAAATGCCCTGATGGAAAATATGTAGAAGAAACCAAACAAAAGCCACATACCAGAATGAATGCACACAAGAAATTGATCAAAGACAAAAATACCAAATTACCTGTGGGTGCACATTTCTCACAAGGCAACCACTCTCTTTCCATTCTCTCAGTTCTAATCCTCAAAGGGAATTACAAAACACCTTTCATAGAAGAGCCTAAGAACTTCACTTCATAAATCTACTACATACATGGACTAAATATAGATATTGGATTTATGGCATATTATAACCTGCCTGCCATCTCATAATAAGGGATCCTGGTTTCCTCTGTTTAAAAAAACCAAAAAACCTAATTTTCAGTTAAAAAAAGTAACCCTAAATCTACATTTTTCCATGGTTTAAATGAAACACCACTAATATCATAACTAATTCCTTTGGTGGTAACTTGTACACAGAATGGGTGGCCATGGACTGGTTAATACCACTGCTTTGGGCAGAAACTCCTTGGAAAGATCATGATGCTAGCATGTCAAAGCCAGTGCTGACCTTTCTTGAGATAGAGACGCATGTCATTACCATTGGTGGTGGCAGCAGTCCCTTGATACAAGGATGAAAGTTTTCTAGTAAATAGAGTTATCAATGAGTCTGTATGTGGGCTGGACCCAATGATTTATGAGGTCTCTTCCGGCCACTAACAATCTATGAATCTATGATTGAGGAGGCCAATATGACACCCACATGTTCAACTGCACATATGACAAATAGCTTCAAGAGAAAGGAGTGCATCCTGGTGATGTTCAGCCAGAGCTCTTTCCCTTTGTCTCTCTCACATATTCACCTCCACAGTGAGGTGAGATTGGTTACAGTGATTGATGCCTTGTTGTATGTGATGGCCCCATTGGGGACAATTCAGTACTCACGTGTCAGGCACTCATGTTAAGATCACATTTTTCCAGATTGGATTCAAGGGCCACATCCACACATGCAGCCACATGTGGTTTGTGGTGCTACAGCCTCTTTGTGGTGCCACAAATTGCACACCTTACAAATTGCCATGAGCCACACTGCTAATTATCAGCATAGTGCCAACATTTTCTACCGGGATTTCCTATATTTAAATATAAAAAGTGGGGCAAAGCACATGCTTTGTTGTTTGTCATCTGCTTAATGACTTTCAAGGCCTCTTGATAAGTTGATGGATCTCCAAGGTAGTCCGTAACGGGGCATTGTGGAATGGCTTTGATGGTATTGTCTTTGACATTAGAATCTTAGTTCAGGAGCTCTTGAAAGTGTTCCTTCCATCATGCATTGATGGTGGAGCTGTCTTTAAAGAGTATTTTTCCATCCTCGGACATCAGGCTGAGGAACCATCTGCAGTTGGTGCGTGCTCTTCCTGAATAGAATGAATAGTAAAGAAGCCAGAACCTGGTATGCATGCAGGACAGCCAGTCAGTGAATATGTAAATTCAGGAGTCAGTGAGTAACAGACAGGCTGGGGGGGGGGGCAGGAGTGGGGAAGGAGGGTAAATGTAGCAGGTAAATAGTGGAGAGGTACCTGGAGAGTCAGATGTCAGGCAGGTTATAATGTGTTATAAATCCAACGTCTATGATTTAGTTCATGATTTTTATATCCAGGAGGTTGGTGAAGTAAAGTTCATAGGCTCATCTGTGAACGGTGTTTTGTAAATTCCCTTTGAGGAATTTACATAGCTACAACCTACACCTCTGGGTGTTGGCTTTAATGTGGTGGCAAGTATCTTGCTTCTGTTTGCAGCAGATGTTTTCCTGTCAAGTTTTGAAAGCTCTAATTTTTCTATCAATGAAACCTTGAATTTGACTATAATTTTCACCAAACAGTCCTGATGTTTCTTTGTGGAGAAGCCTAGAGATTCTTTGTGCACTTCATAGATACCTTCCTCAAGGATGTATGGAACCATGATGGTCAGAGTGGTCAGACAGGTTCTCTTGCTTGTAGCAGGGTCTTTCAAGAACTTGGTACTGAAACTCTATCCTGGATGCTTTTTTTGTTCATACTGTGTTGGGGCAATACAGATGGGCCTGACAGAATGTATCAAATGATGATTTGTTCAGTAGTCATCTGTGCTGGTCACAGGTGCAGTGATATGAACATCATGCAGGTGCCAGGTACACACTATGTCATAATGAATCTGGTGCTACTCTTTTGTATGGGGTTGCATTCATGATGTCTTCTATTTGTTGCTTTGAAGGAATAAGGATTTTGTGATGATGCATTCTGAACACTTGCCCAGGTAAAGGGTTTCATTTGAATTGACTTTCCCCACCCCTTTCTTTCCAAGTGTTCCTTTCCATAGTTCAGAATCTCTCTCCACTCTACAATTGAGATCAGCAAGAAAAAAAATGTCATATCTTCTTTGGGATAGAGCACCAGACCTGGTAGAGTTTAAAATAAAACTATTTTTTTTCATCATCTGCATACATGGGGCAGGGCATACACACTGAAGACTGCTGCAGGTTGTCTGTTGGTCAAGACGAAGGGTCATGAGATGCTCATTGTTGCCAACAGACATTCTGGCATCTGAGTAACAGCCTTGGTTTTGAGAACAAAATCAATGCTGTGGATGTCTTTCTTTTTCAGTTTTTCCTTTCCAAAAAAGGTTCATCTGTCACCATGCTCTGTGAGCTGTCCCTCTTTTGCCCGGTCTTACAAAGTGCAGCACTGTCAATATCAAATTGTGGAAGTTCTCTGGCCACGAGTGCTATTCTTCATTCCTGTCAGTCACTGGTAGGGTTGCTCATCAGGGTGTGAATATTCCAGGTTGCAAACTTCATTACTCAATTAGTTTTGTAGATAGAGTGATGCCTCTTGATGTGGTTTCCAGTCACATATTCATACCCCGCTCCTTAGCTGGTGCCCAGTTGTCTACTGATCCAACCTCCTGACCCTGTCTAGATTTTCCTTGGCCACAGATGCCTCTCCCAGCTATCTGTCTATCCTCCTATTTAATCCTTTCTTGTCCCTACTCTACTAACTCGCCCTCAGCCCCTGGTGCTATGCTAAGTGCCTTAGTCCAAACTCACCACATTTTCTGGGATCATCCAGAGTTGCTTGTCTTGCACTGTCTGACTTATGCTTATTTTAACTCATGCCCACTTTATTATATTTGTCTAGCTTTAAACCCTGTCCAGGGCCCTGCATTTAAACACTTACACTCACAAGTCTAAATTGCAGTAAGGCAGAGATGGCCATTATATATATTTGGGAATGCCCTGGATGGATCAAAATCAAACATGCATAGAGGCCAGGCCACCAAGGACAAAGCTCTTTACAGGCTAAGCTACAGTCTCATAACATGTAAAGACAGTTAAGACTCTGTTCTATAACACCAATAGGGAAAAGCAGAATCACAGAAACCACCCTGTGAAGCTAACTCATGTACCATTTAGACCTGCGTTGGACATAGTTCCCTGTCTTAAGAACATTTCTTACTACTACTACTCCTTTCCAGTATTCCTTTATTCACTTCAGCGAAAAAAATCCAGCTGTGTGTGAAAGATACTAATGACACTTGTAGGTACTAGGAACCAGAATTTATCCCACCTATTGGGCATCTAAGTGGACTAAGGCACCTATATTTTCTTCTATTTCACTGTCTTCACATTCCTGAAAAAAAATTAATGCATCTATTTTTGTAATACACTATCATCTTACACTTAAGACTCAGTTGTAAAAAAAGCAGTGAAGAGGACCCATTCACCTTTTCCATTATTTTTTTTTTCATGGACTTGAGCAGAATGGGACATAATTACACTTAGGTGCCTAAATCCATTTATGCACCTAATAGGCAGAACAGAATCTGGTTTAAGATTACCCAATTACTTGAATGTCCTTAGTATTCAGACAAGTTATTTATTTTTCCCCAATATTCCCATCCCTAATTATCAATGTGTTATGCCATTTACATATATAAACTGTGAAGGCAATAAAGGCGCCAAAGTAAAAAAAAAAGAGAGGGAGACAGATGGTGATGTGATGCAGATAAACATGAGATGTTTGAGTATATTCCACAGAAAGCAGAACATCAAGCATATGTTTTGGAAGAATTCCAGTTGCCTAGAAGCCACAGATCTTAATTCCCACATTTAGGCATCAGCATGTTCACTGCACTTCTATCATGGTCTGATTACTTAGCTGGAAAACACTATACCACTACCAACTTCCATTCAGCTAGTGCACAGTCCAATTTGTGTACTGCATTTGTAGTCCCTAGAAATAATTCCTTTATACCATGTAATGTCACACTCTTCTATGTGCATACATTGTGAACCCGTTAGGGCCCTACTCCATGACCTTTTCTAGCTTATTAGTGGTAAGCACTGCACTTTTAGATAGACGTGAATCTATCAACCATAGTGTAGTATATAAAAAGAGATAACACAAAAGGACTGAGGTTCCTGTGGTAGATTTTAGGCAGAATTTAGCTAACTACGTTCAAGAATGTGGTCCTTAAAATTCCACTTAACCATTTAAATACCAGAGAGGACTACTTGTACCTAACTTTTGGCCAGTAATGTTCATAGTTACTGCTTGCATGGGTGTCTACACTTTGGCAACTGCATATACCCATAGGTACCCCTAGCATGGCTGAACTAAGGAGCTTGGTGTCTGTTTTACACTTCAGCCTCTTTGGAACCCACAAACTAAGTGTTCCTTTTCCTGTGTTTCCCAAGGGATCTAATCTGGATGATGTGCATTACGCATGTCTAACACGCCCCAACAGCATTGAGTTTGGCCACAACAAGAATTACTGTAATTCAAAGACATGGGCAAAAGTACACAAGAAGGGGTGGGGGTGGCAGTCCCACTCTTTTCTTCCAATGCCATTAATGCAATTTGTATAATTAATTGCTAATGCAAAATGCACAAGCAGCCCACAGGTCAGAGATGGAACCCAAGCTGTCTTCTCACAATTCAGTTCTCTTACCCTGGGCAACTCCAACATGTTCCTTCTTTCTTGCTCATGGAAGTCTTGTATTCTTTGCGGTAGAGGGGGCCACTTTAGAAGAAGATCCTGTCCTATAGGGCACACTTATAAGATGTGGTTTTAAATCCTCTCAGGCTGGGGAACTAGAACCAGGTCTCCCACTCCTTAGGCAAGTGTTCTAATCACTAGATTATTGCATAATAGTTAGGCATGTCTTGCTCCCAGATGTGTTTTAAAAGAAAAAGATAAAATAGCTTTCTGTATATGAAGAGTTGTCTTGGGTACCTAAGTCTAGGAAGGAATTTTGTACCATGAATTTCAGTCTCATGGGCATCTAAGACATAGGTGCTACAAGTAGATGCTAAAGTCTGGGAATGAGACACACCCCTCTCTTTACTGGGCACAGACAGAAGTGACAATTTCTGTCTGATATGGCCACAGAAAGTGGTCTACAGCCATGACCAAACATAAACGCATGGCTGCAGACTACTTAAAAATGGGTGATGGGGTGAACATGAACTTGTTTCAAAACAGAGCATCTTGTGTAACTTTGTCTCCGCTGCCTGCCAGCACGAGCTGTTTGCAGAATGGGAAGGGGGAAAAGGGAGCAGAGGAAGTTTGATCTGGGGTTTTTTCAGCCCCCACTGGTGTGTATGTATTGGAGCCCCTCCCAAGGTGTGGGTGGGGGAGTGAGGGCTCGAACTCACCCACCCCACTCTCCAGTACTAGCTGAGGAACTCTTAGAATGAGCTACCTCTGCTCCTTTTCTTCCCTCCTATTCTGAAAACAGGGACAAGCTGGGAGAGAGGAGGCGGCATTTCTGGGGGAAACTGACTACAGGTTTCAGCCAGCAACTAGATCCCTAAGAGTGAACTTCTGTTTGGTCCAGAGGACTGTTGTAACTCAGATCACTTCCTGCAAAGCATTCTCAGTTAGACTGGGGAGCTGCACTCCTATCTGTGCCTAGTGTTTCCTATGGTTCATTTAGGTATCCTGCAACTCATCTTGCTGGCTGGTGCAAATCCCACCCTGAGATTCCTAATGCCTAGGTGCCTAATTTGCATTTTGTGAATTCCAATCTGTGAGGTGGATGGCTAAAAGGAGTCAAAATACCTTCCAAACCATATTTAAAACAACAAGCTGAGGCAGTGAGACTACTAATCCCATTGAACCAACTAATCCAGTTTGTAAAATTGCAAAAACACATTTAAAGGATCATCATGTCATTTCTCTGCCGAGTGAAGGGAGTCAGACTTAATTTTCTAAAGTTAGACTAGAAAATCAAGGACTCTTGAAGGATTGTAAGAATGAAGATCAAATTACCCATGAAACTGCAAGGGCAATACTAGATGCTTTGTTAGCAGAATAAGCATAGGATTTATTATTAATTCAACAAAATACATTCTGAGAAATAAAGCAGTGAGATTTTTCCCAGGCCTCTAAATGATATGCAGCTGCTGCAATTACATCAGCTGTCAAAGATCACAGGGCTAAGACATATATGGATAATAAACTCAATTTGGTGCCCTTTAGGGTGGATTTTGAGGGGGAGAATCTATGTACCTCCTAGCCAGGGTTTCAGAAAACATGTCATACTTCTTTTAGGGACTGATTTCAAAGGGAAACAAAGTAGCCAATTTCTTCTGTTTCTTTTTTTTCACTGGGCATTACTGGGAAGAATTTTACAGCATTCTAGAAAAATCTAATAGTCTCTACAAAACTGTCATTCAATTTGGTTGGATGGGGTTAGTCCCATCCCATCACTTCACTCCAGGAATCTTCTTAGAAGCTCAAATTTTCCATTGCCACTGTTAAATCTGAACAAAGTGCATTTCTTAAAGTAGGCAGTCTAATAAACTGAAGTGGCTGCTCCACTTCTGATGCTTTTGTGTTTTGGGGAAGAATTTTTTGTTTCTTTTGATGAAGAAGGAGGCCTTTTATGAGGAAAGCTGAGGGCATTTTAAGTTATTTGGCTTTTTTTCCCCAAATTATGTGCCTGTTCCAAGAAAAGTCAAAGGGATTTTGATTCATTCTAATCTTTTGCAGCTAGGCTTGTGGAAATGGTTTTATTTCACATGAGAGGTTTCATAGCTCGTCAGTGGACTGGGACTATTTCCATTGACCTCAATGAGCTTTTGATCAAACTCCAATGGCTAGGTACAGATATTAAAAAACCCAGAGGCAGAATCGATCTAATTTACATGGTTTCCTGTAAGCAGCACAGTTTAGATCATAGCAAACAAAACACATTCACCCTTTGGTGGGAGTAGGGGGGTCTGCTATTTTTAAATCAATCTGTGTGTGCCAAACTTTTGTTCTACTATGGGTATACACTGGTTTTGTGTGCCAAACTTCTGTTCTGTTACGGGTAATAGACTGGTTTCCAATCACTTATACCAGTTAAAGTATAAGATTTGTTTCTGACCAAGAAGTAGGGCTGATCAACTTTTCTGAATTTGGAGCTGTTCATGATTTTAATCTATTTTTTCATAGCAAAAAGAGACATATTAATGAATATGTTAATGACAATTTGCAGGGAGATCTACAATCTACCTTTTCAAAACTGACAAAAACAGTACATTTTGAAAACTATGGCAGGAATAAGAAAACAACCCTTGTCCTTATTATTTTTTGCAGTCAGTCTATTGCAGTCCTTTGTGCCATTTATTGTTGTACAATATGGTCTACACTGACTCGACGTTCCCATTACTTTAATACCATTCTCTTATGGATCACATGCCATAACAGTTGCAGATAATGCTTTGAAAATAGATTTTCCTTGTCCAGAATATTTAAATAATACAGAAACTGAT
Organism: Alligator sinensis; assembly: GCF_000455745.1. Classification (NCBI taxonomy): domain Eukaryota; kingdom Metazoa; phylum Chordata; order Crocodylia; family Alligatoridae; genus Alligator; species Alligator sinensis. The sequence goes on along the minus strand of NW_005842020.1, from coordinate 2,440,941 downwards.
GTGAGACTACCATCTCATTTTCTGGAAGTCATACAATTTTTACATGGAAAATTTACCAGTCACAGCATATTTTCCCTAGATGCAAACTGAAGCAATCTAGCGGTGAATGTCTGTTTATAAGCAACCTGTCATTGATAAATAGCTTTTGGAAACCTGTTGGATCAGTTTTATAAGAATGATTACATAAGAACTATCAACCATGACACAAGTAATTTCATGTGAAATTTGTTATCTGAAAAGAAACTACAAAGGAGATTATCTGAAGTAACGGGGAGCTAATAAAAAAAAAAAATTGATTTTCTTGCTCTATTCTGCCCCTTCTCCCAGTGCTAGTTCTTAATGAAATAACATGTTTGATGCACCAGAAATTGAAAGTGTGTATAGGTGGGGAGAGGATTCTTCATCTGAAGTTTCTGCCACTTTGATTCTTTTTTTAATGTATATTTTTATTGAGTTAATGGGGTTATTTTTTGCCATAAAAACTCAAGGCATTTGACATGATTTGGAATACAGTCTATAATACAAATTTCAGTACACTAATTTACAACAGCCACAATTTTTCAAGCTCATTCATAATTATTTATAAAGTTCAAAGCTTCAAAAGAATTAGAAACTGATACCAAGGACAAGGGAATCCTCAAAATAACTAATTAAAAGAGCTCTTAAACCCGTTGCCTAAGTAAATGTTTCAAAATTTTAATTTTATATCAACTGTAGTAGCTTCTAAGTACAAAGGTAGCCAATTAGGCTGAAATATCTTAATTATAAAAAGAATGTTGGTCTAAGGAAATATTATTTAATATTTAAATAAGTAGCCACAGATCAGCATCCTACATTTACCAGTGGGAAATATTTTACAAATAAGAAAGAGTTTGCATTTAATCACTAAAGTTTTTGTATGATGAACATTGATTAAACATTCCATTAATTAGCAAAATGATAACAAAAAATGTTTCTCATTCTTGACTGGACCATATTTAATTTTTTCTTCATTTTTTCCCTTAAGATTTCATTTCATAGACATTAGGGCTGGAAGGGACCTCGGAAGATCATCGAGTCCAGCCCCCTGCCCAAAGGGCAGGAAGTCACCCGGGGTCATAGGATCCCAGCAAGATAAGCATCCAGTTTGCTCTTGAAGGTGTTCAACGTAGGCGCTTGAACCACCTCCGGTGGCAGGCTGTTCCAGACCTTGGGGGCTCAGACAGTAAAGAAATTCTTCCTTATGTCCAGCCTGAAACGGTCTTGTAGTAGTTAATGACCATTCGACCTAGTCGTCATCCCTTGGGGCACTCTGGTGAACAAACGTTCCCCCAGATACTGGTGGTCACCGCTGATAAACTTATAGGTGGCCATCAGATCACCCCTGAGCCTGTACTTTTCCAGGCTAAAGAGCCCCAGGGCTCTCAGCCTGTCATCGTAGGGTCTGCTTCCCTGACCTCTGATCATGAGCGTGGCTCTTCTCTGGACTCTCTCAAGCTTCTCCACATCCTTTTTGAATTGTGGAGCCCAAAACTGGACGCAGTACTCCAGCTGCGGCCTCACTAAGGCTGAGTACAAGGGGAGAATGACGTCCTGGGATTTGCTTGAGAAGCATCTATGGATGCAAGCCAGCGTTTTGGTCGCTTTACTAGCAGCAGCATCGCATTGCAGGCTCATGTTCATCTTGTGGTCAATGATGACCCCCAAGTCTCTTTCTTGCATAGTGCTAGCCAACATAGCACTGCCGAGCTTATAAGGATGCTGCGGGTTTTTCTTCCCAAGGTGGAGAACCTTGCATTTATCGGCATTGAACACCATCAGATTCTCATTCGCCCACTTGCTGAGCCTATCAATTAGGACAGGAGACGTGATTAAATGTAAACAACTGGACTATATTATAAATACTAAAGTTAAACAACAGGGATCAACAAATCACAAACACATACATGGAATCTACAAACAATATAATACAGAGCGTGAGATAAAACGTAGAAAGAAATCTATAATCTCTGACATGCATATACCATAAGGTAGTAGGCTCTTGCTTGCCTGTCTCATTATGTCAGTGTGCTGGAGCTGCCCTTGCTCCCTTTCCCCCTTATGGAGTTTCCTCTGGGTACTCAGCACTCCACAGTTAAGGGTGGGTTACTGCTCATTTTTGGGTGATTTTATTCAGGGTGGTCTCCTAGGCTGGATTTGAGCTTCTTCTGAGAGCTCCGTCCTCAGAGTTTCTTTCAATTATCTAAGGAGCCAGCCAGATTCACTCCACAGTTTTCAATCACCTTTCACACTGACTGACACCAACTCACACAAACCAACTCACACGAAAAAGCCCAGCCTCACACCTCTCCTCGGGTGCAAGCTTGTTTTAAACTCTCCAATCACACCACTTCTGTCAATCTCACTCTTAACCAATCACAGAAACAGAAGTGCCATCAATCATTTGTCAATCACTCCTTTATCCAATCAGGTATTCAATCACCTCGGGTGAGTACAGTGGTCAACTTTTCAATTTTGTAACTATTTGCACTGAAAGCTCCCATTATCAATTGTGTATGCTCTCCACACAGAAACTAGGTCATGATATCATTGAAGTTCAGAAGCGCGCTGACTCTGAAACCTTCTGACTTCTAATCAATCTGGGAAGGTGCGGTATTTTTCGCTTAATTTATGCAGACTTCTTAAAGTTACTCAATGACATTAACATAGGGAGGCAAGGCCAGAGGATGAGGCCTACCATAGAGGTTAGTAGCTGGATGATCTGTGAGATAAGCAAACTGTGATGAGCCATAAAACCAACATCTGTGTTAAATCAATGGTTTTCAGTGTTCCATACGGTTATAAATTTTTGTTCTCAGACCAATCTTTTGAAGGGACAGCGGTGAACATTTTATGTGGTCCCTGAGATACAAAAACAAGGAAACCCTGGCAGATCCATCATATGCAACTTCAGTCCCTTCAGCGAAGAACTCTCAGGTTTCATAGAAATCATCCTCAAGACATCTGTCACTGAGGCCCCTCTACATGTTACGCGTAAGGTATGATTAAGTAGTTAAGCTGTCACCCAGCTTCCCATCGATCACTAGGTCGCCAACTAGGTCATCCCCAGTAGCCAGTACCAGGTCGAGCAGTGCTTTGCCTCTCGTTGGCCCATAGACTTCTTGAGTCAGGTAGAGGTCATCCACGCACGAGAGGAAGCTTTGCGACCGCTCAGATTTTGCTGAGCGATCCTCCCACGAAATGTCCGGGTAATTGAAGTCACCCATGACAACCATGTTCCTGGAGCATGCGGCCTCAGTCAGTTCCCGGGCAAACTCCTGGTCAAGTAGTTTGCCCAGGATTATTATATAAACTATATAAGAATCCGGAATTAATACAGCATGTCTCTAATGATGAATCAATTAGTTTGAATCAAAGACACAAAATAGGTCCAATAGGGTGGAAAACAACTGTTTTATGACATTAGCCCAAAACATTGTCAAAAAAAGTAAACAGCTTTGATTTTTACAATATCTTATTGGGAATCCTTTGAAAACTACTGAGGTTCTTTTTGAAACAGCACATTTCTGTGTGCTTCTAGTTTTCTTTCATTCCATTTATTTTTAGCCTAGTACAGTAAAATTGCTTCAGCTCCTCAATCAATCTCCTTGTTTTCCTCCTCACAACTCAGTGCTCAGTCTGATTCTGATTTGAGACTATGTGGAGACTTGTCCTACCCCACAATTGATGTGCCTGATTGTGCTCTCCCCTGCAGTGGTTTTACACAAATGTAATCCCATTGAATTTAGTGGAGCTACTACTGATACTCACAAGGCTGAGGTCAGAAATAGTTTGGTATTTCTACAATACACTGCCAGCAAAGTAGTTTTTCTGCACACTTCAAATGCATGGATGGTTATATTTAAAGTAACGTGGGAACACTGGATTTAACAATATGCACGAAAAGTTGTATAAAACGTGTATTCAGATACAATCCCACCTCTCTGCTTACAGAGAAACAACAGAAACATTTTCAGATATGTTGAGATGGGCAGATTAGGCAAAATCCTGGCCTCGTTGGGACTTTTGCTATGATTTTAGTGACTCATTGGGAATAGGAATTTTACCTGTTGTAGTTTGCTACCCCTTCAAGAGTTAATGTTTCTGATAATAAAGAAAATTATGAATATTGATGCCTTGTTCTGATTAACTCTACACTAACCTAGTCTAGTCAGTTTTCAAAAGCAGGATTCTTAAGTGTTCTGAAGTGAATTACTAACATCCTTAGGTTAGTAAGTAGATTTAACATATGAGAGAGATTACATTTTTTTTTTCAGAGTTCAGTCTATTGTGCTTTGCTTGTGTATAAAGCAGGGTTGTGGGTTATTTTTTTTCATGAATTATTCTTTTCTAAGTTTTTGAAAGCCAAAAATAGAGAAATAAAGTACCTGTGGAAACTGCAAATGTGCAGCTCATTAGCATATACAGTAATCAGTATTTTATTTGTTAGTTATTGTATGCATCTCTGAGGTCTGAATTTGTTTACTTCATTTTCCAAGCTTTATCTGTATAAGTCAAAGAATTTCAAATTAAGTCTATCTCCTGGAGAAGAGGGAGTATATTACTTTTAATATGAAATCTTAACTTTCACACTGCAGATAGTTGAGGGGATTGTAATGAAAATGAGATGCAGTTACATATAAATGGCTTTAGGAAAATGGTTAAAGGTGAAATTGCCAGTTTGAGGGGGCAAATGGATTCCAACATGAATGTTCTAGTACTCTGGGAGTTCCGAATAACAGAAAAATTGTGTACGCAGATGTATTCCAGTCATATAATGATGGTGCATATTTATTCAGGAAAAATGCAAATATCTGCTGAGTAACATGCAGTTAAGCCCAGGAACTGTCAATGATTCTGACCAAAAAAAAAAAAAAAAGGGAAGGAACACTGAAACCAATGGGTTCGGTTTTTGGGGGGGGTTTTGGAGAGGAAAATTGTAGTTGTACATTTTAGAACTGGGTGAAATAGGAATTTTTTTTACAAGCTGCTTTTAAGAGTATTAAAATACTTATAAAGTAAGATAATTATTAACAAAAATGAGATTTCTCATAAAAAATTATACAAAAATAATAGTTATTCTTACCTTGAAAATATGATTTAAAGTTGTTTTTTTTTCTTTTCATCCTTTGGGATTGAGATTGGTCATATGCGATCCATGGTACTGATCCTGTTTTTCAGAGTGGAGAAGTTACTTTTCAGAAAACAGATGTTCTCTGTTTATTGCTTTATTGCTTGCTTCATCCTCCCCTCTCCCATACAGGAATATGTCTATTTTGCTTCCCTCTCAGACTTCTGTTAATTTTTCCTTTCCTGTCATCTTGCCTTAACCCATCTCTATATCTGTATTTAATTTGGAAAACTAATTTTAAAAGTTATTCAGAATAGTAAGAAGATTTTACTAGGCTGTACCAATCCTTCATCCCTTCTTTCGTCTATTGTTTGTTACACTCACTTGTTCAATTTTGTCCTATATTTTGTCTTATAATGTGTGACAGGGGGCCATCTCGGGGCCGATCTCCACGGCCCGCCCACCTGTCTCTGGGCAACCGCCTGCCTATCTCTCCTGCCACGCCTTTGATGATAATAAGTTCAATTAAGATGGTAATTAAGCGGGAGGCTGCCCATTGTAATGCCCCGATGCCAAGGGGCGCTCTGCGGCTCCTACCTCCCCAATACCACAGCCCAAGCCTCACAGAATGGCATCATGGTGTTCACATAATCACTGGCCCCACACTGGGCCCCAGAATCATCCATACAGGACCCCACTATGATCCTTCCGATCAGGCGGCCTCTCCGCCTTCATCCAGGCTACCTAGCCCCCCTGAAGCTACTTTCCCCTCTTGGGCGTGGTCCCCCTGGGACCTTCGGTGTCTTGCCCTGGCCCACCTCCAGGCCAGTCGGAACCCCAGGCCTCTGGCTCTTGGGTGTCCCTTGCGGTGGGCCCCTGGCCCTTTTGACCCTCCTGGTCCTGGCCCCAGCTTGGGCCAGTCGAGGGTACTCTCTCCTTCGGGCTGGGTCTCTAGCCCCTCACTCTCTATCCGGGCCTCACCATGCCACTACTCCCTTCTCCCAGGGGCAACCACAGCACTACACCCTGTACTCATTCACTCTCTTGGAGTCCGCCCTCTGGGCCCCTCCACAAACAGGGTTACCCACCCGGTGGTGGGAGCTAGGGGTTAAGGCGCCCCGACCCGCCTTTCACCGGGGTGATAACTGGCCTGGCATTTCCTGGGGCTCCTGCACCACTGAGAGCCCCACCAGACCCCCCACTCCCGGCAGGTTGCAGTTTCAGGTCATGCCCATGCCCAGGACCAGGATCCTCCTTGCCAACCCCTTGCAGCTTCCCCTTACCTCCAGGTCATTCACAGCAGCCCTACAGCCAGGTGATGTTGCTGCCTTCCCTCCTGCAGCCAAACTTATAGGCGGCCCGTGTCTCAAAATGGCTGCCCTCGTCAGGCACCTGGAGACTACCAGCTCCAGGCCCTTGAAGTGGCAAGCACACACAGTGCACTGCCACATATTGGCTTACAAGCTGCTCAGCAAAGAAGCCATGTCTGTCTTCAGTGTTCTATGAAATACAGTATTAAGTGCTACCACAATATAAAAATAACAGTGTTTCATGGCATGGAGCTACACAATATACAAGTGGGAAAATGTGTTTAGAAATGTCAATTTCAGAACTCATTGCGTTATTTGGTAGTATTAATTTGAAGACCACAGTCAGTATTGGGGAAACCCACTGTGGAAGGTTTACTGTACTTACCCAAAAATAAAGAACAGTACCTGCAGAGAAGGACTAGCCATGCTAAAGAGACAAGAAAGAAAGCAGAAATAACCAAACCACATATCTGCAATGTCGATATTACAGAATTTATTTCTTTTTCCTCTTTTGTATTTCCCAAAACTAACCCATTCCCTCACAACCCACTCAACACAAAATCATTCCTTTCAATTTGTCCATGGCACAAAAAGCTTTCAACATTTGGGAAAAGGAATTACCACACAGGAAAGAAATCTTGAATTCACTGTGGATAGTTTACTAAAAACATCAATTCAGTGCTCAGCAAGCATCAAAAAGGCAAACAAAATGTTAGGGATTATTGGGTGTGTCTACACATGTGCACTTAATGCACATTAGCACAATTTAAGGTGCATTAAGGGTGCATGTCTACACATATGCACCCTTAAAGCACTTTAAAATGGTGATTTTAGGCTATTTGAGCCTAAATCTGATACTTGCATAAAGTTTCACTGCTTTTTATCCCTTTCTGACAGACTTGTGTGATTCCCCAGCATTGTCTTGCCTACCCAATCCGGAGGTCGCTGACCCACATGGGTCTTGAGTAGTACCTGACAGCTGTTAGTCACAGGGGTCTCTGCCTGTTTGTACCTGAAGTTTTGGGAGTCCACCCTTGACTTATTGACTTAATGGCTGCATTGTCATGGGTTACAGGAACAGTCTACAGGGTGAGTGCTAAAGTTCCAGGAATCAGTTCTTTAGCTTGATTAGCTTAAAATGGAGTTCCTTTGGCTAGACTAAAGTCTATTGATGATCATCATTCTCTCACATTCACTCAACAGATTTTATCAATTTACAATTACAATTCATATGCAGTTTTAACAATGGCCCAGGGTGTAACTTCATTCTATAGGAAGTACATTCCTTAAGAGATTAAAAGTATAAAATATAAAATACAAAATTCCATGGTGAAGACAAGACAAATGAAATATGAAAATGCACACTGAGAAATATATAAAAAATTTAATGTGAAGTAGTAAGGATCAAAGGCTACTGGGGACAGTTGGTGAGTTAGGTTGCACAGGATATATTTACAGTCTTTGCAGTAGATATTTTAGTTCTTTTGTTTTCTTTAGTGACACTGAGCTTTATTGATATGTAGATGTCTAGGTTTCTTCTACAGCAAGCCACTTCAGGTTTATGGCTTGCTCTGAGCTTTGCCACACTCATGCAATGAGTGTGCTAGGTCTCTGCCAATACTTGGGAAAGAAATGCACAAAATGAAGGTGGGGGTGTACAGGCAAGAAGGGGCTTCTGTTATATTCATGTCCAGAAGAGAAATATACAATAGGGGCTTTCTGCTACAAAAATGGAAAGCATCACTATGTCCCTTTTTAAAACCATGGTACATCCATGCCTTGAATAGGGTAATAGAAAATTAGGGTTGGAAGGAGCTTCAGGAGGTCATCTAGTTCAACCCACTGCTCAAAGGACGACCATCCCCAACTGGATCATCCTAGCCAAGGCTTGGTCTAGCTGGGTCTTAAAATTCTCCAAGAATGGAGATTCCATAACCTCTCAGGGTAACCTGTTCCAGTGCTTTACTACCCTCCTTGTGAGACAATTCTTCCTAATATTTAACCTAAGCATCCCTTGCTGCAACTTGAGACCGTTGCTCCTTGTTCTGTCATCTGCCATTACTGAAAACAGAGCTCCATCCTCTTTGGAATCACCCTTCAGGCAGTTGAAGGCTGTTATTAAACCCCACACCCACCCCCAGTCATTTCTTTTCCAATCTAAATAAGCCCAGTTCCTTCAGCCACTCCTTATAATCATTGTTACCCTGCCCACTAACCATTTTCATCGTCATCTGCTGGACTCTCTCCAATTTGTCTATATCCTTCCTGTAGTGGGGGGCCCAAACCTGGACACAGTATTTCAGACGTGGCCTCACCAGTGCTAAATAGAAGGGAATAATCACTTCCCTTGATCTGCTGGCAACACTTTTACTAAAGCAGCCCAGTATGCCATTAACCTTCTTGACAAAATGAGCACACTGTTGGCTTATAAATACTGTGGTCAGTTCTGATCCCCAAACCTCAAGAAGGATATAAAAGAACTAGAGAAGCTACAGAGAAGGGCAACAAGGATGATTAGTAGTATGGATGGATGGAAAGACTAAAGATGCTAGGCCTATTCAGTTCAGAAAGGAGACATTTGAGGGGGAACATAATAAGGGTTTACAAAGTACTAAATGGTAAAGAGAAATTGTTAAAGAGAAATTCTGCAGTGACTGCAGAAAGCATTGTATGTGATAGAAGAAAAAGAGGAAGAAAAGGAAGTTTAGAAAAAAAGGCTCAGGATGCCCAAGCTGCAGTGCAGGCAGTTATTAAGGATGAAGAGCTGGGCAAGCCTGCAGATCATAGGGCTTATAAGTGATAGATAAGGGGGTTAGAACTAAACCTGGGCTTTTCAAATGGAAACATTGCTGCTATCCAGGGTGGAAGGGCAGAGTGGAGCAGTAGTGACTGTGAAGGAGAACAGAATGAGGATGATGATGATGCCCGTGATTTGTATCCTTATTATTATCGTGAGGAGGATATATGGGGCCTGATATTGGGAAGACCTTCTCCACATGCCCCATTAAGGGAAGAGCTTAACATGCATTAAGGAGCTCCTATGGCCCCAGTAAATTTAAAGGAAACTACTCGTCTGGGGGTGCGGGGGTCTGGAAGGTAGAACAAGTTCAGATGAAAGTGCCCTTTACATCTGACTGATTGAGAGCAGCTGGAGAAGCACTGGGGCCTCTCAAATGGGAAACAGCTATTGCGTGGTTAACATTGGTTAGCCCAATGCGGGGAGTTGATAAAACTGTGTCTGGAGTGTATAGATCCAAAAGATTTCATAGCTCTCCCTCCCAGTGTGAAGACTAGGTCTGTAAAGTTGTGTAGGCAGCAGTGTGGGACTGTTTTTGTCCAGAAAGCCAGTGATAGTGCTGTTTCATGAGGAAAGGCAGCAGTCAGTGGAGAGACCAGACACCTCCTATGTGGAGTGCAAAAAGCTGCTTTATGTGGTGGTTGGTCTGCCCATTGGAAACAACCACCAAAATCCTAACTTTGATCAGGATGAGTTTAAGGGACCATTACTGCAAGGTTTATCTGTGGGTATATGAATGTGTCTTGGAGGAAGAGTGTTGGAACTTCCTCTCTGGGTCATTATTCAGGCAGCTAGAGATGGCTATGAACTTGGGCAACAGTTTCTAAGGGAACAAAGGAAAAGAGGAAAGGTAGTTTCAGTTAGTTTTACTCATAATGGGCCTAAGAAACATTTTAAGAGGCAAAAGGTTAACCAGGATGGGAAGGAAAAGGAAAAGCCAGTTGATCCCCTCAGGGTAGAAATGTGGTGTAGACTATTGCACTATATAAAATTGCCTTTGATCCTCATAGGTCTGCATGGAGCCATAGCTGTGCATGTGCCTGAAGGACTTGCAACCATGAGTATTAACAGATGAGTGGATGCAGCAAATGTTAAAAGCCGTCTCTGATACTCACTGGACATTGGCAATGGCCTTAAAGATAAGCCACAATCATATGGAGAGGCATTTTGGGCTGCTTGAAAAACATGTCAAGTGGGAGGTCAGCGACCTGGTCATATACTGGGCTTACCAAGAAAAAGCCTGTTTATTGTGCGCCATCTGGGCTGGATTCACTATAACTAAGGTTAGGCTGACTGTCTATAAAATTTAAATTCAGCAAAAGGGAAAGGAAATCATATTAAAAACGTATGCACACATCACAATTAAAGGCTTGTAAAGGAGGCAAAGTTACTAATAACAACTAATTTTTGGTGAGGCAGGCACCTCAACAGCGTCTTAATTTTGTTTTGCAGCCTGAGGATGCATTCCCCATGAAACATTCACCAAAGAAAGACACAAGTCGTTTTTACTATCATCCTAGTTTGGACTCCCATTACCATTGCCTTCCAAGATGAAAGACTGCTTTGGCCCAATAAGAGTCCACAGTAAACCCAAGCCAAGTCATGGTGTCATACTCTAAAATGGTGAGCTCCCAAGCATGTCCCTGTTGGACAAAAGATTTCCATGGTTATGCAATTTAGCCAGTGGGTTGAATCAAATTTAACCCCAACCCAGTTTAAGAAAAGCATTGCTGTAAATTTAACAGACCCTTATGGAAGATTTCACCAGCTTAAGTGTTACTCCACAGAATTCCCAGATGCAGGCATGGGGAAAACTTAGTATATTCACAAATATGGTATTTGTAATGATGATAATTCTGCAAACTTATGGGTAATGTGAATGCTAAATATCATTTTGACTCTTGATCAAGGAGGCCTGTGGATAATTAGTGGACCTGTTGGGTATACCAAAGTTTTTCCCATTGAGCCTGGTCTCATGCTCCACATTACACAGGCAGAATTTTTGGTCATCAATAAGGATCAAGTGCAAGAATTGATTATTGAACCTGTTAGATTGCTGAAGAAAGTCATGTTGTCATTAGACTTCATCAAAGTCTCCTTTGTGTGGCTTAGCTGCACGGTGTTTACCCATATGTTGGTACCTGGATGGTTGAGCTGCATAGTTGGTACCCATGGCATCAGGGCTTGTGTGTCAAATGAGATGTTGCCACCACATTAGGCAGAGTGGGAACTGGATTTGTCATCCTTAATTCCACAAAATGAAGAGGTTCTGGCTCTTGTAAGCTTGTGGCAGTGTCAATTTAAATGAAACATTTGGTTGCACCACTGAATTAATCACTGATTAATTTGCGCACGGGGCAATGATTCACTGCTAACCTATTGTCAGAGTGGAAGGAATTCAATAAGGATGGCCATGTACTTGTGTTAAAGGCACTGGGAGTGGCCCAGAAAAATGTGCCTTTGGCTCTGGCATGCATTCAGTGTCAAGCATGGCTCCAAACTATTGCAACAGCCATTATCTGAGGAGATATCGATATTTTACCACCTGAATTTGGAAAATTATGTGGAACACTGCTTCACTCTGAGAGTGTCAGCTAACAGCACAGTGGAAGTTAGTTAATTCTGTCTACCACGAAAGGGACAATATCATTATTGCATAAGTTTTAAGTATGGCAGAAGCAAAAGTCCAAATGATTTGTTCCACTGGCTTAAACACTAATAGGTCCCTCCTTAACCCCATTACCTCTAGGAAGTAGGTAACACAATCAGTAGAAAGCTGTGAGTTTAGAAGGATGTGTAGTGGAGCGAGGTTTAAGGTTTGTATGTGAGGATCATGTCCTAGACCCAACAGATGCCTGCCTACATGTGGATGTCAGTCAGTACCTGTGACTGTGTATAGCAGAGGCAGGCAAAGTCCAACAGCTCTACTCCAGCTCCAGACCACACTGTCACCACTGCAATATCCCAGGCCTGGCCCCAGAGCAGGACCCATTCCAGCCATATGCCCTACCAGTACTGCTAGGGTTGGTCTCCTGGAAACCCTGGTCCCATGCTGTCAGTGCCACTGTTCCTGGGATCTCCATGGAAACCACCCACAGTGATGTGGGCAGGGGCTGCTGAGAAATGGAGTCTGGCCGCTGGCCAGTTATGCCATTTTGCCCACTGCTGGTGTATAAACTACCCAGCCTGTTCAAAGCAGTTCCACCATCATGTACATGGGGCAGGGATGTGTTTGTGTACATACAATATGCTCTTTTGTAATCATTAATGAAGTACATAAACAGTCCGTAACTAACCATAGTAACTTTTGTAGTTGAACATAACCAGTATAAGTGGATGTGAGTCTTATTTTTAAAACTCCAGTGTTTACTATTCAATTGTTAATAAATAATCTTATTTCTTATAATAAAATAACTCCTGTTAAGTTAGGCATGAAATTAAATGTGCTAAGACCATTTTAACCCATTCTGAGTTGCAGAGCCTGCTTAAATACAATGCTTAAAAAGTTAAACAAGCTTCAATTTCTGTGCATCACAACAGTGAAAACATCACCAATTACTTTATTCTATTCACACCACCCCTTAGTCAAAATTAAGTATAACACCTGGGGGAGACTGGCCAAGGAAAGCCTCCTGGCCCTGGCTTATTGGTTGTCCTCTGGGTTCGAGGCTGCCAGTGCGACAATCCACTCAGGGGGCTCTTGCCCTTCTATGGGAAGTTAGGTGGAAGGGGTTGGGGGGGTGGCAGAGTGGGTTCCCTGTCCACCTGGGTAGGTGATTTCCTGGGGGAGGGGGGGAGGTCCAGGGTGCCTCCTCCATCTGCAGTGGGTGGGGGGTTGCAATTTGTGGGGGGTCCTAGACCCATGTGAGAGGTGGTATGTGGAGCGGGGCTAAGGCTTGGGGGGTAAACCCCAAAAGACCCACAAGGACACACACGGGGGGAGGGGGGGCATGGTAATGGCTTACTCAGCCATACACAAAACACCAGGAGAGAAGTAGTATAGCACAGGACTCACCACAGGAGGGGTAAACACAGGATTTGCTGCCAGAGCAGCTGGCAGAAGCAGATGGTGTTTGCTGATGGAAGGACACCAATGGCATTGTAGAGTCCTCTACCTGCAGGTGGCTGCAGCAGTAGGTGATGGTTGGTGGTAGTTGAAGAAGGAGGCCTTCCCTCCCCCCATGAAGGGAAGGGGGTATAGGTCCAGTTGAAACTGGTGGGGGGTGAGAGAAGGAGCCTGTGGCAGCTCAGCAGAGCTCCTGTGCTTCCTGGCCCAGCAGCTCCAGCAGCACAAGTGGTAGGTGGTGGTGCTCTGCTGTGGACTTAGAACACTGGGCAAGATGAACCTATGGTCTGACCCAGTAAATTGCAAGTCTTAGATACAACATAGAATCATTTTTATGCCATGCCTTGGGTGTTTTGTTTGCACAAGTATTATTTGCAGTTAGGAAGACAGCAAAGAAAAAGACTACATGACTTATCTAACGATCACAACTAAGTAACAACATGGCTTGAATAGCTAATACCAAACTGACACAGCAAATTTCTTATGTCAGTCTGTAGAGTTAACCCCTCTTCTCAAACTTCCAAGATGTGTGACTGAAAAATTTTGAAACTGGATACATTTGTGGTAACTACAGACTGCCCTTAGCGACTAAATACTTCTAACAAATTATTTGGTTTGTCTTGTTCACTCAGCTGTAGAACAACTTCTGTTTGCCTTTCTATACAGTGTTTAAATTCCTTTGCCCAGGAAAATGCCACAAGCTCCCAAAAGACATGCTCTTAGAAATATCTTTAAAATATCAACCCTGTCTCTCATTCCATCACTGTTGACTAGGCTGAATAAATCTGAGCCTGACAAATGCAGGGTCCATTCTTTTAGGTACTATTTTACTAGTGATACAGAGCTTCAAAAGCCTGTGTTTTGACATCAGCTAGTTAGCCAGCAATGGGCTTCCGTACGTAGGACAGATGACGTGTACAGCAGGTGTGGAAAACCACCATCTGCCCACTCACTGACCCATTGTCAGATTCTCATAGGATCTGAGGTCTTTAATGATGTTTTAATTTTTGCAGATAGAAAAAAAAAAAGCAAACAAGCCCATCATGTGGAAAAGAATAGAAGACTGTGACCCAATCCACCCTAAAGAAATTCCAGAAGACAGAAAAAAACCTTATTTATTTTGTTTTTTAAAAGTTCAGGTTTTGTATGACCATCTCATTTTCTTTTTAGGTTTGATGCTTGCATTTTGAAAGCTCATGGTTGGCAATACTGAAGTGTCCTCCTTTCCCTGAAAAGACATTGAAAATGATTCATTCTGACTAGTGCTAACAAACAAACCCTTTTCTGTACTGATTCAAAGGCAACTTCTGCTAGAAGCTTTAAGCAAAATTTCCATTTCCTTTGCTGAAGTGACATTAAAAATAAAGTACTGGGAGTTGTGTTATGTGTGTCTCATTAAAACTCAAGTTTTTGGTGAAGGATCATATTTCTTCTTATTTTTTTATCTTGTGCCTTACAAAAATTCCAGAGCAATTAATAGATTTATTCTTTCTGTTCAAATTATGTGATGGAGCTTTATTGTACTCCTGATGCACATTAGTTTTGCTGGAGTTAAATTTACACCTCCTTCAAGGCACCTTTACACTGCCCTTTTCATAGCAACTGCTGTAATCTTCCTCCTCTCTGGAATGATAATTACCATGAATCAGCTATCTCTTGAAGACTGCTTATTATTGCCAAAAGCCAAAATTGCTCACTCCCCTCATGCAATTGCCTTGAAAGGATCACAAAAATTGTGATGGGCCTGTCCACTGGGATTGATGAACACCAGCACCAGCTGTAACTTAGTTCATTTGTAGCCAGGCTTTCCCTTCTAGTTGCATCATGCCTGGCAAGTTGTTGATGTTTCTGCCTTAAGCATTGCCTCTTTCTTCAGTTTATCAGATTGTCAGCAAGACAGCTAGAATGCCTACTCCCTCCAAACATGAGGAGAGATTGTTTATTTATCGAATGGAATACTGCAACTGTATGACAGCGCAAGCTATAAACATCCTATAAACATCAGCACTGAGGGCTAAAGCCAGAGACCGTTTTCAATTTGATATCAATTGCAAGGTATTATCAGAAGTAATATCATCTCAGAACTGTCTGGTATAAGTTGGGGAAGTGATGCTGAAGTTCTTTGAACCTCTGCTGAGCCTTGTTTATTCAGCAGCTGGGAATTGTGTCCCAGTTTGGAACGGGAGCACCCATACCAGCCTGACTGACTCTCAAATGAATGAAAAAATGAGTCTTACAACAGGTACATGCAAGATTCACTCCTGTTCCTTGCTTGTCTGTTCTATCTCATATTCCTCCTCCTGATCTTTCACATAAACAGGCTACTTTAAGAGTCTATATAAAACTGCTTATATTCAATTCACTACCAGTTTTTGAGGAACACGACACCCCTAGGCCAAAGCTTAAGTCAGGAAGTTCATTTTGGGGTGCGGAAAAAGAGCTGAATGATGAAAATGTTGACATTGAGGAAAAATGGATCCAACAATAGAACATAGTTGAAGCCATTTACAAATTTCTATCACAGGCCCCACTTCTAAACTTCCTGACTTTGCTTTACAAAGGCAGAGCTGGACAATGTTGAAAACAGTTCATGCTCGATAAGGTAGATGTAACTACCTACTACATAAATTAAATTTTACTAAATAGTAAAAAAGTTTAGTATATTGTATGTATCCAGCCCTTTTGGTGTTAACCCCCTCGACCAAGGCTGAAAGCCCTGAATAGTCACTAAAGCCAACCTTCTACTTATGGAGAAACAAACAAGAAAAATATGGAAAGGAAGATGGGTCAAGTGCAAGTAGCTTTTGCAGATTTCCCCAAAGCATCCCATTGAGCACAGCAAGGTTAGCCTGTATGGAGGAAAGGAACCTGATGATTTTAAGAGGGATGAGGATTAGCTAAGGATGAGTAAACTCTAACACTGATTTCACAGAAGGACTGCAGCTGACGGAAGTTACAAAATAGGGAGCCCTTACCTTTGTCTTCACTGAGCTTTGGAATATTGAAAAACAGCCTCCAAGTTACTCATAGCATGTCTACACATGATCATTTAATGTGGATTAGCCCAATCTAAACTGCATTAGGGGCACGTGTCTATAGTAAGCACTCTTAATGTGGATTAAAAATGCTGATTTTAGGCTATGCGAGCCTAAATTTGATACCTGCCCAAACCAAGTATCAAAGTTAAGCAGGATTAGTTAATGCAGATTAGCACATGTGTAGTCACTGTCCCAGGGGAGCTGGGACACCGAAGGAACCCCGGGGCAGCAAGGAGTCATACTTACCTCCCGCAGAGACGGAAGAGCCGGAGGAGGCGTATACACCGAGGACGCCGGTGCGGGTGATCAGCCGGGCGTTTATCTGGCTACAGCAGAGCAGTGGGGGTGGAGGACACCTCCCGGAAGAAACAAAAAGCGTCCCCGCTGAGGCAGCGGGGCGGCTGATGAGGAGAGACGAGGGGAGTGAGCTCCTGCGGGGAGCAGATCAGCCGCCGCACCCAGATGCAGCGAGTGCAAGGGACGGAGCCAGAGCGAGCTCTGAGAAAGCCGGCAGCACAACCGGCAGCTGTGCTGGTGGTGGAACTGGCTCCGACGCTGTTGGCAGAGCCGGTGAAGGAGCCGGCTGCATTATAGGTGACAGAGCCGGTGGAGGAGCCGGTGGTGTCGGGAGCAGCAGAGCCGGAGAAGAAATTGACGACGCTGCAGGCAGCAGAGCCGGTGAAGGTACCGGCAGCATCTGGAGCAGAAGAGCCAGGGAGGGAACTGGCTGCATCGCAGTCAGCGGGGCCGGAGAGAGAACCGGTGGAATCGGAAGCAGCACAGCCGGTGGAGGAACCAGCTGCGCAGTGGGCAGAAGGGCCAGTGAGGGAGCTGGCCGCATTCCAGGCAGCCGAGCCGGTGAAGGAACCAGCCGCTTCGTAAGCAGCAGAGCCGGTGAAGAACCTAGCAGCTGGATTAAAGAAGGAGCTGAGGCAGAAGGACGGGGCTGGCGACCCCGGTGGACGGCCCATTGAGCTGAGGACCTTGACGGCCGGCCGGCAGTTTGGGGGTAAGACAGCGGCAGGCCTAGGACACCATGGGAACCAAGAAGAGGTAGAACTACAGGTGGCGAGTGGCCAGGATGTAGGGGAGGACGGAGCCCCAAGACTACCCGTGGGGGACCACGCCAACTCTAGGAGCTACCCCAAGGAAGGACCCCCCACTGAAGTTACATTCAAAGTCGTGGCAGGCGAGTTCAGGGGTTCTCCTGACTTCACCAGGGGTAGTCTCCGGGGTCCACCCATAAGCCCGGGGCCCGCAAGATCTAGGACTCGGGCGAAGGCGGCGCGGGAACACCTGCTAGAGCAGAGGCGGGTACAGTCACATTAATCTGTATTAACACAGGGAATTTAGTCCTGGGTCTGCTTAGCCACTAGGGGGCCAGCCGGAACCCAGCCCCAGGGCTCCTGACAGGGTGCCTCTCATCCCCCAATGCTGGGCTGCTCTCTATATAGTTTGCCACTGGTAAGAGGATTTTTTTGTTGGTTGGGTGGGGAGGGTGGTGAAAAGGAACTATTTGTTGAAGGGGAGGGGGAAGGTATGTGGGTGGGTGTTGTGAGGGTAATAAAGTATTTTTTTCTAACCATGTGCATGTCCTGAGAGTGGTTCTGGGGATGGGTAGGGGGGAGCGGGTGTGTAGGCAGTGGAGCAGGTCAGCTGGAGTGCAGGAGCAGGTCAGCCAGGGCCTTCTGCAGTTGTTGCCTGGTGGGTGTATGGCTCTCCTGGGTCCTGGGTTAGGGAGTGCCTGTTGGGGCCAGAAGGGCCAGCACCATGGCCAGCAGGAGCATGGGGTGATGGTCATCACTGGCAGGGGCTGGGCTGGAGCAGTGGGGTGTTGAGCATCACTGGCAGGGGCAGGGGCCAGGGAAAAGGCACCCCTGGCACAGAGAGGCAGTGTGGGCAAAAAAGGAGCTGCCATGGGCTGCCCCTTGTGCGGGCCGGGAGCGATCCGGGCCCTTTTTCGCGCTGCGCTGGCTGTGGCCAGCAGCCCGGGCATGCTGGGTTGGAGAAAACAGGCAACACGCTAGAATTAGGCACGGATGCGTAATGGTTGATTTAAGATTATTTACTTACACCGAAGATGGTCGCGGTGCAGGCAGGAAAACTTGCTTGAGTTGCAGTTACAGATAGAAAAGAAGAGAGGCGGACTAGAGTTCCTTCCCGTGAACACTCTTCTAGCCCATCCGGTTAGAGGCTCTAAACCGCGAGCCCGTCGCGCCAAACGAAGAAAGTACTCGAAGAAAAGACTCACACAAAGTTTGCTAGGCTCCGTGGAACTTGTGCGCAGGGAAGAGGGATACGTTGAGGATTGCGCTCGGTGACGGGGAGAGGCTAGAGGCTGATCAGACCCCTGTTACCTTCTTGAAATGCACTGGGTTCGATAGGCTCCGCAGCACTTAGAGATCTTCACACAGCGTGAAGTCTCCTCCTCCTGGTGTTTGTGGAGTCCTCCAACTTGGGCGGAAACCACTCAAGCCTTTTATACGGCTAGCAAGCCAA
>NW_005842020.1:2382999-2421473 GCF_000455745.1 Alligator sinensis | reverse complement strand
CTGGTATTGCTTTAGGCAGGAGGGGCGGATGCACTCCTCCGCTCGATTCTCCCTTTCATCGGCAAGAAGGCGTGGTCGTCAGAAGCGACGCTGCGTCGCTGGGCGGGGTTGCCGGAGACGACGCTGCGTCGATGGGCGGAGTCGCTGACCGAACTCTCGCGAGTTCCTCCGAAGCTCCACCCTTCTTTTCCGGTTCTTCCACACGGTCTCCCTCTTGCTCGGCGCCATCTTGAGTTGGCGTTTCAGGATCCCTTCTCTCAGCCGCTTCTTTGACCGCTTGAACAGCCATACGCAGCTGGGTCTTCAAACTTAAATTCTTATTCATTAAATCAGTAATTGTACGGAATGTTGCACTTAATTCTCC
The DNA here is from genome assembly GCF_000455745.1 of Alligator sinensis. Lineage (NCBI taxonomy): Eukaryota > Metazoa > Chordata > Crocodylia > Alligatoridae > Alligator > Alligator sinensis. Next base: position 2,421,109 of record NW_005842020.1, on the reverse strand, counting down.
CCCCTTGTCGTACCGCGGGGCCACCCTCTCATCTGCGGCGCGTTCCTCCGTCTCCAGATCTTCGCGGAGCTCGGATGGAAGCTCGCGATCCCTTAATCTAGACGCCACCATGTAAGGGGAGAACCGGCCGATCGGCACCGGTTCTTCACTCTCCCGAGCATATCATAGGCAACGGGCACACTCCTGGGTGAGGGTCGGGTTCACTGCGCCTGCCGGGTTGACTCTGGTGAGGGACACAGTATCGAGGGGCCTGAACAGGACCCGCTTGTCACTCATTATACACCCGAATGCCGCGGGGTGCAAATACACTTCCCTCTCTCTCGGGGCTCCGTCTTTGGAAGCTCCCTCTTCTTCCCTCAGCGAAAGGCGTCCGCTGATACATCTCTCACTCGTTCCGCCCTCCTGGTGGTAAGCGATATGCGCCGCCAGCTCCATAAAGCTTTTCACTTGGCGTTTTTCACTGTGCCAAGGGCAGTTCTTAACTAATTCTAGCTCTAGTGTGCCTTCTCCTGATCCCATCCTCGTCGCCTCCTTGCAACGTGCATTTCTGTGCTGCAACAAAGAAATGCACCCCGCAAAGAAAGCTACTGGTGGCGGGAATTCTTTTGCACTGGGGTTCTCCTCTGCAGCAGAAAACTCCACTGTGCAAAGAAGCTGCAATTTAGCGGGAACAATTAAAATTTGGGAAAAGACATTTAGAAATACTAAAATAACAAACTTGCTGTAACTGTTCCTGTAGTTAGTGAGTTGGCTCATGATATATATGCCTAGAAATAGGAGAATTATACATTAAAATGTTCTAGCTCTCTAAATCTATGGAGAACACAGTGGTATGTTCAGTCTTATTATTATAAAACTATGAGACCCCCCAAAACCTATGACTGCCACACTTTGTGGGAAATTATGTAGAGGAAAAGAAATGTGATTATAAACATTATCTACCCAATATGCTTGTTCTGATGTGCTACCAGTTATAAAACAGTACATGACAGAATGAGCAAATAATTTGTGTAAGGAACCACTTTTATAGATCACTAGAGCACATTATTCTACATCTGGCCTATTTGTAAACCAGCACCAGGACAGCATTTTAGTTGGAAGAATATAGCAACCCCCTGATGAAGACTTTATTATTCAATCAATCATTTAATTTATATACCACCCCTCATGCAGAGTATTTCAAAGCTTTTAGAATGTAAAACAGAATGCTCTGTCACGAAAGATGAAAAGTTATCTGCAGTTGCAATCAACCAAAGCAGAATCATAGCATATTTAAAAGAAACCCCCAAAATTTTAGCACACTGTATACAAATATACTTTGAATGAAGAATCTGGAAACTGCATACTCAGAAGGTACAGGAATAATATTAAAACCAATGTATATTATATAATGCAGAGTCTCTTAAATGCCGGAATGAGTTGTATTCCTCCCATGAGATCTATAAGGCACATGCACAAGAAATATAATATCATGTAAGTAGAATAATCTTGCTTGATGTTAACATTTGGTTTTTCCTGATGCATCTAGGTTTCACATATGGATTTTACCAGTCTGAGCAAAACCTACATACATGGACACATACTAACTTCCAAAGACAAGGATGAAACAAGTAAGGAAAGCATACCCTCCACACTAGCACGCCAATATGTTTGGGAATAACCCATATACATGAATTTAACCAGAACAAAGGAGGAAAGCACTTGTGTCTCCACTTAGCTATTCACAGCTCTAAGAAGAGATAAATTGGAATAGTGGTCTGTGGATAATTGTATTACAAAACAACATCAGACATGATGGACCACTCACAAAGACAAACATCATCAAACAATGTTTCCTGTCATATTAAAATGTCTGGCCCATTCTCAGTCAGTGGGGGTGGGAACTGGGGTGTAGGGAGCAGGGAAGAAAGTATTGATACCTGATTTAATCAGCCTATCAGTTCCTGAATCTACCCAGTGATTTTTGACTGGCATCTCCTTCCCCCACTGCAGTAGCTATCAAGCACTTTTTCCTTGGATCTGCATACAGTTGTGAATATTTGAAGATTCATCATTTTCTTCATAAGCCAAATGCTTGGGTGACTAGATTGCAGGCAGAGGGAGAACTGTGAGTGTTTTGGGGAACTTTATTTACACATTTGGCTATGCCTTCAATTATTTGCCAGTAAATTGTATAGCAGTATTACAATAAAGCAAAACAACCCCTCCCCGAAAAACGGCCCCACTCAAAATAATTATCCTTTCCATCTTTTGCTGCATATGTAGAAAGGGATAAATATCTACCACAAAAATATAAAACAAGTAGAATATATTAGATGATGCATTCTGGTTTAATCAGGAGTTATGGGTTAGATGCAGATATTAAGCATATTATCTGCCTTTTGAGTTCAGATTAGATTGTAATTAATCTTTCTGGCCTCAAAACCTATGAATCTATGGAATTAAACAATAAAATATGGTGTAATTGTGTTCACTGCTTTTATTTATTGCTTTCTTTTTCTTTTTGCATCCCCAGATCTATGTATCTGAAGACATCTCTTTTATGTATCCCATTTATCTCTCTATTCTCCTTCACTTTTCTTGAAAAGCAACAGCTTCTTATAAAGCATATTTCCCATCTTCTTGTTTGTATCAATCAGTACTCTCTGTCCCATTGCTCTCCCTTCATGACATACATTCTCATTTCCCTTGTTCATTTCTGCTCCAGCTTGTCCTCCAAGTTTGTTGCTGTCTCTTTATAATTTCGCTCCATCTCTCTCTCTCCATTTTTTCACTGACCTTTGAAAGATCTGAACACAGATGCCCTGCAGCTTGATTATTTTGTCAGTTAGGTGCACACAATCCCTATTCACTTCACCGCAACTCCAGCCAACAGGATGATTGTGCTCCAAGGGTGTAGAGCAAAGTATTACTTGATGTGAGGAATGGAAATGAGATTATAATAATACATTAAAAGGGAAGAAGGGGGAGGGAGGTGGGTAACAAAATCTAAAAGATCCAAGGAAAACTATATGTAAAAAACTATACGCTGACCAGTTAAGATTTTTAGCTAACATTGTGAAAGTTAAAGTTATTTTAAAAGTCTCCAAAGAATTCAGATATTTAATATTTAACTCTCATGACTTCAAATTTAGTGAGCTTATGAATTGATGATGATATGCTATATCTTCAAGTTTCTGGATTTACTGTAAAATCTAATCTTTTACTTTCTCCTGGTCTTTTGATTTTTTTTTCCCTCCATAAGGCATAGCTAATACAGATCCCTCTTAATGAGGCTTTCAGTCCCCAAACAGTTCCAAATTGTGTGGCATACCTCAAATGAGCCTTCATTTTCCAGCAAGAAGTTTTTAATCAATGCATCAATTAGTGCAATGAATTCACAATCCCTCAATAGGCTTAGAATGAATCTTCAGCTTGGATTAACAAAGCAAACAAGAAAGAGTGAGGAATGAACAGTAACATAGTAAAACACATTTTAATGTAATCAGCAGTGATGGAGGAAGAAGGATAATTTATGAAAAGTCAACCTCTATGAACACTACCGAAACCCAGGTATCTGTCATAAAATATGATGGGGGGAATAGGGGGGAGAGAGATTCTTTGTGTGTATAAATTGCCAGTTTCATTCTTCAGTGTAATATACGGCTCAAACCTATGCTGATAAAATTAATTAATGCAATGTTCATTTATTCTAAGGTTAAATGATTGAATAATGAGAAAATAAAAGAACAACAAAGCTGCATTTTTACATACCAATCGAATGTATCTCTCTGGTACATCTCCTGACTCTTTTGCATCCTCTCTGTCATATTCTGCCCTGGGGAAGCACCTTCTAGAGAAAAACAGTTTGTTTCCTTTTTACTCGTTTCTCTCCCATGATTTCCTGAATATGGTGACGGTGGATTTTCATTCCCTTTAAATTTAACAGTCTTATTACAACTAATCTTTTTCTTTCATTTGCTAAGTATCTTCCAAATGTCTAATTCTGCAAAAACATATTCACACAATAACATTTTCACACATGTATAATGCATTTGACTTAAATGGGACTAGTCAATGGCATGTAAAGTTAAACATGTGGTGGAAGTTTTGGCAGGAATAGGGTATCAGATATTATTTCAGGCACTGACAGAAGTGACATATGTTGCACAATCGGCCCCCTGAAAGCACTTTACAGCCATGCTGTGACACATGAATGTCTGCAGAGTGCTTTAAAAGTGGCCAGTTGTGTGACAAATTACACCTCATTTAATGAGGGATCAGATGAAGATGCTCCAAAGTGGAGTGTCTTAAGGCACTTCTGTCTATCTCTTGCATTATGAGGGCTGGGCTGATGCAGTCCAGCCCCGCCCCCAGTGCTGTCTGCAGGAAGGGAGGGGGAGAAGGAAAGGGGATGGAGGGGAGGGGAGGGAGCTGCAGACTGTGATTTGCAGGGCCTGAGCTGGAAGGTGGGGCGGGTTTCCTTCAGGATCCTCTGCTTCCAGCTCAGGTTCGGCAAACTGTATCCCACAGCTCCCTCCCACTTCCTTTCCCCCCTTCTTTCCTGCAGAGGGAGGGAAGGGTTGAGCTAGGGGAGACAGCCTGCAGGCAGGCTCCTCTGATGGATCAGCTCCAAAGTGAAGCTCGACTACTCCGATCTCTTAGGACCCAAAAGACAAATGTCTGCTGGGGTGCGGGGTTCACTCTAACTCATAGCACTTTTTGTGAAGTGCCATGAGTTAAAGCAGGGAGCTGCACATCTGCCAGCATCCTTCATTTCAGTGCACTTTGTTTTAGATGGTGATGGGCTCAGTTTTCTCTGTATAATATCTGAGACTATTTGTAAAAGCTATTGTATTTGTTGAATTAAAACTTGTGGTTTGACTTTCTGCTACAATATTAATAGAACCTGTTTTGTTCTGTAGGATGATTGTTTTTTAAACTAATTTTAAATGGTTTCCATTTCTCTTCTGAATTGTATTATGTGTTCTCTATTGTATTCTGGTCAGGAATGTTGCTGCACTCTTGCTTGGCTTTAAATCTTTAAGATTTTATATTCTAAGTTGTGACTAACATAGTGAAGTGGGCACATTGTTTTTTAATGCTTGTTGTTGCAAAAGAAACCCAAGCAATGCATTTTTAAAATGACATTTTTTTTGCGCACACAAATTCTTTTAGAGAACCCATGCTTTCCTTGTAGGTACACCCTTACTAGAATTAGTCTACTGGTTACTTTTTCCAAGGGAGAACCAATCATTTGATTTTTTTTTAGGGTCTGCGCACCTACATCTACCAATAAAATCAATGGCTATTGCAATTGCTTTACACTGTTGGGACAATGTATTTTCAGGGCATGTATTTTCAAACAGGAAAATAAAACATCTCAGTCTTATCACTGAAGGCCATAGTGGCACCTAAACCTGTGCGGGCCGGGAGCGACCCGAGCCCTTTTCCGTGCTGCACGCAGGCTGTGGCCAGCAGCCCGGGCACGCCGGGTCGGAGAGGGAAGGCTGTCGAGCTGGAATTAGGCACAAACGCTTAGCGGTAGTTTTAAAGATTGTTTACTTACACCGAGATGGCAGCGGTGTAGGCTGGAAAACTTGCTTGAGTTGCAGTTACAGACAGACAACAAAACAAAACTCGAACCTGCAGGGCATGAGGGTACATCACAAGGGGTTTTCGGCGACGGAAAGATAAACCTACAGGTCTCGAACCCAGGTAGAAGAGCTCTGAGGTGAGTCTGGCAAGGACTCACACAAAGTTTGCTAGGCTCCGTGGGTCCGGTTCTTTTGCGCGCAGGAAGGGATACGTCTACTCTGCGATCGGCGACGGGGAGAGGCTACAGGTTGATCAGACCTCTGTTGCCTGCTTGAAATGCATTGGGTCCGTAAGGATCCGCAGCGCTTAGAGATCTTCACACATCATGAAGTCTCCTCCTCCTGGTGTTCGTGGAGTCCTCCAACTTGGGCGGAAACCACTCAAGCCTTTTATACGGCTAGCAAGCCAATCACTAGCCGCCACGTGTGAATAATTTAGAACTGGCCAATAATGGGACTCGAATTAGCACACAAATGGCGGGAACTCTTTGCAACGAGCATTTCTGTGCTGCAACAAAGAAATGCACCCTGCAAAGAAAGCTTCAAATTGGCGGGAAATTCTCCCTTGCACCGGGGTTCTCTTTTGCAGCAGAAAACTCCACCGTGCAAAGAAGCTGTAATTTAGTGGGAACAATTTAGCAGTGCCGAAGCACACAAAAACAAAAATCACACCCTTTGGGTTGTGACAAAACCATAGAGAAGAAAGAGGGAAAGACAGATGAGCCTTCTTGCAACAGGGATGCACTAGCATCCTGTCTAGGATTTCTTTAGAGGATTTTCGCATTAGTCATCTGTGGCTGTATTTTAGCCTCTCTCAGCTATGTGGCTGGTGCAAAGGTTTCATCATGGAATTTGAAAATATCACACTACAGCCCAAATCCACAAAGGATCAAACTCTATTGAAAATAAGGAATTCAAATACTATTGTATGTTTGTAAGTTTAGAGGATGACTGGTGGTCTTTATCTGGATCCATTTAACCTTTCTTGTTGCACAGGGCACCAAGGATTAGAATACATTAAAAAGCCTATAGAGAAGTATTTCACACCCAAGTTCTACATATGGGATTTATGTGTTGTATTGACCTTGCATAGGCTAACTTCATGGATGAAATATTTCTTCACATTATATATTCAGTCTGTGATTTCAAAGAACCAGCAATGCTCCTTTAATTTGGAAAACTAAATAAGAATCCAGTAACTCAAATTCCAATTTCAAATGTAACAGAAAACAAATATTGATGGCTTCAATTTTACAGTTTTATGGGGGTTTTTTTTAGAGTTTTATGTGCTGAAATAGTCAGAATTTAGATTGAATACATGAATTCCAGGACTGCAAAGCCTTCACAACACTTGACAGAAGTGATTGTCATTACCTGAACTGAATTACATACATTAAAAAAAAACAAAAAAACCCCTGCATAACAAAGACGCCAAAAAAGAAAACTAGTTTGAATTCTTCTTTTTGTGCCAGAAGCATTACATAATGAGATAAACACTGGTAATTGTGTTTAGTTCAATAACACTTTTAATTATAGTTGAGATCTCCTTTAAAGAGTATAGATTTTACTGACATAAAGTAAACAGCTGAAAGCAAAATGAAGGCACTCTCATAGATTTCTACTGTCTAATTAAAGCATAGAAACATTGGTTCACCAATAGAGGTATTTAGCAAAATAAATAAATATAAAAATTAATAAATAAGAAAATCCTGCTACACATTTTAATTATCAGAGGTAATAAAGTTACTTTCCTATAGATCAAAGGGAAATATAGCTATTCTGAGAATGTAACCCCCTGCTGAGTTGAAATAGGGGCCAAACAGGTAATAAAGATTCTGAAATATTTTCCAGTGGGAAAAAAATACAAAAGTATGTGACTAAGTGAACAGTACCACAGAAATAAAAGGGACTGTCTACATGCTTCATTATGGTAAATATTTAAATATCTGGTTGAATTAGGGCCTTCACTGCTTACTGTAGAATTTCTGAAGTAACTGAGAAATCTCAGCTCCTCCAGTTGGTCATTAACTGCCAGGAAATACTCAACCTTTAGCAATATTGATTTAATATAGTGTATAAAGGCTTTAGAAAGGCTATAGAAAAACTAGTGCATGTATTGACACATTCAAATTTGAATTTCAAGTTGCCATACACACATCTATCTATTTACAATTATCTTTTTCTCACAAGTAGGAATTGCACAGAAGTTGGTTTTCTTGCTGTTTAAAACTCTTTGTTGCCATAACTTAACAGAAGTGCATGGCTTTACAGCACTTTTAAAAGGGGCTTTACAACACTTTACATTTACCCTTGCTAAATGAGGTATTAAATTTGAAGCACTGTATTTTATAGCAATTTAGCAACCTACAGTATTTTAAATAAACTTCAGTATGCTGGAGTCTGCATAGAGCCATTTCTCCATGTAGTGTCCCCTATGTCCTAGCCTGGAAAGTCAAGGGTGGCTCACAGTCCCCCCTTCCCATGCCCACCACCACCAAGTACTGCACGTTTATCAAATTTAAGAGCGCTGTAACATTATAGTGCTATAAAAAGTTTTCTAAATTACATTGTTGTAAAACAGACATGGAGAATTTCTGTACACACCCTTAAAGCTTAGGCCAGTGTCTAGTAAACATTAAGTACACTCTCTCTTACAGAATGTTTAAAATATCCTAATAGTAAAATAAAAACATATTGTGGCAAAACAAAGTATGATATGTTTATTTGCACTGGGAGACACTGTAATTGACAAGTCTCTTACGTTGACATCCTAAGGTTGTCAAAATGGCCATCTTTTAAGATAACCACAGGGCATTTTTGGTATTTACACATCCAGGGGTATTCTATTCCTGGATGCATAACCTTGCACATATGGACAACTATAAATATTCTTTAAAATAACATGTATAACAGTGACCATGGCTCATATGCCTTCCCCTTGCAGATGTACAGAGGACTTAAGATACCTGAAAATTGAGGTGTTCAGAACCTGTGACTACTAGACTTAGACTCAAGAACAAAAGAAGGGTTGGGTGGTGTCTTCCTCTTTTACTCCATAGGTTATTAGTTAGGACACTCATCTGGGAGGCTACAGGTCCAAACCAGGGCCATTTTTGCTTTCTAGTACAGCTCTTTGCTCATAGGTCAGCCTAGGGCACTAAGCTGAAATGATGGAAGTCCTGCGGGTCTCAATCAGGGCCTTTTTCAGCTCTAAGAACAGGACTCTAAGTACTGCAACACAGGTCAGGTATGACTTGCTGCCTTCACTGGTAATCCCTTTGAAGTTGACACACTAACATAGTTTTTCTGAAAAAAAGGATGGAATTCACTGCAAAGGGGAGTTTCTGGCTCATTAGAAGCAAGGCCCCCCTCTCTTTCAGGCCAGCAGTCACCTCACTGATTTAGACACTGAGTTTTACTTTAAGCCTATTGGCATCACATGTGTCTCAAAGACCTCTCTCTCGTGGCTGTCTGGGGGTGCATCTTCAAAGGGAAAGCTGAAGAAGGGGCTAGATAATGGTTAACATATTGCATGATATTTAAAGTGCTATGCTGATATAGACCCAGATCTAGTTTTGGGTCCTAGATCTGGCAAAAACCCCTCTGGATAAGGTAGGTTTAGGACCAAGGTCTTCTGGGCTCCCAGACCACTCAGCTAGATGGATGGAAAAGAGGGGACCTTCCTCCCAGACCACTCAGCTAGATGGATGGAAAACAGGGTACCTTCTTTCCCCATTTTCCTGCTGCCACTCTTCATGGATGTATAGTTATCCATACAGCAGAGCTACATGTCCAGGAATAAAATACCCCCTGGATGTATACATATCCCAAATGCCTTGTGTAATGAACCCAGGCCTAGTTAGAAGTTATCAGTAAAGGCTGAGTCATCCCCCTAACTTGCAGGAAGAAGGACCTACCTCTTCAAGCCTCATAAGCCCCAAGGAAACACTAAAATGCTGTCTGAGCAAACAGACCACCTGTCTGTGCCTCCTGGCCTGCTTGGAACTCTTATAGCCTACTTGCCCTTGCTCTAGCCTAAACCTGTGCCTTGCTCCTACCTAGGTCCCACCTGAACCTGTACCTTATTCTTTGCCTAGGTCCTGCATGTACCTTTGTCTAACCTGAACCTATACCTCAATTTTACCTTGCCGAGTTCCTACCTGGTCCCTGCTCCCATGACCGTGTCTTCCTGCTCCTGTCCTGGACTGCTTTGTTCCTTCCCTGACTGTTATTGTTTCTGACTTGGACCTCCTAGCTCAACCAATGCTTGCCTCAACCACGAACCCATTATGAACCCTGACTTGATACCTCAGGCAGTGACTGGTACCAGCTTTACCTGAGCCCTCTCCACTGTAAACCCTATCCAAGTACACCTCCTTAGATCAACTATCCATACTCTGGTCCATCCTAATCCATACTCTGGTCTATCCTAATACCCTGTAGATAACCAAAAAAAATGGGTGGATAACAGAAATAATAAAATGCTACCCTTAGTAGTAATCACATCTTCCCTGAGCTTTTCAAACCAGACTGCACAGGGTCCATTCAGAGGAAAGAGATATACAATAGCCAATATCCTTTTGGTTTTTTTAACAGTTGGGTTCAAATAATTATCAACCCTCATCTGACAACCATTAATGATCCTGTCATAATATATGGAATTACAATACCACTCTGTTTTTTTATGTGACTATTTGTCAAAACCCTCCTATTTTTATCATGTTGTGTCTTTTTGGCACTTGATATCAGTAACTATGAGTGAAATTCATCCGATTGCAAAAAGTCTATATTGAAGTATTTATATCTCAAAACATCCTGAAATTATTGCTTAAGTGAAAATGATGCTTTGCATAGATATAGGATGACCTTCAACACAGATGTCAAAATTAATGGCAAAATTGCATTGTGAGTATTTAGAGAAAACAAATTTTAAACTTCTACATGCAAGTATTCTGGCCTGAAAAGCTTCAGAATCTATTTCACCAGGGAACAGCAATGATATTGTATGATTTGTTTCACTAGTCAAAACCATCCAACAGTGACTGCCAAATACTAATCTCTCATAGAGAACTAGTTACAATCAATCATGAGCTGCTAGAATGACTCCAGGGTACTACAGCTAGTACAGCCTTCAGGATGCCTGGGGTCTGGCCCATTGTAGATTGGCCCATGATCAGGAAAGAACAAATATTGCTTAAGGCTCCCCTTACACCATCGCATCAACAAGCTGCAAATGAGCACTCGTCAGCTAAAGACAAGGTTCTGCAAAGTCCTCATAGACCAGCAACTCCAAGGCTAGATAGTCAACACTCATTCCCCCAGTGCTGCATATAAACCAAATAATTGTTCCGCTTATGCTGTTTCATTTATTTTAGAAAGAGAGAAAATAAATGGATAGCATCTAAAAACAGAATAAAGGGGGAAAAACCCATCAGTTTTGCTCTCATCAAAGCAAGGACTGTGCACAATATCCCTAGGATGTGGGTCCAAGGTTCTGATTCAGAGATGAAAGGTTGTTTCTGTGCCAGAAAACTTATATACTTCAGTCCACATCCATGACCTTTGCTTTTTCTCCTCTCAGTTGCCCAACTCACTGGCAGACTGCCTTGAAGAGACCTGTTTTCCCTTTCTTGACACACAGTCCATCCTTTCAGAAAGATACACCCATGTGGTGATGCCCTTGTACTTCTCCAACAGCCTTTTATCTATAGTCCTATGGATTTGGCAGATTGAATCCACGTATGTCTGAAATCTATTTAAACTTTCTATCCTAACTCCCTTTAGTAGAGTTGTAGTTGGTTTGAACTAGTGCTTTTGAGCATGCCATAATATGATCATACTGCAAAAGTTTTCTGTCATTATTTGCAGTTAAGGAGTTACTTGGGGTAGCATAACTTAGGGTGGGCAAGAGGGGCACCTTCCCCAAGTGCCAATTTAGGAGGGATGCTGGAATTGCCTCCCACCCCCATGAAGTCTATACCCCAGCAACATTCCCATCCTGGGAACTCTGAAACAGTCCCCACCTACTACTACTTCTAAGAGCAACAGCCAGGGTGGGCAAAGCATGCATGCTGGTACCAGTAAGTCAGCTAGGACTGTGGAAGCCCTGGAGTGATTATTGTTGGACCCTGACTCCATGTGGCGTTCAATGACTAGGGAGATGACGATCCGATTGCCAATGGATCCTGTTACTCATTAGCCAGAGCAAGCAGGGAGCAAACACTAGCACACATTGCTCACAACAGCTTTATTCAGAATGGAGACAGCTTTGGCCCAGCTCCCAAAAACAACAAACTGGGGAGCCGCCCTGAACAATAGTTTTTTTCCACATGTGTACATTTTGGTTTATACTCATTAACATTCACTCCACCTCCATCCCTCCTTCTGTTCCACCCATTTCTCCTCCTATCTCAAGCTCCACCTCTGTTTACTGTTTGCTTCATTAGCATGGAATTGCCTATGCATTTTATTCATTTACATGCCTTTTTGCTATGAGCACATGTCTAAGGCCATGAACTCCCTTCTTTCAGTCAATGGGCGGACTCTGGGGTTTTCCTTACCAATCACCATTCACCCTTTTGCATATATTCATCTCAGTTATGTGTTATTTTCCACATTCCAATCTGTTTTTCTGTCCCATGTTGTACCATCTCCACCTTTTTTGGGTCCCTGTATCTTATCTCGTTCCTCACCATAGCTGGTTCACAGCACACAGACTTATTTGCTGCTTTTTCCAGAAAAATGGTTAACACAATTAAGATGGCTATTTAGCATAAGCACTCATAAGCAAAACCTTATATATAAAAGCTATACATCTCACAACAATATTATTATATGGTTAAAAAAAACTATTTGCCTAAGCATTTGCAAAGTTACTTTTAATATATAACATTCTGCCTTGTGGTTAGCGGCTTTGCTGAAATACAGATTCAAGCCTTGTTCCAGCTGCAGATCCAATGCTCCCCAAAAATCCACATAGTGTTACCCTAACAGTTATGAATGCTTCTCATCTCTCATAGCCTCCTCCCACCCCCACTCTGAGATCTCATGCCCCCTGCCTTCAATCTCAGAACCCATTCCTACCCCTGCCCAGAATCTGCACTCCTCTCAACACTCTACCTCCTTCTCTCAGAACCTGTGTCCTCCCCACTCCATCCCCTGCTATCCAGCATGGTTTGCCTTGGACAACAATTCTGCTTCTTAGGCCACTGGTTACTTGTCCTTCATTTTATAAATGGGCAAGAACACAGCTAAGAATGACCAGAGATTAAAACATCATTACCTAGGAGCACAAGGCAGTCTCCAATGTACTATGTGTGCATAGGCCTTAAAAGTGTATTTTTACTATTGCTGGTGAGAAATGCAGAGAGATTATGTTTAAAAAACAATGTTTAATTGAGTGTTTTCTCCCCAGGGGAAATTAAAAAGGCAGGTAAATTTACAAACAGGACAACTGGGGATGCTATATATCAGCAATGAAACAGAGGAACATGGCAGCTGGGCAGGAAAAATCTCCTGGGAAAAAATAAGTCAGCCAGCATGGATAGTGGAGGGTGGGAGGGAGGAAGGGAACAGCAGGACTGTCCAGTATAACCGGGGAGTTTCTTTTCCTTTGTTGGATAAACAGTAAAACAGTCAAAGAAGCCAAAGAAGGCTCAGGGCTATCATCGTTTGGAACACTGCTGAAGTGAAAGGAGATTTCAGTGCAGGAAAGGATCTCCAGGAGAGCCCATGGGGACCCCAGGAGAAATTGTGCTCAGGACTTTTTCCTCACATGCAGAATAATGCCTTTAGGACCTTGGCTTTGGCCTAGCATTGATGCCAGTCCTGGTTATGCCCATGAGCTGACATCTCTATCATGATTCACTCATGCCCGGCCTGGCTCTGATGGTGAGTGAGCATCAATGTTTCCAACACAATGGTCCAGAAACTAGTAGCTACAGTATGCCTTTGCACCAAGCTTTAAAAAAGGAAGATCACATGCAAGACAGGGCCTGTGGTCCAAGGGCACAGGAGCTGGGAATTAGTCACAGATGGCCTATTTTGGGGCAGAGATAGGGGAGTCCTGTGGGTTGCCAGCAGAGACTGACCAGCTGTACCAAAAAGTGCTTTACATTGAAGAGTTCCAAATGTGTTTTTATTTTATCCTGGGTCATCTTAATGTGGTTTGTGTTGATTTGTAGCACTCCAGCTGTGTGCATTGTCTGTCCTCACATTTATAACACAAACTACTACAAATATTAAGATTATCCATGCCCTGAGTAAGTCTTTCAAGAATTTGGTCACTGCAATATGTACAGTGCTTACATTCTTAAGCAAGTGGTTTGTTACCTGTATCTTTCTCTGACTCATCCATTCAGTGCTGCACAGACAGCCAAATATATGAAAACTATAATTCAATAGAAAACATCAAAATAAATACTACTGCTTAAAAATGATCTTTCAGGGTGATAGTGTGATCATTCTGCTCACTAGAACAAGGTTTCAGAGGAAACTGTGGTCCAAATTTTTCCCTGGCAATGCCCTCAAATGTTGAACTCCAGGGACAAATTTAGCCCTAAACATTTAATTGTTTTTTCTTGCTTTGACTTACATTTTAATCATGAAAGACTCAGACAGAACTTTTAGTTGAAAAATGAATTGAGCATTCCAAAATTCTCAGAATGTGTTTTTGTTTTCGAAAAAGTTTTTCAGTGGTTCATGGTGGGTGTATCTACAACTGAAGCTTCAGTTGCTGATTTGATTCAGTTGAGATTTGGTCTGATTCGACAGCTGAATCTCCAAATCTGAATCAAATCAGCAGACCCTTTAAGCTTTCCAAATTAAATCGGACCCCTCTGAATCAATTTGCAGTGATTTGGAGAGATTCAATGATTCAGACATAGACACAGCTGTAAATGTTTTTTCCTACATACCTCAAGGTACCTGGTGGCTTGTGAATGCTGAGCTTGGCATGGCTTTATGAGCACTCATGGTGCTGTGGCCAGGTGCTGGACAACTGAAAGAGGGCCAATGTCATCCCCATCTTTAAAAAAGGGAAGAGGGAGGACCCGGGCAACTAAAGGCCCATTAGTCTTACTTCAATCCTGGGGAAGCTCTTTGAGAAGATCATCAAGGAGCACATCTGTGATGGGCCAGCAGCAGGGATGATGTTCAAGGGCAACCAGCATGGTTTCATTAGGGGCAGATCCTGTCAGACCAACCTGATTGCCTTATACGATCAGGTCACAAAATCACTGGACGCAGGTGTTGCGGTGGATGCAGCCTTTCTGGGCTTCAGGAAGGCCTTTGACAGTGTCTCCCACCCCATTATCATTAAAAGGCTAAGTTACTGTGGCACTTATGCCCAAGATGGATTACAAATTGGCTGAGGGGTCGTACTCAGAGAGTGGTGGTGGACATGTCATTTTTGACCTGGAGGGAAGTGGGCAGTGGGGTCCCCCAGGGCTCAGTCCTTGGGCCTGCACTGTTCAATGTCTTATTAGCGACTTGGACCATGGGGTGAAGAACAGCCTGTTCAAATTCACAGACGACAGCAAGATTTGGGGTGAAGTGAGCACACTAGAAGGGAAGGACAGATTACAGCAAGACCTGGACAGGTTACAGGGGTGGGCAAATGAAAATAGGATGGGATTCAATACTGACAAGTGCAGGGTGCTGCACTTGGGTAGTAAGAATCAGCAGCATAACTATAGGCTGGGGAACTCCCTTCTCAAAAGCATGGTGGCAGAAAGAGATCTTGGAGTCATTATTGACTCCAAGATGAACATGGGCTGACAATGCAAGAACACGGTCAGTAGGGCCAGCCATACCTTGTCATGAATCCACAGATGCATCACAAACAGGGCCAAGGAGGTGATCCTCCCCCTCTATGCGACACTAGTCAGGCTGCAGCTGGAGTACTGTGTCCAGTTCTGGGCGCCGCACTTCAGGAAGGATGTGGACAGCATTGAGAGGGTCCAAAGGAGGTTCACTCACATGATCCAGGGACAGCAGGGCAGACCCTATGGGGAGAGGCTATGGGAGCTTAATCTGTTCAGCCTTCACAAGAGAAGGCTGAGGAAGGACCTGGTGGCCATCTATAAACTTACTAGGGGGGACCAGTGGGGTTTGGGAGTGACCTTGTTCCCCCGAGCGCCTCCCGGAGTAACAAAGAATAACAGTCATAAGTTGCTAGAGGTTAGGTTTAGACTAGACATTAGAAGACACTACTTCACAGTCAAGGCAGCTAGGATCTGGAACCAACTTCCAAGGGAAGTGGTGGTGGCTCCAAACCTGGGGGTCTTTAAGAGGAGGCTCGACATTTACCTGGCTGGGGTCATTTGAGCCCAGTTTTCTCTCCTGCCCAGGGCAGGGGGTCAGACTAGAAGATCTACAAGGTCCCTTCTGAACCTCATCTATGAATCTATGAGCTGAGGCAGGCACGGCAGCCATTGCCGAGGCTGGGAGAGTGGGCGGGGGATGAGGCCTGCTGCTGATTCAGCAGCAGCCAAATCTCTGAATCAAATTTGGCTGAATTGATTTGGGACAGTGATTCAAATTACTGAATCAAATCACTATCACCTGAATCGGCTGAATCCGAAGTGAATACTAGCCACTTCACAGAGTCCTAATAGATATCAGTCTTAACAAAGCTGATCTTTTAGACTGTGGATATATAAAAGACATTCTATTAACCAAAAAGGTCAGGTGAAGGTAATGGGTAATATCTGTTCCATTCTAGGTACTTAGAAACACACTTGCTAGAATATCCTATAGTCGGGGTCAGCAATTTTGGTGGTGCAGGACATCATTTGCAACTTCATCCTGGCCATAGGCCACAAGTCTCCTGGAGTGGCAAGCTAGGCATACCCTTGCTGTGCCTCCTAAGTTACTATGGATAGTGGAGTGAAAGAATTGAGTGGAGGGAAAATGTCAGTTTCATCAGTTCCATGGGATGCCCCTGCCCATTATGGAACCTTTGAGAACTCCTGGCACTTTGGTGAAGTGCCTGAAGATTAGAAGAAGGCCAATGTGGTACCTATCTTCAAGAAAGGGAGGAAAGTGGATCCGGCAACTACAGGCCCATCAGCCTGACCTGTATCCCAGGGAAGGTCTTAGAAAAGATTATTAAAGAGGCCATTCTTAATGGACTGGCTGACAGCAACATCCTGAGGGATATCCAGCAGGAGTTTGTTGTGGGTAGGTCTTGCTTGACTAATCTTATTTCGTTTTATGACCAGGTGTCCTATCACCTGGACAAGAGAGAGGAGATTGATGTCATATATCTTGACTTCAAAAAAGCCTTCAATCTGGTATACCATGATCTCCTTTTGGCAAAACTGGCCAACTGTGGCCTCAGGTCCACCACGATCCACTGGCTGGGGGATTGCCTCCATAGTCAGACCCAGAGGGTGGTGGTTGACAGAAGTCAATCATCATGATGCCCTGTGACCAGTGGGGCCTCCCAAGGCTCTGTCCTTGGACCTGTATTGTTCAACATCTTCATTAATGATGTGGACATTGGAGTCAGAAGCGGACTGGCCAAGTTCACCGTTGATACTAAACTCTAGGGCAAAGCATCCACACCTGAGGACAGGAAGATGATCCAGGCTGACCTTGACAGGCTCAGGAAATGGGCGGATGAGAACTTGATGGTGTTTAACACTGAAAAATGCAAGGTTCTCCGCCTTGGGAAGAAAAACCTGCAGCATTCTTATAGGCTCAGCAGTGCTATGCTGGCTAGCACTACAGATGAAAGGGACCACAAGATGAATATGAGCTTTGAATGTGATGCTGTGGCTAGTAAAGCAAGCAAAATGCTGGCTTGCATCCATAGATGCTTCTCAAGTAAATCCCAGGATGTCATTCTCCCATTGTACTTGGTCTTGGTGAGGCCGCAGCTGGAATACTGCATCCAATTTTGGGCCCCACAATTCAAAAGGGATGTAGAGAATCTTGAGAGAGTCCATAGAACAGCCACACACATGATCAGAGGTCAGGAAAACAGACATTATGATGACAGGCTAAGAGCTATGGGACTCCTTAGCCTGGAAAAGTGCATGCTTAGGCGCAATCTTATGGCCACCTATAAGTTTATCATGGGTGTTCACCAGGATCTGGGAGAACTTTTGTTCACCTGAACACCCCTAGGGATGACAAGGTAAAATGGTTATAAACTTCTCCAAGACTGTTTCAGGCTGGACATAAGGAAGAATTTCTTCACTGTCTGAGCCCCCAAGGTCTGGAATAGCCTGCCACTGTAAGTGGTTGAAGCACCTACATTGAATGCCTTCGAGAGAAATTTGGATGCTTATCTTGCTGGGATCCTATGACCCCAGATGACTTCCTACCCCTCAGGCAGGGGGCTGGACTCAATCTTCCGAGATCCCTTCCAGCCCTAATGTACATGAAATATATGAAATTTATGGAATCTGCTGCATCTCCTTGATGTTTGACTCAGGGGATGACCTGGAAGAGTGCTTTTGGTGCTTCTACTATGTTCATTTTCCTAAGACAAATTGAGGCCCTCTATCAAAGTACCAAAATACTCTGAAAAACAAAATCTACGTTTCTTCAGCAAACAACAAGAATTGGATGTTCTAGAAAAGCATTTGCTTGAACATCAACAGTGAAGAAATGAATATGATAAGGGCATAAGATGTATATGAGGACACTCTTAAGAAACTCTGTATCTGACCTGTGTTTTCTTTTTCTGCCTTCACATTTCATAAAAGGAAAAGGAAGATTTTAAATTCCTTCAACAAGAAGCCTGCATGAAAGCTGTTCACCAACAGGAGGGAGTATCTGAGCAGAACCATGCTGTGTTCATATAATTAGGAAATTAATCCACTCTTTGGATAAGGTGAAGTTAACATTCACAAATATTTAATGTTGGTTCTCTGATAGTAATGCAGCCACATTAATAAGACACTAGTCCCTCTTCACCCTTACTTTTCTCCTAACATGCCAGCACAGTGAATGACAGCTGCTTACTCCAGGCATGGAGGTGCAAGCAACATAATAAGTAGACTCTGACCCAGATCCTTAGTAATGGTTGAGCACACAAAACACCTCATGAGTATTATGGAGAGGTTACTGAGTTCCATTGTTCAGGTCCTCCTGAAAGTTGTGTGGAATTATATCAGTTGTAGACAGCCTTAAAGGGTTGATACAGAAGCTAAGGATCAGTAGGGCCCACAGACTTTTTTACCCACCATTGGATCTATAATGCTTCTTCTATACCCCTATACTGCCACTCCACTCCCAGCCCCTCTCACAAAGCTGGCTATACGTTAGGCCCCTTTGCACTGTCAGGGTGACATAATACATCTGTACAATGAGGAAACATCTGTACTCATGACTTGATATATATTGAAGCAATGTATGCCTGTGACTGTAATGGCTAGGTTACCCAGAAACACCATTATTATAAAATAATATTTAAAACCTTGCCTATACACAATTTGTAATGGTATAACTATTTTGGTTAGGATGTGATTTTTTTGATGAATTGCTTATACTGTTACAATGCCTAATGTGGACAGAGATACACAACTATAAGGATTCATTAGATGACTCTGATTTATTCTTGTTTCCAAGATGGAATGAGCTATACTAAAATAACCCTATTTCTACTGGTATAGCCACACTATGGTTATAGTGTGCTGATTCTAAGTAGAAGTCTACCAAAATTGAGGAGGCAGGTGGTTGATTTTGGAGGGCAGGACACCATTTTCATGGGCTGGTTGGCCATAGGCCCTGGTGGCCTGGCCCCTTGTTGCTGATTGCACAAAAGAGCTGTCCATCATGCAGCCCCACATCTCACAACTGATTGGCTGAAAGGAGCAGGGCCACACTGATTAGTAAGGAATATGGGTGGCAGCCATCTTGACTGGTCCTCTTTGTGCTGGTATCTCTCCTCTTCCCTTCCCCCCGGGGGGCTACATGGCCAGGCCACAGTGACCATGAGGACTGCTGCATCCTTCTGGGGAAATCTATGAAACTACAATTTGAGTAGGTTCCTAACTATAAGAAACCAATGCAGTTATGGCAGAACAATATGTGGTGGACAAGGCCAATGGTTCAAAAAGAAGGAGGTACAGTAGAATTATGGAGCTGTCAACCGAGCTGCACCTCAGCCCTTTTGCACCAATGAGGGAATGCCCTGCTGGTTTGAAGAACTATTTGAGATTCCACTCATACAGGGGGACTCTGTTGGGAAAGCAATCTTGTCTTTTAGGGTGGAAAATGCTATCTTGCAAATATTCAGTTGAAGACTCTTTACATATATACACACACAGACAGAGAGATATATCAACCAGAAGTTCTATGGTGATCAAAATCAGCTTGGATACTGGAAGCAGATACTAGTAGCACAGCTACTATATCTGATATATAGATAATATACCTCACTTCTAAGCAAGGGCAATTAGCTTGCATGCAGTGCTTTGCTAATATGGCTATACAGTTTCTTGTTCCTAGGCTAGCTCATTTAGACTTTGCATGGGGTTCTTTGCACTGTGCCGTATAGACATGCCTACGATGTACAAAATGTACTAATAAATAAGAACGAACATGATCAGCTTCCTTCATTCTCTTTAAGCTCTAAAAAGTCTCTTTATTAAATTGGCTGAGAGTTGTTTTAAAAAGCTCATTTCCTTAATAAGCATGTTCATCCATGAATGTAAGGAGGCCTCAGTTAAAATGATCAAAAATACACTGCCCTAAAAATTGGGGGTGGGGGGGTGGGGAGGGAGATGAGCTGGGTCTTTTTCAGTTTAAGACCTACAAGTTCTTAGGTAATGGGTTAATGGAACTATTAATATGTTAAAAGTCTCACACATACTTGAAGTTGTCGGATAAGGCTAGAGTACCCATCAACCCGAAAGATCAGATACTCACTGAAAAGCATTCACTGCTATCTTGCATACAGTATGAGCAAAGTTGTGCTATTTGTTTTCACATGGACCAAGTCTGGAAATGGCCTAAGGCCTTAGCTTTATCAGGCACCCTGTGGCAGGGCACTGTTGGTGCCTGCCACTTTAAGGGCTAAGCCAAACAGCCAGCAGGTGCTTAATTATGGTGGCCATTTTAGAACTCTGTCTGCCTACATAAACAGAGGAGTTTGCTGCTGGTAGCCTGGGCAGAAACACTGCCTGGCTAAAAGGCTGTATGAAACATCTTGGAGGTAAGGGGAGGAGTTTAGGGAGATTGTTTGGAGGCTCCTGGTCCAGGGCATGATCTAAAACTTTACCCTGACAGGAGTGGGTGGCCTGGTGGGGCTCCCAGTGGCATAGGAGTCCCCAGGAAATACCAAGCTAGTTACCATCCTGGTGAAAGGTGGGTTGGGGTGCCTTAACCCCTAGCCCCCACAACACTGTGGGTACAAGGAGCCAGGCATGGCTAGGGCCACCTGATCCTCCACCAGGGAGAGAAGCTCTGTGGCCCCAGTGAGGGGGAAGAGATGTGGAGCCCCAGTGAGGGGGCAGAGATGAGGAGCCCCAGAGAGGGGGCAGGTGTGGAGCCCTGGTGAGAGGGGTAAACCAGAGGTCTGGGAACCCTATATGTGTGTGTGAGTGTGTATAGAGTGCCCCAGGAAGGGCCAGGTCAAGCTTGGACCCAGTAAGTAATTGGAGGGTCACTACCCCAGTGAGGATGGCAGGAGAGACCCAAAAGATGGTACGTCTGCCACCCAAGGTGTGTGCTAGGTAAAGCCTATGGACGAAGGGGCCTGTTCTGAAAGGGAGCAAGGCGATACAAGTTGTCGATGCATGAAAGAGACCCTGTGAGAGGGGGTGGAGTGTGAGAGGCCCTAGTGAGAGGAAGGTGGTATGAATGCATTGTCTGAGGCCTGACAATGAGAGTTAAGCTTGGTCCAGCTGTAGGCCGGAAGCATTATGTCACCTGGATGCCATCTGCAAGGCTTGGGCTGTGGCATAGGGGAGGAATAGAGCTGCAGACAGCGCCCCCTGGCATCAGGGCAAGAATTTGAAGCCTCCTGCCTTATTAGAACCAACTAAGAAACAACAAGGCATGGCAGACGAGGAGGCAGGCAGTTGGCCCAGAAACAGGTGGGCAGGCCAATGGCAGACTGGCCCTGAGAAAGACCCCTGTTACACACCCATATCATAAAATTCTACTAATAAATTAATGTCCATCTCAGTAGTAATTAGTCTCGTTATCCCTATTTTTCTTATTGGAAGGTTGTTTTAGGCGTTCACCCCTACAGTCATTAGATACATCCTTCTCTAATTTCTAGACTTCATTTATTCATGGAACTATTTGTTCTTGTGCCAAAACAGTCCATATGCATAAGTAGTAGTTCATTGCCTTCTTGGGTATTTACTACCTGCTACATGTATAGACAGTAATCATATTGAAAGGGGTCTCAGACTTCATTTTCAGACTGGAAAAGGTGAAGAGAAGGACTACTTAGTTGCTCAGGAACTGAAAAGTCCCCTAATTGTGGAGGAAATTCTTGTTATAAGCTTGAACATGGTCCTATTACATTTAATTCCATTTCTATTACTTTGCTTCTCAAGGTCATCCAGTTTTTCCTGTATGATATTTGGAACTTTCCTTGCATTGATGATGCCTCCCAACTTCATACCATCAGTGGATTTCATTAGTACTCATACTTTTCTGCCAAGGTCATTAATAAACTCTAGACTGATCTTTCAGAAAGTCTCCGGTAGCCTCCATCCAGCCTAATACTTTCCTTTAAATCTTTCTCATTGCTTCTTCCACTTCAGTCAATATTTTACCTTCCTCACAATACCTGTACTAATCCCCATCATATTCAGTTAAAATAATACTTTTTTTTGTGGCACTGTAACAAATATTTTAATAAGATCAAGACAGGTCACATCTACTCTATTCCTTTTGCCTAAAAAGTCTTTTAAAAGAAAGACATAGACATTTTCTTTGGTAAAATCATGCTGCATTTCATAACATTTTCTACTTGTCTCAGTATTATTTTATTTCAAATGCATTTATTCTTTTATTTCAATGTCTTGCATACTAATATGCATGGATTCTAAACTAACAGTTCATTTGTAGTTCTTTAATCATATAGTATTACCACCAAACTTATCAGATTTGTTAAAATGCATGCTACTGCACCTTTACTTTCTTTCAAAATTACAGACGTTCTCTAGTCTGCCAGTTTGTGTGCATTGAGATTTTTTGAATTAGAGATAGTAATTTCCATTTCCAAGCCTCCATTTTCAACATCATACCTTTATAAAACTGAAATAATGTATTTGTTTTGTTTTTCGGGTATACCTCGGAAATGTCAACACAACATGATTACATCAGAATAATTTACCCCAGATTTTATCCTGTAGTAATTTGCTAGAGAGTGGGTGCAACTACACATGCAATTAATGTACAGCAATAAACTCTGGTGTACATCACACTAGAGTATATTGCTCCCAGGAGCCATGTTAAATGTATGCCTGGGACCACAGCACACTGAGCCAGATCAGAGCAGTCCCAGCTGACAAGGGTTCTAGGGGGTGAGTCTGCCAGCCTGGGGCTGCTCTGACCCAGCACAATATGCTGTGAAGGGGCTAGCTGGGGCACAAGAGTACTTCAGTGTGGGGCTAGCTGGCAGGCAGCTTCTGCACTGAAGCACCCTCATGCCCCAGGCAGTCCTGTCAACATCTAGATGTGTTTTGCTGCAAAGTAAAAAAACTCCACCATAGGACAGTATTTGTGTTTACAGGTACTAAGCTAGAGCATCCTTGGGTAAGAACCGTGATGCTCCAGCTACATCACTGTAGCACACTGCTATGGCAATGTAAAATAATTGTGTGCAGCAGACGTGGCACAGCACAGGGTGTTATTGTGCTGATATTTAGGACTGAGTAAACTAATTAACTGTGCTCTAGGTTAATGATGTAGCTGGAGCATCGTGGTTCTTACCCAAGGACGCTACGTGGCTGTATCGCGTTGCGACGGCAACATAGTTTCCCATGTAGATGCACCCAGCGTCTACACATGAAGTTTGTCTTTCAGCAATTTCCATATTACCCTTAACTTCTTTGACCACAGGTTTCTTATTTTTTTAATATTTATTTATTTATTCTTCTCAGCCCTTTTTCCATCTCTTGTTGGGTTTTTGCTTTTAAGCTCCACCACTTATTTGCTAGGATTATCTTTTAACAGAACCGAAAGTAAAGTAAACAGCAAACTATTCAGTCACTGAACTATACAGAAAAATAGATGGGGTTCTTGTCCATGACTGTAGTTCCTAATTAGTTCCACAACAACAAAAATCATAAAGTAAATAGATGTTGACTTTGAATTCTATGGTTGTCTACTGTGACATCTGCAGAACTGAAGAAAATGGTTTCCATATCTTTTGGAAAATAAAAGGAATTTTCAAAGAACTTTAGTTCATGTTTGGATAGAGATTTTAGTCTTAAAAAAATTGAAAAGTCTTATTATAAATATATTTATTAAGAAAATCCAAAAGTAAAAATCCAGTTAAATATAAAACCAGTATGCACCTCCCTGTATGGCAAATTTCTTCTTAAAATGTACACAGTATGAAAGAAGCTTACTGCTGGGAACTGTATACAGATACTTAGATAAACAGTTTAACTAATCTTATTATTTGCAAATGATAATCTAAATACAATTTAATTATATCTAAACATGAAAAGGGAAACCTTTTTGTATAAAATAATTGCATCCTTTAGATAGGGTTTTCATCTTGAAAAAATTCTAAAGCCATATCTGCAATTTGTGGGCATTTTCCTCTTCATATTGTAGCAAAATCCCCAGCTTTTCTTTTTTCTTTTCTTTTAAAATGCATTCCCTTCCCTTCCCCAAACATTTCTGACTTTTTCTCTCCCTCTCTATTCCCTATAGATAAGTATAAGTAAGCTAATATGTAGGACAAGCTTTAACATTTTATTTTAGATAGTAAGTTTTATTTTTCTCTCCCCTCTTTGCAAATAAGTGCCCTGCTATTTTGACATATATATCCACTCTTTTAATGTAACATGCATTTGTAATATGAATTATTTTACCAGCTTGAATTCAGCCTAGGAAAAGTTGTAGTATCAATGTCACAGACTGAATTACTTTGGTACTCCTGCAATGACGACAACAGTTCTTGAACTGTTAGATACCTCTGTAGAGATTAGCAGGCAGAAAGTATTTTGAGATCTTTTTTTTTTTTTTTTTTTTTTTTTTTACAGCTTGCATGACAAAAGCTTTGGTTTCATTTTTGGTCTGAATACAAAGCAGCTTATATGTTGTTAGTACTTCTAGCCATATCAGTGTTTCGTGCATTAATTTATTTTTGTCATAAAAATGACAAATTGTCAAAGTACTAAGTTGTAATAAGGTTGATCATGTACTAAGAGGCAGATGCTAAGAGCTAGTAAAACAATAGGAGGCCCCAGAATATTGGTATTGGCCTGATCTCAATTTAGCATGAGAAAAATAATTCTGGAAATAAGTAGTTGTAACATGCATCCTGCTGCTGAAGTGAATAATTTTCTCCTGAAAACTATATTGTTCAACTTCATCTCTCAGTCATACCTTTTGGGGGCTGCCTATACATACAGACCCAGCCAACCCATGATATCTCTGCTTCAGTAACATGTCAGATGTAGTACCAGAGCATACACTGAGAGATGCAGATATTTTTTTTCTATACATATAAAATGTTTCCAAGTCCGTTACACTAGTAGAACATCATCAAAAAGTAGCATTTCAACCACCAGACAGTAGAGTGGCTGTCAATGGTGTTCTGAAGTCCCCATCTCCCTGGGCTGTGGCTTCATTCTCCTCCCTCAATGCCAGTAGGCACTCTCCAGCCACTGCCCCTGATCTCCCTGAGTACCCCTAGTGCCTGAAATGGGAAACCAGAGACTACATGTCCCACCCTTCCCGGCCACAACACCCTTTGCCAGAACCAGAGAGATATTCAAGGTTTGGGAGAGCTGGAATTGTGGCTCTGGGTCACAGGGGTCTTGGGGAGATCTCACAATGCCAATCAAGGGACATAGGGAACTTGCAGCAATGCCCCCTGAACCCCTACTGTTACTGTCAGGATACCAGCTCTCCATCCTCCAATTTCCCATACATCCTCTGATTGCAGCAATGGCAACAGCGGTTTTATGGCAGCAATCCCCATATCCCACCACCACCAGGCTTCCAGGCCTCATCCCAAATCCTTATATCTCTATTTCTGGTGGCAGTGGCAGGAGTCTCATGGTGGTGATTATATTAGCATGAGGATCTTGTCTCTAGTGGTGAGGGGCTCTGGGACAGCAGACCCAGAGTAGCAGGAAAGTGCTTACTTCCCCCCCCCCCCCCCCCCCAGCCGTGTATGGAAAAAGTGGAGCAAAGTGGTATCTTGGAGGACGCAGGGGTCCCCTATTGTTTTCTGTATTGTTCTCATATGTTGCAGCCAGCAAAGAACTTCTAAATAGTATTTCAGTCAAACAAATACAATTTGTAGCACTTCAGCTTCTTTCAGGGCATTTAAAATGCTTCAAATGTGACACTTGTCTGTACCCACAGAGAGAAGAACCAAGATGCAGTTCCACCCATCCCTTATGAAATGATTTGGGGTGATCTCACAACCTTTCCAAGACTGTAGTGGCCATGGCCAGGCAAGATCCTATTGTTTAACAAATCCTATTGCTTAATCATGAACTGTATAGAGATAGAAGGTAGATACAGATGTTTTCTACTCCCTGTAGAAATGTGCTGCTTGTACCAAGTCGGGAAAATCACCACGGTTAGTATCTCCTGGCCCAGGACTGAAGTGAAACAAAAGCTTAATTTAGAGCACTGAGCATCAAGAAAAAACAGTGGGGCTTTTCCCAGTTCCAAATTTACATGCTGAGATAGACCAAACTGAAATTTGATGGGTTTTGAGACAATGTGCATAGAATCCAAAACTGCTCTTAAGAAGAATAGTCATACTCTAGTTTATACCTTCCTAATCAACCAAGTGAAAAACAGATCAAGGGTGCCATCCCTGTGTAATAGCAGTTAAGGAAACAATACTCATTTTATGTCTTTAACAACAAGACACTACTACTGAAAAAAAGCAAAAAACCAAAAACCATCAAGAACATTTAAAAAAAATGTTGTTGACATTTTTAATGAGAAATGGCAGTGGCTAAATTTGTACTTGTTTCCTTAACCTGAAATTTTTATCAGTTTCTCACCATACTGCTGTTAATTCAGGGTTGGTATGCATTAAGGAATAGAAATTTAAAGACCATCCCATCTTCACAACAGACAATGCGGCATGTATGAAAAAGACCTAATTACTGATGTTCTGAAAGGACTGCTTCTCAACTGGGTGAACATCACTTGTCTAGTTCACATAATGCATCTTATTGTGGGGCACATTTGAAAAACTATTCATAGTGCCAAAAACCTTCATTAAATGGCTAAGGAAGCTGCAGCAATACGGACAATGGGCGCAAACAGCAAAGGAAGATGCGAAAGTACTCTGTAAATTCAAACAAGAATTCTGAGGGAAGTGGAATCAGTGAAGAATATGGTTTCTGCTAGCCCTGCAATGAGAACAAAACAAAACAATAAAAAAAGATTGTTGGTCAAGCAGAGATCACCACCCATGGAAAACCTAATTGAAAGGCGAAAAGTAATTCTCAGTCAATAAAATTATATTTTACAAAACCAAGCAAACAAAAATAACAAGATGAAGTATTGTTTTCCATTTTTCTTACAGAATATACTTTTCCATTTACGGTGCCTAATCACGTCAGAAAGTTATCTTTATGAATAGTAAATTTGCCAACAGTTTTGAATGTGAACAAATGCTCTGCAGGAAGCCAGCATTTATTTCTATCAGTGACAGGAACAATGATCCACATGTTGAAAAGGAAACAGCCATTTCAACCTGACTGACAAAACTGTAGAATAGCAACAAATGCACTTTTACATTCCAACATGTCATATTTGAACTGAATGAAACAAATGTTGTGTGCAGTGTTTTGGGGGGTTTTTTGTTTTTTTTCTTAAGAAACAGCTATAATCTGGATATTGCATTTAGTAGCAACAACTGTGGGGAAAAAAATGTCTGTTTTGTCCAAGCACAGTCAAGTACAACCAGACAATATTTGAACTTTGGATACTTGTCATTAGGCAAAATGTATATGGTCAGTAACATGTTAAACAGTTGGACTGACTGCAGATGAATTGCTAGTGCATATGTATACAAAATTATATCAATTCTCATTAAAATTCCCACAAAATATGTATTTCTATTGTAAAAACTTATTTTAAATATCTATACATTTTCACTTTTATGTTTTATATTATTTCATATCATACCTATGAAATAATGTATACTCTGTACATATTTACCACTATAAAAACCACGTACCATAATGTTTTAGACAAAATTTTGAATTTCTAAACAAACATTTTCTTAAGGCAAATGTTTTTGGAAATTCTTTTTCATGAATTCTTTTTTAATGTGTGTTTCCATTCTGATCTGCAATGAGAACACATTTTGAAATGTCAAAACTTCCTGCAAACCAATAATTATATGCTTTAAACAGCATTACCAGTAACATCCATTCTTCCAGGCAGTTTTAGTTTGCCACCAACAAAATGCAAAAGAAAGTATCATTCAAAGATCCTATTTTTGTAAATCTGAAGGGTTCTTATATTTATCTTGATACAAGTAAGTATCAAGTGTATTCTTTCTTCATACTTTAGTTAAAAGGAAGAGATGGATTTACCAGATGCTAGCTTATTCAAAGTAACTGTTTCATCTGTCTCTACAGTATTTGGCTGTCAGTTGAACCCAAACTTGGGGAACAGCTGAATTAAAACAGTTTTTTGGGTTTTTTTCTACTTAGTGTGGAATAAAGCAGAAAACCTGTCAAACCTGCAGCCTGGAATCCAGGTCTCTTCCTGACTTGAAACTGTAGTCTGGTAATGCTGTCTGCTTTGTGTTATCCTGTTTTCCTCACTCAGCTTACTTGTAAGCTTAGCTTGTCTCTTGATCGCCTGGTTTCCTGATCCTGCTCATCCCTGACCTTGGCTTAGCCTTTCAAGTCCAGTGATCTTGATCACCAATAGGCGTCCAGACTTAGTCACCCATGTCCTCATACTGGCACAAACAAAACAGTTACAGCAGATGAGCTTGGGCCATGGTCCCTTCCCCTGGATCCCCAACTTAATGTATTACATTATTTTTTCACCAGTCCACAACCTGAATGTAAATATTGGCTTCCATCAAATTATTTTCCTGTCTCACCTCTTAAGTGCAGCAAAATTTTAAGTTTGTTGCTTCATAACATCCTAACAATCTTCATCAATTGCAATGAGTAAGATTTTCTTTACTCATTCACGTATTTTTAGTATTAAAGTGTTGAAGTGATTTATATTCACTACAGCGCTGACATACTGAGTAATAGGATTTTTGCTACATATTGCTGATATGCCGTGCACAGAAACTACAGAGCACTTTTACAATCTTAACCATGCCAATATATCTGTTAATTAAAGTGGAATTTACTGTTTGCTGCTATTTGTTTTATGTTAAGTGATTTTGAATGCAGTTTGTATTCACTTCCTTTTTGTAAAGGACATTTTTTTTTAAACCAACGTGCACCAATGTCCCTTAGTAATTCAGGAATGTTGCCATCTCATTCTTAAGATTAATAAACAAGAGATTTCAGCAAGAGGAAAACAACAAGATACTGACACATTGAAGGGTTTTCTAAGTCAGCTTTCAGGACTGTGATCAAGATATTTGCCAAGAAGTGCTACCATGTCAGAACTGGCCCATTTCTGCAGATTCTAGGGACGTTGAAAAAAATCTATGCCATCTGCAATATGGAGTTACACTTTTCCAACTTAATGACACAATGAATAAAGGATTTAGATACCTAATATTTAGACTCAGAAAACCTCACTCTGAACTCTGTGGAGCACCTAGGCTCACTGTGGGCATCTGGAAAGCATGAAGAAAGAGGGCTAAGATACAAATCCAGGTCCTCAGGTGCCCCACATGAGACTTCAAGGAAGTCTTCCCATGTCATATCCATAGCCCTGAACTCTGTCCCAAAGATAAGCACCAACACCACTCCCATCAAAAAGCTGAGCATGTCTCACACTCTTGTTTTAGCAGAGTTGTGCCACTGCCTCTTGCCTTTATTATTTAATAGTTTAATAAAATGGTGTTTAATCTCTGGCCTGCAGGCCAGATCTGGTTCATGGAGCAATGTTATCCAGCCCATAGGTGGATCTAGCAGATTGAGCCACATTATCCAGCCTGCAGGGACCTCCATAAGTCCAAAAATTTGAAAGCAGGCAAGCAGTAATTAAGGCTGCCCCTCTGCCCAGCTACCAAATTGGGGCCAAAGTGGTACAGAGTTGGATCTGGTTGCATGCTGCCAGGCCAGGTGGCTTGGGGCTCAATGCAGCCATGCTGGGTCAGGCCAAGGTAGCATAGGGCCCAATATAGGTGTACAGGGATGGACTAGGTAGAATAGGGCCCAATCCAGCTGCATGGGGCCTGATTTGGTCATGCCAGGCTAGGATGAGGAAGCACAGGGCCCAATCTGGATATGCAGGAGCAGGCTGATGAAGCATGGGACCCAATCCAACTACACAGGGCTGGGTTGGGGCAGGGGTATGGAGCCCAACCTGGCACTGACCTTGAGATATGGCCCATGACCTGGCTGCAGGACCAAACTTTTAAGCACAACTGTCTTAGTGGAAAGATCACTCTCTCAGGAAGCATATCTTGATTCAGACCTCTCCTTTGTCTAAAGGGATTCAAAACCACATCTCCCATCTCTCAAGAGGGAAGAACCTTAGCTAGTTTATACAAAACATTACTGGAAAAAATACAAAAACAGATCTAGGAACAGACTGGAATCTGGGACTCACTGGCTTAACCACTGTGTCATGCCCTCTATCTCTAAGGCCCAGTTAATATTCACATCTTTTCTGCAAAGTGAAAAACTTCCTTAGGAGTGATGGAGAGTGCCTAGTGGTTAGGATGCCAATTTTTATGGGCAATCCTTTCAGTGTGCATTACACATGTTGTCTGAATGCCTATAAGACTGAGTCCCTCAGGTATTTTAAACAGAGAAACAGTTTGTGGCATTTCTGGGTGTGCACAGAAGCACCATTCTATATTTAAAGTTATAAAGTAAGATGCCAGTTAAATGTGTGTGCTCAGAATTATGATTTTGGATTTAAGAACTATGATACCTTGATTCTTACATTATTCCTGGCCATCCTGGCTACAACAATACTCCAGCCTAACTACTGATGCTTTTTAGGCACTTCAGATCTACTGGATCTTGCCCCTAAATTCTTTCCTTACTAATGTAGCTAATGCCTCTCTGTGGAGCAGCACTCTGACCGTCACCTTCTGCAACTAGATCTCAAATAAATCTGTGCTGCATTGCAAATTTTCATCTGATCCTTAAACTCCCCTTCAAAACAATTCTGGATAAGATTGTATTAAAGAGATTATTTCTCTAAACTGAATGGACAACATAGACTATTCTAGATTTAGTTTCAGGTCAGGTCATGGATCTGAAACAACACTGTTTGAATTAAAGGCCATTTTCCTTTTGAAGGGGAACCAAAGAAAGATGAGAAGTTTGATAAAACTCAGGTTATCATTCAACTTTTAACATAATCAATCAACACTATTAATCGGCTTCTATGTGCAGGTAAGTGCTAAAAGAATCACAACCTCTGCAAGTCCTCAGAGAACCCTTAAAAGTTATCATGGGTGGGCATTGCTCTTGCTCCAAGCTTTGATAGACAAATTCTTTGACCTCAGTTCTGCTCCCATTTAAAAATTATAAAAGTATGTATGCAAGTCCAGTTAGATACCATGGACCATACAGTCAAATATTTATTGATAAAATTCAGCTTTATATATCTTTTTCATCTGGCCTTGCACTATTGTCTGACCACTTACATAACAAATACTGGAGAATAGAATCTTCATCAAGATCAGGTACTTTAACCTAAGTCTAGAAAAGATCCCATTAATGTTAATCTTAAAAGTGAGTCATTAAGAGTGTCGTTCTGTAATTGCATGTGTAAAAGTGACCTGGTTAGAAAGCTTTATCTATAAATTACATCTCACCTACAGCAAAACTACCTATTTGATCGGAAAGAGCCAAAATGACCGCATACATAGAGTATTTTGCAACCTACACTAGTTTCCAATGCATCAATGCTATTCAAAGATTCTCCCATTGATTTACCAAACCTCTGGGGAGAGAGTTTGATATTTAATAAGACAACCCTCTCTTTCAGTGTCATTTCTTGGTTGGTTCAATAATTAAGTGTGCTATATTTATCTCAAACAAGGGATAAATGTGTGGAATTGGGGTGTGTAGCTTTGTCAAAGGAAGATCCAATATCCTGGAATATTCTTCAAAAAATTAAAACTGCTCTAATGCTTTCCGTCCCCAAGTCATACAGTAAAATATATCTCGTTGCTGTCAGTTCCCCTCAAGAGTTTGAACATAAGGCAACAATGATCAAAAGTATCAGCTCAACATTAAACTTACATCAGAATAGAGAAATATCTTACACTCTG
Source organism: Alligator sinensis (assembly GCF_000455745.1). Lineage (NCBI taxonomy): Eukaryota > Metazoa > Chordata > Crocodylia > Alligatoridae > Alligator > Alligator sinensis. The sequence continues at coordinate 2,388,964 of NW_005842020.1, read as the reverse complement.
AGCTTATCGGGACTGTGATTAAATGTACAGTAAAATAGATGACAGTCTACCCCCAACGAGCATTTATTTCTTAATTCATGTGCAGTGCTTTCATGCTAATTTGATAAATGCTTTATACATGTCATATAAATAAGATGTAGCTAAGCAAATGTTAAAGAACAGGGAAGTAGCATATAACAATAATGTAAAATATATAAAAACTAAATATTATGGAGGAAAAATAGTTATTTATAATAACATATAGGGATACAACAAGGAGTAAAGTAAACTCTGTGACATGGTTACATAACCCTTTCATATCCCTTGGAATTAGAAAAAAATGTCCACATTCCCTGAAAGCTGGAGACCTCAGAAGAGGTATGGAATTCTCACTATCTTACCTTTCCCATTGTTAGCCAGTTATCCATTGAAAATCCTTTCAACCCTTTATGAAAGCTTTCATTATATAATGAAGGACCCCACCCCCAATTGGCAGCCTTCAGATTGAAAGTGGCCTGCCAGAGGTTAACACGAGGCTCCTGGGCGCCTGCCTAGCACCCCCCCCTCCCCCGCCATTGCTCCCGTTGCTGTCATGGCCAGAGTTGTTTCAGGGAAGAAAGCATGTCAAGATGGGGCCTACTGAGCCTACTGTCCATGTAGTGGCACAATGGAGAGACCTTTCATTGTCTACACAGAGCCAACCAGTGGGTTGGAGGGGAGCGGGTTCTGGCAATGCCCATGACAGGGCGAAGACTTTCCTGGCTGTATTGTAGAGGTCCTAGGGACCTTGTGCAGCATGTGGCCATAGCATCAGTTTAATGTGTGGCATGAGGCTCATGATGGTTTAGAAGATGGGCAGCCCTGATATACCATCTATATTAACAATACTGAATTTCCCAGTTCCCAACCAAGCATTTATCCAATGAGCTGATGTATCACTGCTGGGGAGGTATACTTCATTAGCATGTACAAGGGATCCTTTTATGGTCAGAGTAGACTCAGTTAGCTTACTTTAACCTGCAGTGTTTATACTAAAAAGTAACATTTATCATATTGAAGTTCTGACCTCCTCATGTGAAAATGCTAATTTGTTTTTTTTATATTTTAACTGTAAACCACTATGCCAATCATTTACCGCATCTTATAAAACTAAAATGGGTATCACAGTATCAAAGTGTTCCAGTTCTTCAGTCTGATTTCAGCACTCAGTTGCTTCATTACTTATAGATAAAAGATGAAGGAAATGACTTAATCATCACAGAGCCACTTGATAAGATGGTACAAAAAAAAAATCTCTTCATGGAACACACAACTCAGGATTCACCCTTTCAAAATGTAAGACCACTTACATTTTCTAAGTTTACCAATAACAGCATTTTTTTTCTCCAGGCAGGTACATTACAGAGAAGTCATTTAAAAGCATGAAACTTCACAAAAATAAGACTAACTGTGGATGACTGAATTACTGCTTTCCCACACTTTAAGCATTTTTAATTTGTTCAATGGAGTTGCTTTTGTAATTTTTCTTCTTATTTCCATTTTCCTTTGAGTCCTTGGTTTTGCTTGAAAATTCCTCTCTTGTGCTTATTTCTTATCATGTATTTTAATTTATTCATCAATCTTTTTCCTTTGCTCTTCATTGCTTAATTTTACCATATATAATTTCCTGTTATTTTCTCAGCAGTACTCTGTTTTTAATCTCCCCTTCTTTTATATTTCTTTTAATCTTCATTAAGTTCAAAAGTATGCATGTTGCCATCATTCTATTTTCTCCAGTTTCCTACAGTTTTAATTTTTTTAGTCTAAGCTTTTTTATTTTTCAAATGAAATTTTAACTAATTACTGTTGCATTTTCTCCACATTTTGCTTTCTATTCTTGATGGTTAGTGGGGTCCAAACTAAAATATTTGTTTCCAGTTTAGCTAGGAGACAAAATAATGCAATTATTTAAATGTATATAATGAAAAAACAGAGACATCTTTAATGAAGCTTAGAGTTTAGGCAACTCTTTAGAAAAATAGATAACATACTAAATGTATTTTAAAAAGCTTTATGTATGAACACGAAGTCTTAGATAATTTAAAATTTACATTTATTTTCCTATTCTCAGCAGGCATACAGTGCATTAATGACTAATATCGATCAGCATTCTCAAACTATTGTAAATGCCAGCAGGTGTACACTAAGGACAATAAGATGTTAAGCTTGTTTTCTTGTTTTAAAACACCTAAAATAGTTAAATATTTTTAAAGAGTGACTTTGCTGAAGATCCAGAGTGATTGTGTCTTTTTGTTTATTCCAATGCCACTGTATGAACCACGTCAGAACATGATTTGAGGATTTCTTTTCCCTGGATCTACCAAACATAGACACCTGTGTTCCACTGAAACTGCTAGACAGACCATACAGTGAGGCCATTCAGAGCAAAGGCTTTCAGGAATTGTGTTCTCCCATAACCCATCACATGGGCTGTTTCAGGCCCAACAGGGCTCACATATGCCATAACAGCTCAGACCAATATTCAGTTTACTTCTATGTATATTACCTCTCACACTAGTATCAGATTCTCCACAGGAAGGTTTAGGAATCTTTATAATGAACAATTAGAGATTTACATGTCCACAGAACTTTTCTTAATATCAAGAAGCCAGGTTTTTATGCTTCAGTTTATGCCATTAAAACAACAGTAGAGAATCTAATCAAATATTATATATATCTTGCAAATACACTTTTTTATGTTCTGCGGTTAAGCATAGCAGCATTTAAATCTAGATTTGTAAGAGATTTAGGCAAGGAATCAGCACCCTATGACCTATGGCTTGGATCTGGATCATGGATCGTTTAGACCTGGCTTGAATTTGGTGGTATATGGCAATGAGGGGAACTTTCCATGTCACAGCTGGGCATCCAAGGCTTCAGTGGAGGGGAAGCTCTCCATGTCTTGGTGCCATAGTTGGGCAGCGTGGGCTCTGGCAAAGGGGGGCTTTTGTTGCTCTGCAGCGGGATGGTGGGGAGAAATGGCAGGAAAGGCTAGGTCCTACTGTCTGCCGGTCTCTGACCCAAGCTGGTTCTTTTCAATCCCCCTCACAAGAAAACATTTAAGGCCCCTGATTTAGGCAACTAAAACAGTAGCTAGATGCTTCACACCAATCTTTATATCCTCAGAACCCCCACTCAGCTTTCACATGGAGCTTATGTTCCCAAGAGTCTCTAAGTGCCAAAGTATTTTACATTAACATTTCCCTGACATATACTATTTTGCTCTGGAAATATGCTCAGAAGCACCTCAACCTTGGCAGTGCCGAGTGTCATGGTATCATGGGTTTGCAACAGCATGCGAAACTCTCGGTAAGATGTACAAATATCCTTTGGTCTTGATCTGCCAGGTGTTCTCAGGGCACAGGGGGCTCTACATGAAAATAAATGGGTTGAGTGTCACTCTTCTGAACGCAGTTTAGGCTTGAGAATATTCAATGGAAGAAAATTTGCTCTGGCAAGTTTGAGTAAATCTCCTTGCCCCTGGTAATCTTTGGGATTAAAGAAACTGGGTGCATCTACACAAGATGCTTACTGTTCAGTAACTTGTCGCTACAGCTCAGTAGCTCATTAGTACTGTGCAGTAGTGTCGCTGGGCACAAACTGTGACGCAATGCTACCACATGGTAGTAATAAGCTACTGTGTGGTAAGCATCGCTAGACAACTATGCTGTAATGCTACTGCGCAGTAACACCAGTTACTGCACAGTTATTTAATACTTAGTTTTGCAAGTACTAAATGACTGCACAGTAACAACTGCACAGTAGATAGCTCCTGTAGACATGCCCACTTTGTTCTAATAGCTGTGGGGGCCAAAACTTTTTGGCAGATATGCTACAAATTCACCCTGCATTCTTCCTTAATGTTACTCCAATCCTCTGCCCCTGTCCGATGAGCTGCTCTGCTTTCTGTTCCCTGACCATTCTGCTGATCTCTTTTCTGTTCTTTTCCCTATCTACTACTGTGTTGCTTGTGCTCTCTCTGGTCAGCTGTGTGTCACATACAGAGGCTGCCTGTGCCACTTGTGGCACACATGCTGCAGGTTGGACACACCTGGTCCACAGTATTTCCTGTGTAGTAATTTTATCATGCTACACTTTTGTATTCCATACGCCATGTGCTTACAGTAACTATATATACATATATATATATATATATATATATACATATATACATATACATATATATATATACACACACACACACACACACACACATATAGATACACACACACACAAATATACGCATGTACATATACACACACGCACATACATATATACATATATATATCCTTGTCAGTCTTAATTTTCTTTGATTAGATGTTGTCATGCCTTTGTATCATGACATGAGAGAATACAGTTTACTACCTTCTGTTCCACTAATGTAACGCATACTTCTAGTCTATCTCTACACCTTCAAATCTTTACAAATCTAAAACAGTCATCATCTTGTTAGGGTAATGATATGGATTTTGGGTGTTGGGGTAATGATCTAGATTTTGGGGAGTGATGGGTGTGCAGCTGAATAATTTTTTTTTTTTTCTGTGTCTCAGCAAAAGCTGCTGGTCACAAGGCTGGATAATACATTAAAAGCAACTAACTTTGTTAATGCTTAAGCAAGCAGATTCTTAACAAAAGGATAGGGTGCAAAGTGCATGATGTGTTGGGTAAAAATAGAATGCAGCCCACCAGCTATTGTCAGGTGACAAAACAGAAATATCGCCTTGCAGATGATGCTGAAGTCAGCAAGAAAACTAGAAAGAACCAGCGAGAAACCGCAAGTGACGAAAAGAAGATGAGGGTCAAAGTCTTATGCATGTGCTCTTAGCAAAGAGGCATGTAAATGAATGAAATGCATAGGCAATACCATGCTAACGAAGCAAACAGTAAACAGAGGTGGAGTTTGAGATGGGAGGAGAAATGGGTGGAATATAAGGAGAGACATAGGTGGGGTGAATGTTCATATGTATGAACGAAGGTGTATAAAATGTGAAAAGAACTAATGTTCAATGCGGCTCCCAGGTTTGTTGGTTTTTTGGGAGGTAGTTCGAAGCTGTCTCCATTCTGAATAAAGCTGTTGCAAGCAATATGTGCTGGTGTTTGCTCCCTGCTTGCTCTGGCTAATGAGTACCAGGATCCATGGGCAATTGGACCATCACCTCCCTAGTTGTTGGGTGCTGCATGGAGTCAGAGTCTAACATGGGACATAGTCTTTCTAGACTTTAAGATGGCCTTTGACACTGTCTCTCACTCCATCTTCATCAATAAATAAAGAGACTGCGGCATTGATGCCTACACAGTTGGATGGGTAAAAAATTGGCTGATGAGGCACACCCAGAGAGTAGTGGGGGATGGGTTGTACTCAACCTGGCAAGATGTGAGCAGTGGGGTACCCCAGGGCTCGGTCCTCGGGCCTGCATTGTTTACCATCTTCATCAGCAACTTGGACGAGGGGGTGGAAAGCACGGTGTCCAAGTTTGCTGATGACACTAAGATGTGGGGGGGAGGTGGACACACTTGAAGGGAGAGAGAGGCTGCAAATAGATTTAGACAGACTACAAAAGTGAGCAGATGAGAATAGGATGGGGTTCAACGTAGACAAATGCAGAGTGCTGCACCTTGGGAGAAGGAATCCACAGCATACATACAGGCTGGGGAGTACCCTTCTTGAAAGCACAGAGTCAGAAAGGGATCTTGGAGTCTTTATTGACTCCAAGATGAACATGAGCCGCCCATGCCAGACTGCAGCCAGCAAGGCCAGCCATACCTTGCCATGCATCCAAAGATACATCTCAAGCCGGTCAAGAGAGGTGATACTCCCCCTCTATGCGACTTTGGTCAGGCCACAATTGGAGTACTGCGTCCAGTACTGGGCGCCTCACTTCAAAAGGGTTGTGGCCAGCCTGGAGAGGGTTCAGAGGAGGGCCACCCGCTTGGGGAGAGGGCAGCC
>NW_005842020.1:2359394-2382814 GCF_000455745.1 Alligator sinensis | reverse complement strand
CAAAATCTGGAACCAACTTCCCAGGGAAGTGGTCCTCACCCCTACCTTGGGCAAATGCAAGAGGAGGTTGGATGATCACCTGTCTAGGGTCTTGTGAACCCAGCATTCATTTCTGCCTGTGGCAGGGGATCAGGCTAGATGATCCATTCAGGTCCCTCCTGACCCTAGCTACTATGAAACTATCTTGGCACAGTCAGCAAGATTCAACACACATTTGGAGGGGACTGATCATCCTGATCCTACCAGGGTAAGGCCTAGCTGTGTACTTACACACCAGTGTACTAGGTTCTCTTGGGCCGTCTCAGCTATCATACCTCATCTTTTACCTTTCCCAAGTAGCATGGTAGTGGGTTCAGAGGCTTTTCCTGTGTGTGGGGTCAAGGTGTCCTCCGTTTTTTTATTGAAAGTTGGGTAAAACAGAATGGGGGTCCGGGACCCCAGGAGAGTCCATCTAGCCCAGCTTGGATTAAGGTCCACAGTTGGGTCAGGGGAATTTTTAGTAAAGCAACTGCCCTCCAGGATTTAGCTTGGAGTGTTCAAGATTTTACCTTCAGACTCCTGACACCTAAGAGAGAGCCTCACAGTGAAGCCTGCACCCTGGTCAGATGTACCTTAACTCTGATGACAGCCTAGGCTTAGTAGATATAGAATTATATAGATATAGAAGTGCTGGGTCGAAAACCAGTCCAACAATTGCCAACTTCACCAGGACATAAGAGTAGTAACCTGACTATTCAGGGAATTTGTTGATGCAGAGTGATCTGTTTTAGAGGGGTTAGCTGAAACTTGTAATACGGTAAAGTTATATAGGAAGTAACTAAAGTCATAAGTATTGTGCAAGAGATGTTGTTTGTTACTGATCACCAGGAGACTTTGTCCATGTCAGGCATAGTAGTGGACAGGAGTATATGCTGTGGAAGTATATGCTGTAGTCTGCTTGGAATTAAGTAAGAACCTCCTGTTGTGTTTACAATAGGAAGTTAGAAAGCAAAGAAAGTAATCTCTCTGCTAGAAAGGCTGTGTGAATGAACAGGGTTCTTTAACTCTAAGGTCCGTGGGAAAAATATGTACAGTCTTCTGTGGAGAAAAAAACCAAAAGCAGGTATGTGTTTGCTATGGAGTTTGTAAAGCGTAAGTTACCAGTGCAGGTTATAGCAAGATAAAGTGTTATACAGGTAGTATAGCTTCAGAGAGATCAAAAACAGTTAGACAAATGTGGGACAGACATTGTAGGATCTGGTGTGTACCAGAAAATAAAGGCAAAAAGCACAGAAAGAAAAAGGTATGTTACTAGACATCTGTTCAGGCAGTGGAAGAGAATTTGTGATTAGAAGTGAAGGGATAATTAGTTCTCTCTCCCTATCTTTCTGGGAACAGTGAAGTGCCTAAAAGAGAGAGAGATTGTTACAGCAGTGTACCAGCTTGTTTTGAAAAACATCAGGGTATAGCTGTGTAAAGATAGATAAGTGCCCAGAATTTCTTTAAGTTACTCTAAGCAGGGAAAAAGGAGTAAGCTTATCAGAGGCATGTTTTGTTTTTTCTCTGCAGAGGCATAGTTTAGGAGTTTCTTTTTTAGGGTGGAAAAAGTTTTCTTGAAGGGATTGTGTGTAGTGTATAATTTGTCACCCATGGTCTTTCAGGGAAACTTTCTTAATCCTGAAGTGGAGCTTGCTGGGCTGTACAGCTGTAAGAGAGAAAAATGTGATAAATGAATTAGTTTGCAGAGAGTAAGGCAATAAAAAGACAGTGATGAGAATGAATTGTAAAGTCTGTAGCCTAGAAAGGATATGGTTAAAATTTGTTAAAGAAAGGGAAAACTAAAAGTTAAGTAAAACCTAGAAAAGTGTTAGGATTCTAGAGTTGCTAGAGAAAAGAGAAAAAAGATCTAATAAAGAGTCTGCAGGACCTTAAAAAAACAGGTAATCTAGCAGTCCCAAAAAGGGGAACAGGAAGAAAAAAAATCACTGTTAGAGCTGCCAGAGCTAACAACCTGCAATCTCAACTGACTCGAGGGGGGGCCAAAAAGCCCAGAAGTCAGAGACTGTGCCCATAAGAAGTAAAGAAAACCAAAACATGAGACTGAAGAATTTAATTCTAAGTATGACCTGAAACTGCCACACTTCTAGGTGTGGTTAGTAGAGTATAGCTACCTGAAGCAGGGTAAACACTGCAAAATGCTGCATAATAACCACCCTGGGGACAAGGCAAAGACAAATACAGAGTGTCTTAAAACCCTAGCTCCCATCTCCGTATGAATTATTTTTCATTAACAAAAAGCTAAGGGGAGCATACTCCAACAGGAAAACCCTTGGTCCAAGCCAAGGAAAAGAAGTGTGTGGCATAAAACACCTGCCACTTTAAGAAAAGAACACTGCTGTAAAAGCAGCCTCTGCAAAGTGCAAGGAGAAAAATTTTTAAATAAGTGCCAACCTGGCTGTAAGCCAAACAAAGCCAGCCACAGTGTATAAGTAAACTAACCAAAAAGGGTGAACCCCTCTCTTTTTGTCTTTGTGTTTTACAGGATGAAATCATTAAAGTATCTTGAAGTTTGCTGCGTACAAAAAAGAAATCAAGCTTAACTGTTATGTGTAATGATTGTGTTTTACTAAGTTTGTAAAATGCTGTTATTATAAGTAACTGTGATATCAACTATGCTGGACTATAAAATGTAAAGCAAAACTTCTGGATAAGCTATGAAATACCTAAAGAGTGGCTACAAAATGATACATCATGCAGAGCTTCACCTCCATGACCTTGCAGAGTTCACCCATGCCAAATATCAAGAAGGCTACTGAATTGTTTGTTTTATTGTCATCCTTGGTTTCCTTTTTTTCCCCTTGTATTTGTTTTTGTGTGTGTGTTAAAATTAATGTCTTTTAGTTTGTATAGTAGAAATAGTAACGTAATGTAGTTTTGTTAATTCCCAGAATTTATGCAAAGATTAGGAACTAAAAGTAAAAGGATAAAATCCTAAGGAAAACCAGGGCCTTCCTGTGCAAACACCATACCCAGTTTCCATGACAAGTTAAAAGGTCCTAGCCCTTGACACTTATCCAAACATTTATAAAATGCAAAGTCACTAGTAGTGCTACCATAACACTAAGCAACCAGTTAATGCTCAGCTGCATATTCAGGCCAATAAAAAATGAAATATCCCTATGGTACCATCATCCCAGCTCCTGGCTCTGTCCCAGGCTGGAAAGTAAGTAGCCTAAGCACTCTCTCACCCATTGCCAATGATGGGCAAAAATGGTCAGTCCTCTGTCCAGGTAACACAAGAGCATCATCCACCTTGCCAGGCCCAAGGGGTGTATTGTGCGGGGAGAGTGATGACCTCTGGAGAATTGGCTGGGTATCTCTTTTGCTGCCTATACTAATTCTGTGAGGGAGTGTTAGGGTAATGATATAGATTATGGGTGCTGGGGTAATGATCTAGATTTCGGGGAGTGCTGAGTATGCAGCTGAATAAAAGTTTTTTTTCTGTGTCTCAGCAAAAGCTGCTGGTCACAAGGCTGGATAATACATTAAAAGCAACTAACTTCGCTAATGCTTAAGTAAGTGTATTCTTAACAAAAGGATAGGGTGCAAAGTGCATGATGTGTTGGGTAAAAATAGAATGCAGCCCACCAGCTATTGTCAGGTGACAAAGCAGAAATATGGCCTTGCAGGTGGTGCTGAAGCCAGCAAGAAATCTAGAAAGAACCAGTGAGAAACCACAAGTGACCGAAAGAAGATGGGGGTCAAAGTCTTACGCATGTGCTCTTAGCAAAGAGGCATGTAAATGAATGAAATGCATAGGCAATACCATGCTAATGAAGCAAACAGTAAACAGAGGTGGAGTTTGAGATGGGAGGAGAAATGGGAGGAACCGAAGGAGGGACATAGGTGGGGTGAATGTTAATATGTATGAACCAAGGTGTATAAAATGTGAAAAGAACTAACGTTCAAAATGGCTCCCCGGTTTGTTGTTTTTTTGGAAGGTAGTTCGAAGCTGTTTCCATGCTGAATAAAGCTGTTGTGAGCAATGTGTGCTGGTGTTTGCTCCCTACTTGCTCTGGCTAATGAGTACCAGTATCCATGGACAATTGGACCATCCTCTCCCTAGTCCTTGAGCGCTGCATGGAGTTGGGGTCTAATATATCTTTTCAATCTTTCCTCATGTGAAAGTCTTATCATACCTCAAATCATTTTTCCTTAGTCTCTAGAACCCAAGTATCTGTAATAACTTTTTGAGATGAAACAAGAACATCTGTATACATCTCTAATTTTGCTTTATAAATCATTTGTTTGTGCTTAACTGAATGACCCAATATTTTTCCACAATAGTTTACAATTAAAGCACAGAAAATATCTATAGTCATTCAAAGTATTCATTACCTTGCCTTTGGTGCCACAAAAATTTTGTCATTCTGCTGATTATTCATCTAGGTTTATCAGATTCCTCATGTCCTGTATAGTTTTCTCTAGCCTTAACAGTCTTGAACAACTATCGTATCTCAATGTTGCAAAATAATTTTCTATCCATTTATCGAGATCATTAGGTCCAATAAAAAAGGTGGATTCCCAACTGTTAACCTTTTGCTATTTTGAGAATTGAGCAATTATTCTTACTGTTTTCTGCCTCTTACAGCCAGCTCTTAAATCCCAAATTATGATTTAAATTTTTTCTCCAAGATTATTTAGTTTCTTTCATAGCTTGTTCTGAGATACTACATCAGACTGTTTCATTGATGTAACTGAATAATTTTAAAAGAATTTTGAAGACAGTGATTTTCCTTTGCAGAAACTGGGTCATCATTGTTATAGCATGTTCATTTAGGTGTTGTATAACACTATCTAAGAAAATGTTCAGTTTCCTGGGAACTGAAGTGATTCTTGCTGATATATGACTCCTAGCTCCCCAGCACAAAAACTAAGGAAAACATTATTTTCAGGCATTCTGAAGGGAAATATTTAGTCAAAGACCTATGATGAGAATATTTTTCCTCTGTAAAGCATAAACCTGCAATTTTTCAGATTTGCTTCTCTAGCAAAGATCTCTATACATCCAGCATCATTTTAAAAAGAAATAAAAATTGTCTTTGCTCTTATTTCTGAACAACTAGAAAGTGGTTTAACAATATGAAGAATAGATAAAGTGAGCATGAATTGAAGGAGCTATACAAAACCACATTACTAGTTGTATTGTTTTTGCTATCTCACAGGACATGGTAACAAAGGCTACACCCTCCTTTTTCTGCTCTATATAAAAGAACATTTTTGCAATTCATTTTGACATCCCTTGCTTATATTTGACAGCAATTTTTCATGCTTTAACAACAGCCACTAAAACAGCAGCAAATTGTGTTTCTTATGCAATGTATGCTACTTATAAATAGGGAAAAGTAAAAAGCTCATTAGCAAATGGTTTTAGGTCCTGCCTAGTTCAGCTTTTTTAATTGGCATTTTTTTTGTAAAGTGTGCACACACAACAATTGCAACATGCTTTATCAAGATGTAGGTAAGACCTGCTCTATTAAGTTAAAATTCCTAGCTCTGCAAAAGGTAGGCAGAGTAATTAAATCCCATGTTGCAGGGCACCCATGTGTTGCTTCAGGGAAGAAGAGGGAATTGCTTCTCACTTCCAGAGTGTACTATGTGCCTCGAACAAAAATCTTCCTTGGGGCTGGGACAGCTGCCTGCTCTCTCAACAAGATGTGTAGTGCTGGAAGTTGACATATCTTTGTGCGATGCATGTATTTCAATTCAAGCCTTGGGGGAGCCCTTTTATTGGAAGCATGTTGAAAAGATGCTTGTTAACTCACAAAACAGCTCTTGAGTTTTTTTGCAATATGCAGAACTGACAGTCTTCCCCCCTCCCCTTTCACTTAAAGCCTCAGGCACTGGGGTCTGAGGTTAGGGCTTCAGTGCAGAAATGCAGTGAGGGGAGGGGGTGAAGGAGGAGTAGAAGGTGCAGGGACATGAACAGGCATATTAATCACCCATCTTCCCAGCATAAACAAATGCAGGCTTCTAGACTGCTGCAATAGATGATAAGCTTCCTGCCAAGAGATCTAACATGGTGAAACTTCATAAGCAACTAAGACTGGAGACATCCCGTGGGGGAAGGTCAGGGTGACTCTTGTGGGAAACAACTGAGTTGTGTCTTAATGAGCTAATACCTCCTGCTGCAATACTTAGGGTTATGAATGAAATCATATTTTAAAAAAGGTTCCCCTGCCCATGAAAATGTCAGAAAAAAGAACCGGGGAATCTTTATATCTACCACAAACTGCTTGTCATTTACTGTAGTTAATGGGAAAGAGCAAAGAATCAAAATCAAGCATGCAAATCAGGAAGACTGGATATATCACAAAATGTAGTAGTAAAATGATGGTAGAGAGTTTAAGCAAGTGTTACATACATGCTACTGACTAAAACATTGCTAGGGGCTGACAGTTTGAGGTTCTCTGAAAATGCCTCTCATTTTTGTCAGAAAACCACTAGATTCATTTTGAACTTTGCATTGTGATGCATCTTAAAAACCAGTTTACAGTGCTTTTAAATTGAAGCACATGCTGACAAGAAAAGCAGTGTCTAGAAAGGCTCCGTTATTCAATTATTATGTAGCTGATAGAGCTACTGGACTGGCTAGGAGGGCACAGACAACGTTCTTGGCTTGGGACATAATTTTTGCACCTTGGAAGGTCAATGAAACCTGGAGGAATCCAGAAAATAGTTGGAAAGTCAAGTGAAAATGATCTGTAGAATCTGTGTAGATTAGAAACTAAGGTGTCTTTTATGAGTTCTGTCTTTGAAAATGAGCTTATTTAGAATGTCAGAGCTGTTTTCACTATAGGATTCTGTAATTCAGGTCTTTTATGCAGTGAGTCTAGGAGTGGAGTTTTTGTTTCATGGAGGGAAAACTACTGTTCTGTTATACTTTTTCTAGCAAACCCACTCACCTCTCTCATTTTTAGACCAAGCTTTATGTGGCAAAGATAGTCTTGGGAGAGTGCTAGCATTATAGGATTCTGATTTCTGTGCACTACCATAATGATAAGAAATAGGAAAAATTCAATCAGAAGTATCTTCATTATTTTAAATTACAAAATACAAACTTTTCTCTATATTCTGTGTAAGTTAGATGCTGCTACTTTGTGACTAAAACATGAATTATGCAATGCACTGATAGATGCTCTAATTCTTGAAATTATTTCAATAGACCATTACAAAATCGTGAATTGTTTCTGCTTTTTTCTAGTTCTTAATACTGCAGTTTGTTCATGCTATGTATAAGCATTATGACTGTAGAGGTAAATAAGAATTGAAAAAAACAGTAATGTTTCCATGTCTGTAAGAACATTTGAAATGGTAGGGAATTCATCCTAAGTATAACTCTGCTTGGCTTTAGGTAACTATAGAATACAACTCTTGAAAAGAAAATATTGAAATTTCAAAACATAATGTAATTATCTTGAATCAAATGTTGACCCAGTTCTGTTTTAATCTTCTGCTAACTTTTCAGAGATCGGCTTTTCATGTAGAACATTTTGTTTCCTTTTCAATAAAATTATTAATGAGAAAGTTTGATGAGTTACTAAGATCTTCTGCCTCAGAACTACATGTATAACATGTCTTTTGCAGATTGGATTACACTGGATATACCTAGGAATGTTTAACTGATTTATTTTTAAAATAAAAGCTAATACTTAATTCTTGTATAGTTCTGGTAGCCTTTTGTGGCTGCATTTGGAGCCTGCATCTAATTTAGGTAGAAGGTGCTGGAATTCAAAACATTTTACCTTGAAAGGTGGGCCAAGAATGATACCTAAAGTAGTTTTTAAAACTTCCTGGATATTCTTAATCAGTTTTAACTACATGGAAGTAGGGAACTATGCTGTAACCATGCAGTCAGATAACTGTTAAAATAGAGAGAATTCCAAGTAGCTTTTACTGAAAGCTATGTGAAAAAAGAGACAATAATTAAATCAAAGCTAAGGTACAAATAAGACTCTCAAATTCTATAAGACAGTAGAATATAATTCAACTTATAGCACTAGAACACAATAAACATGGTAAAACACAAATTTATTGTACTTTTTATATTATTTCCAACTACTGGCACTTTCAGAACATTCTGTATTAAAACAGTTTCCAATTGTAATGTTTCAACTAGTGACTGAGCATACAATCCAGATGCCTAACCTTGCTTGATCAAGAGTATCCAAAACCTGTGCTCTCTTGTTTTCTTTGTAATTGTCTGCCATATATACCAGATATAATGTGGGGATCTAGGAATCTCTGTCCAGTGCTTTGTGGTTATTGATGTGGCTTTTCCTTTTGGAATAAGCCCTGGTTTAGCAAAAGGAGCATTTTTTCACTGAAGAACTGCTTCTTGAAGAAAAAATGAGTTTGCTCTACTTCTTGCAGAGTTTTTTGCCCCATAGGTTCCAAAACTGTTACTGTGATAACATGTGAAAAGTTTGCTATCTAATATTATAAAAGCCTTGGTCTGTCTGTCCGTAATGCTTTATTTGCACTCTGAATGGCTGACTGAAACAACCAATCAGAGTGCTCCAGGAGTGTTCAGGCAGGAGACGGTGCAGACACATGGGATGGAAGGGGCTGGACATGGGCCTCTGTCCCCACCACCATCATTCTTCATGGGCAATTAGCTAGTCTGTGTTAGTAAGGTCAGAAAACTACTACAAAATGCAAAATATATTTGCTGTTCAAATTCATATCTATAGCTAACAATGCATTCATCCATCTTTCAGTTTGTGTAGTTAATTTACACTTTCTGTGCTGGAATATATAAAACCACAAGTTTTGGGGTTATTGGCCACAGCCTGGATGGTACAAATAGCTGAGTCAGGGATGGTGGAGGAGGAGAAGCAGGCTTGTGTTTGCCTGCCTGCTTGCCTGCAGGTGAGTGGGGCTGGGCCCTAGTGCCATGCACTACCTGATGGGAGTGTTGAGGGCTACCTGGGCTCAAGCAAGGCCAGCATCATTTGAGGGCTCACACGGGGGTGGGGGGGGCGGGGGGAATATTATCATGTGGTACTGGTTCCCCCTGAACTGAAGGATCAGCTCACCCCAGGACTCTGGCTTCTTCTTATCACCCCTCTCCCAGCTCTGCCAGAGTGTGCCTGTGTGGGTTGTGGTGGGACCAGCACAAGTCAGGGGAAGAGAAATAAAGGCACTGGGCCCACGCCCTGACCTAATTATTGTGTGTCTGCTGGTGGAGGGAGGAAGGAGGGGATTTGACTCTAGGCTGCACTGCGCATGAGGGGATACAAGCCCCATGCACCAGGGTGCTGCTGAGCACACTTTGGCTAGGGGCAGAAGTTAGACATAAACCAGTTTAAATGATCAGAAACTGATTTAAACCTGCAACAGAACAGAAGTTCCTTACACATAAACAAGTTTCAAATGGGCTGAAACTGGTTTAAGATAAACTTGGTCGAATGCAGTATTGGATTTAACTGATTTGGGTCAAACCAGTTTATGAAACTTCTGTATCAGACCCCTTTCTGGTTCAAGTTAAATCAGAGTCCCCCTGCTTTTCCTGGGCTGAACAGTGCTCTCTGCTCCAGAGAGGAGGGCTGGCCCCGCTCCTCTTCTTCCTAGCTTGAACAGTGAGGGATGGCTAACAAGGGGGTGGAGGAGAAAGCCCAGCTGGGGGTGCAGCCCAGTCTATAGGCAAATCCCAGCTGGGGTCTGGAGCCCAAAGGTACTGATAAATACCTCTTCCCCCACTCAAACTTACTGCTGGCTGCAACTGTGAACTACAAATCCCAGAGGCACCTGGAAGCAGGAAGAAGAAGTGATGAGCAGCTCTGCAGAGTTATGCTGTTGTAATTCTGGACTGCAAATCTCAAAGACCTTGGCACAACAGGAAGAGGAAATGAACACACAGCCAGAGACCTGTGCTCTAGCACCCCCCAGTTTCGGGCATGTGCCCCTTCAGGCATGTGGCTACATTTCCTGAATGAAAGGTAAATGTCTGTTCACTTCTGTTTCAATTTAATCTGTGCAGTTTAGATTAACCTGCAAAGACTGAATCGATTTAGCCTCAGGCTTTTTGACTATCTTTACCTAGCCTTTGAACCAAGGTCCAGGAATTGACATGTGAGAGGAGGCATCATGGCTCTTACCCTGACACTGGTATTGGGTACTTGGAGCATCTTAGGGCAGCCAGAATTTCATTTCCATAGCTGGCCAAGGGGAGGGGGAGAGAGGGGGGTCTTGATGGCTGCCCACACGCTTGCCCCTTGTTTTTATTTTCCATCCAGGCAGCTCATAGGCATTGGGGGGATTAGGCTGTATTCCCATATCCAAAAGTACCAATAAATGTTTGGGGATGAAAAAGACTTTGGGGAGCATGGGAGAAGTAGGGGAGCCAGTTTAAATCTAACAGAAGGAAGTCCTTTTTCAAGTAGCATGTCATTTGAGTGTGGAACTCCTTACCACCAGATGTGGTGGAAACGGACTCTAAATGGATTTAAAAAAGGATTGCAGTAAGGGGTGTTGAGGTTAGTGCAGAAGGAACCACAGTGTGTGGCTGCACCAGGATGGGGCATGTGTGCTGCACCCTCAGCAAGTGTTGCACTTTCTCTCTTTCAAATCTCATCTGCCACGACTTGATGTAGTTGAAAAGAGATATAAGGAGGTAGTACTTGCTTACATAATGTGTGCTGAAATTATCATGGGTCAACATTGGATTCTTCTGTGGGGCTTCTCCTCCCCAAAAACCCACCACTTTCCACTCGGGTTTCCAGCCAATACTGGATACACAGATTCAGCCAGCTTGAGTGACTGCCCTGCAGTAGGGCTATGCAAAATTTTGATTTCGACACTGTTTCAATTCATTTCGAGGTCAAAACAGCAAAATCGAAATGAAACAAAGGCCGTTGAAATAGACTTGAAACAAAATGAGGCTGATCAAAACATTTTGAAAGTTGAAACATTTCAACCATAGGCTAGGGATGGGAAGTCAGTCCCGCTGGGCTGACTTTCCATCCCCAGTGCAAGATCCAGCAGGGGAAGGAAGGCAGCCCAGCTGGGCTGCCTCACCATCACCCGTGCTAGATCACGCAGAGGGCGGGAAATCAGCTCAGCTATGCTGCCTCACCATCCCCCATGCTAGATCTAGTGAGATCACGTGGGGGATGGAGAGGCATCCTAGGTCAGCTGCTTCCCCACCCCCCATGCAATCGAGCCGGGGGGGTGGGGGGATGGAGAGGCAGCCCAGCTGGGCTGACTTCCCACCTCTGGCGGGATCTGGGAAGTCAGCCCAGCTGAGCTGACTCATCATCCTAGTTGGGGTTGGGAACTCAGCCCAGCTGGGCAAAATTCTTTTCCCAACCCCATGGTCCAGCGAGACAGTTGAAACAGCATCAAAACAGCCTCACTGTTTTGACAGAGCAAAACAGTGAGGCTGTTTTGACTCAAAATTATATTTGATTCAAAACACTGTTCCATCCAGACCTCAAAACTGAAGTTGGAACAGAACAGTGCCATTTCACACAGTCCTACCCTGCAGCTCAGGTGAAGAAAGGTGCAGCTGCATTGTCCGAAGTCAGTACATTTCAGCTGTGATCACTGGAGTTTACTGCAGTTTCCAGGGTCACCCAGGCTTGACCCTGGTAAAGAAGTAAATAAACCAAATAACTCATATGACTGTGTCCTAGGCTCTTCTAACCCTACAGGCTCTTTAGTCTCCTTTTGTCAGGCAGTCTCAGTCCCACAGGGTTGGCCCTGTACTTGCATAGTCTGTGTGGGCCTGCCTATACTAGGCAGCCCACTGGAGTACTGTGGGGCCAGAGGCATCACAAATCCCACCTTAGCCCCTAGGGGTACCTGGCTTCTCCCAGCAGTATGGTCATCTGGTGTCAGTCTGGACAGATCAGATGTGCATGGTCTCAGGTTCTGATTCCCTGCCTCTGTGGGGGAATGTTATGAGAGCTCTCATCTGACTGTGTGTTCCCCCTGGCCTGGTGTCAGGGCATGCTTTTATAACGGTGTATGGGCCAGCATGAACCAATCCAGCCCCTTGTTCAATCCCATGTGCCTGGCTGCTGGTGGCAGGTGTTAAGAGCCCCTGAGGGGCTATTATCCCCTGCAGATGTTGCCCTTGGACCCCAGATGACACCCATGCACTGGCTGTCCATTCTCTCTCAGGACTGCAGCCTGATCCCACATGGGGCTTGGGTTCTGATCCCCAACCCAAGTAGGGCACAGAGCCTGGGGAATGTCTGCCACACACCATCTGCTCATCTGGCAGCACCATGGGGATAGTCTCGGGAGCACGGGCTTGCCATTTCCCCATGAGCCCAACTGGGGATCTGCTGGCTGTGGAGTGTCCTTCCATCCCAGTAAGTACAGGGCTCAGCTAGACCCCTGCTACAGTTAGATAGGTGGAAAAACTCTCTCACCAGGAGGGTAGGAAAGCCTGGAACAGGCTTCTCAGAGAAGTTGTGGAATCTCCATCCTTGGAGGGTTTTTAAGACCCAGGTAGGCAAAGCCTTGTCTGGGATGAGGGGCCTGGGGATTGTCTTGCTTTGAGCAGGGGACTGGACGAGATCACCTCCTGATGTCCCTCCCAACCCTAATTTTCTATGATTCTATGGCTAATGAATTTGTTTCCTCTCACCATGCCTCTCCCTATTGATTTTCTATCAAGAGGCAAAAACATATTGGTGGCATAACAGCTTTAACAAGGTTGTTAATACCATATGCTGTTATCTCATTGCTTTTTTAAAAGGGTTTATGTGGAAGGGTGGAAATAAACATTTTAAAAACTTGATGGATAAGTTATTAGTATTAAGAATTAAGTCAATCAGTTCTAAGCTATTATTTTAATTTGCTTCTCTGTATCATCATCATCATTCACATGCTTGTATTATTGTGGTCTTCTTGGTGTAAATAATTATTTTGATTTCAGGGGTGCTGGATGCAAGGGAGATTATCTGTTTGAAAATATTACCCTTCCCCTCCCCTTCCCAAGTCTTATTAGGTGAACTATGAATAGTGTATAGTTTCCAGATAGGAACCTACTGAACAAATGCATTTGCACATGAAAGTAGTGAAGCAGATGTTATGCACGGACAGCTAAACATTGGCTGTTAAATGCTGCATTTTACAAGGATCTTACTTGTATCCATAAAACCCCCCATATATCACTGGAGAGAGGGCCTCCTTTAAACATCCAAATATCCTTGATTAGAGAATTATTAGTAAATAAAAGGAAAATGCTAGCTTTCTTTTGTTGTATTGTCTAAACTTCTCTATCTACACCATCCCACATAAATATTTCTCTAACCTGCATTTAAAACTTTTAGTAACAGACATCCAAAGTAATGTTTTCATGCTTAATCACTTTCAGAAGTAGAAAGTTCCTTTTCTAATATCCAATATTAAATCTACCTTGTTGCAATTTCAGCTTGTTACTTTTCATCCTTTCCCCTATGGACAGAGAGCAATTGGTTGTTATGTAAAGACTGATAGCAAAAGCACTCTTTGGTTTTCCTTAGACTAAATACAGGTTTCCCTCACTTTATGTGCATAACTTAAATTCACATAACAGGAACCCAGTTTATAAGGTAACAACTAGGGATATTTTCCCACAGCAGTGAGGGAGAGAGGGAATGAGTCTGGGGCTAGGAAAGGGTTTGGGGGAGCGGCACAGCAGGGCACCCCAGCAGCTGCAGGCAGGTGGCATCAGCCACTTCAGGGGCTATGGCAGGGAGCAAAGTGGAGGGAACATCAGTGTGTGTGGGGTAGGGAGTGAGGAGGTGCAGATCTTGCTGCTATGAACACCCTGGGAGGGCTGCAGGCTGGGGGGCTGCACCAGGCTATTCCAAAGGACTGCATGCCCCTGGTGCTCTGGGTGGGCAACGGTGAGAGGGGGTCTACGGCCACCACAATATTCACTGTATCCCCCCCCCAGCCTGCCCTCCGAGTGCCACTGCTGTCCACCCTGCACATTGGGAAGAGCCCGATACTGCCACTAGCCCCAGACTGCAGCAGCAGCCTGGTCTTGTCCTGTCTTCAGATCCGGGGGCATGCACCCCCCTGGAAAGAGCCTGGCACAGCCCCCGCAGCCCGCAGCCCTCCCAGGATGTGCATAGCAACAAGAGTCGCGCCCCCCACCCTGCACCCACTGACAATTCCCTCCACTTTTCTCCCTGCTGCAGCCCCAGGAGCAGCCAACACTACCTGCCTGCAGCTGTTGGGCTGCACCATGCCTCTTCTCCCCCACCCCTTCCCCTATAGACTTACCTTGCATATAACAAATTTACCTCTCATATAACAAATTTCATGTGTAAAAAAAGTCATCACATAAAAGCAAATTTGCATATACAGAACCTGCATAAAAGCAAGGGAAACCTGTAATCCCAATTCTTCCAAACTCTACGCATATATTGTGTTTTAAAGAACTAATAATTTGTTGTGTCTCACACCTGTACACTTTCGAATATTTCCACCTCTCACCTGAAGTGTGGTGCCAAAATCTTTAGATTAAGTCAATGATGAATAGAGTAAAAGACTTACCCAGTACTGTGACTTACCCAGTCATTCTCCATTTTAAACTTGTGCATTGATTGTTGCATTTAGTGTAGTATTTTTTCATTTGTCCATATTGTATTTCACCCTATTTTATTCAGATTTTTTCCAAATTTTATCAGGATTTTTTTGGTTTCAGGTCCTGCTTTCACAGGGGTAGTCATGTTGTTATTTTCTGGGAACTTTCAAATCTAGTTTGTAGTTCTTGAATCCTCTTTTCTTTTCAGAGGGACACTATAATGTGTCCTTTCGTTATCACTTTTCACAGATATTTAAGTCTATGACTTGATTAGCTTTCAGATAAATGTTTTACAGTGCTTGCAATTTATAAACATTTTTAATTTATAGATTTTAATTTATAGATTATATAATGTATAAAAGTCTATAAAACAGAAAGATAGCCCCTAAAATATTTTTCTCTTTCAATGTGGCTGTAGAATTTTTAAAATGAGTAATTGGGTAATAAGGTAATTGAAGATTTGTAAGATAAAACACTGAATTTTTAGCTGGGTTTTCACACTTCAGTCAGTGTTTGGGTTCACAACACTGGATAAGAATATTCTTTCCTCCCTTTTTTTTCCTCCTTACAAGAAAATGAATCTATAAATGCAAATATATGACAGAAGAATTGCTATTTTTAGTTTATTTAAAACACATTATGTACAAAATCTACATAATAGATCTTAATTAATTGTCTCTTGTAAAATGCAGGTGACAAGTTTCTTGGTACTCCTTGAAAATGCTGCGGGGGGGAGGGGGGGAGGAGGTGGATATTAAATTGAACCCAGCATGATAAACTTTGTACTTCTCTTCAGTTTTTCAGTTTAACTGCTACAAATAGATCTGAAAGGAGAGCCTATTCACTGTTTTAGCTAGGAGAAGTTACAGGACATCATCATTTTATGCCTTTGTGGTATCACTGACTAGGTAAACCATTTCAGGACCAAACCTGAGATTGGGATGCATAGAAGGAAACCTGTAAGTGATATCCCTGTTAATTTAAGTTTTGACTAGGCCGTATCTTGGAACAGCTTCATTGTAAAAGCTGTTTTCCTTATACAGGTCAAATATTCTTCAAGGAGCCTTTTCACAGCAATTAGAATCAATTTAGCAATTAACTTAAATAACTTGGGACTTCACTCGTACTTCATCAAATTACATTGGAATGAAAATGTAATATAGAAATGTTTCAGATAACTTGCTGAAAATCAAATCATTGTATTTATTTCCAATGTTACTAAGAATGTATAGCTTGAAGAAATGAGAAAGGGTGGATCAAGTTCTGTTAATCCTCTCTTGATGCCAGTTCACTAAAGGGACTCCTGTTGTTTTAGTTAAATGGGGTTCTTGACTATTCCTTGGGGAGACAGTATGATTAGAAGCAAACAATATAACTGTTAGTGTAGTGTTCTTTATGCTTACTGAGACAAGAATAGAAACAGAAAGAAAACCCTTTTTTCACAGTCAGAGGAAGCTGCTTCTCTCTCAAATACATGGCTTCCCTGCACCTCATTTGTCCAGTTTCCACACACAGCCAAACATGGCCATCCTGAAAAAGTTAAGGGTTCAAAATAATACATTTAAGTTGTATGGAGATAATTAAATCAGTACCAACTAGACCAATCCTTGAAAAAAACATTTATAGCAAATACCACCTCCATTCCTATAGCCTTTTCTCTGTGTTCCTACAATTGTCTCCCAGTTCTTACCCTTGTCACTGTCTTAATAAGCTAGCTCTCCCATATAAGTCACAGTTTAGTGCAGATATATAAATGTTGTAGTCTAAATCTACAGTCCCCCCAACAGTAATAGGGAGGCCTTTAGTAGCAAATGGGCCTAAAAGCTGGCCCTTCTACTTGACAATAGCTGCTGGTCCATTCCAGTTCTAAGATAGCCTATTCTTATCTACCTGATTAGCCTCAACTCCTCTAAGAAAGTACCATATCACCTGACTTTTGCTGCCCACTACAATGAGTTTACAGTCTGCAAGCAGACCTTGCTCTCTGCACACTCCTAACCTGTTTTCCTGTTCAGATCTGGTTCCCAGCTTTTGCTTTCTAACAACCTTATTCCATGTCTTGCCTCTTTAGTTTCAGATTCTGTACTCTGGCTTCTGTCCCTTTGGCTTGAAGGTCTAGGCTTGCAGACCTTAAGCACCTGACCTTATCCTGGTATAGTAGATCTTCCTCTTGTCCTTGTCCCTGGACTTGGCATTTCTGAACTGAGGCTCATGAATTCTGGCTGATTTCTAACAATCCAGCCAGGGCCCTTGGCTTCAGGTACTAAGCTAAGCTACCCCTGATTTCCAACAGATATAGATAATTGGTAGGTCTGGACTGAGAAGTACTTCCAGAGTTGTAAGAATATAGCAGTATAGATATGGCCTACATTTCTTTCTACCCATTCCTTAATATCTTTAACAAAATGTCTGACCCATCATCTGAAATGTGATTTTGAACTTAGTGAAAAGCACAGAAGAGTCACAGCAGAATCTTTGGCTCTCTCAGACTGTTCCACCACAGGTCTTGGGGAGTCAGGAAACCTTCCAGTTCTCTCATCCTCCTCCTGCCCATGCCTGATCTACTGAACATTACCAAGGGCTCCCTGCTGGATTTATGTCACTGGTATCTATGACCTGTTGGGATCCATCTTACTAATACTACATGATGTATAACAACCCAGCCACTGTTCTCTTTCTATTTATACCCTGTGCAAAACTGTTCTGAACATCTCCCCCCCTCCTCGCCTATGAAGGGTGGGAGAGTACTTTTGAGGGGAACTAAATGTACTTGGGAGCTTCTCTGTGCCTCAGGCTGAAACCCTAGAGTCCTACTGGAGTGTTTCAGTATGTGGCTGTGCCAGAAATATGTGAATGGGTGGTCTGATTTGTGTTCCCTGGGATTTTCTTCAATTCTAGTGTGCTGTTTTAGAGCAGAAGTGTTGATAGGAAGGTATATAAGGGAAGTGGAGTGAGTGGAGTTTGTGTGGGAGGAAAGGGAAGAATTTTCTTACTGAGTAGAGCTTATGAATTAGCCTGAATCTGATGCATTAGCCTCCCTAGCTCTGCATGGGAAGCTGTTTTTTGCTTCCTGGACTTCCTTCACCACTACCAATACCATTGCTGGGTTTGCTGGTGCTCTAAATACTTGTCTGCACCAAATCCTCCACAGCAGTTCCATCTGTTTACTTGGTGTAGAACTGCTGCTTTACTACCCTTCAAAAGTTCTCCATTATCTGTGTTTCTTCTCCCTCTCCATAAGATCTGGCCACTGTCATTTGATGAGTTGTGGAGTCTACAATGGAGGTGGCTGGTACCTCTATTTGTGAAGTTCATTACTGGCTGTTCTAGCTGTCCAAAGTGTTGTTGAATAAGTCACAGGGGGTGCAACTACATGAGATGCTTTACTGTGCAGTAGACTAATCTACTACAAAGTAAAGCATCACCATGTAACTGTATGCATCAGCTACTGCACAGTAAATTAGTCTACTGTGCAGTTAGCTAGTACTAAATTAACTGTGCAGTAGTTACTGTGCAGTAGCACTTGTGTAGATGCTGACCGGGAGCACATTTATTCCTGGTCAGCCACACCCTGAGTTGTCTGCAGAGGCCCAGTCCTGGTGCTGCTCCTGGGGAAAGACAGGAGCTGACCAGTGCTTGGATGGGGTCACTCTCTGCCCCCCACCCCCATTTCTGGTGCTGCACAGCTCCCAGATCCCCACAGGAGCAGCACCAGGACTGGGGAGGTCCCTGCTTCCCTGCTCACTGGGGGCTCACTGGCAGCTGTCACACTTGCAGGGCAGCTGCCAGCAAGTTCCTACCTGAGCAGGGAATACCTGCCCAGTCAGAGGCTGGCTTGGAGCTGTCCCACCAGTGTGGCAGGTGGTAGTAAGCTCCTGGCTGGGTGGGGATTCCCCACCCATCCAAGGGATCACTGCCAGATGCTCCACCAGCTGATCAGGGAAGGAGACCAAGAAACAGCTTTCCCAGACCACCCAACTGCCCCCTGGAGCCCAGGCCTGAGCTCAGTGCCCCCTGTCAACCCAGAGACGGCACATGGGGGAGTCTAGATCTCTCCCTGGCTGCAGTTTGGGAGTATACCAGTGAAGGAGTAGCCCTGCCCTGAACTACTCCAATTGGGCAAAACTTTGTTCCTATTGGGTGTGTCCAGATGAACACTCTTGCACTTTGTGGCACCTCCAAGGCTTTTGAGGCACTGCAAAATTCACACAGTGCATGTGAATGTGAATTTAAAAAAAAAGAGAGCAAAACAAAAGTGGAGTGCTGCACATGGCTGCAGCATCAGCCTCCTGAAACCAGAGCTGGGCCACCCAGAACCACACTGTCTGCTGGTCAGGCTCCATGCACCCAGATCACCACTACTAGAGCCCCAGGAGGCCCCCAGGACACCAGGTAAGGCTTCTGGGACCAGCCAAGGTGCTGAACCCAGCCTCCCTTACCCCACTCAAGGCAATTTGCCACATGCCAGAGCACGTATGCAGGGGTATTCCCTGGGGACACGTAGCAGCAGAACAACTATATGCTGATGCTATTTGTCCCTGGGGAAACACACATGCATGCTCATCTGGATGTGCCCATCAGGAGCAAATTTGATGGACACACATGTAGACTATAAATTTCCTGTGCATTAATTGTATGTGTAGACTCGCCCAGGGAAACATTTGTGAAATGTAATGTTTTATGTTTGCTTTAAATAATAGCCCTCCAGAAGTTGACTAGCCAACTATTTTGGCTAGGTCCCATTGCATAGAAAACTTTCCTTTGTATCCTTGGTTAAAATTTCTGTATGGGGGACTCATCTCATGGCTATCCAGCTTCAGCAGATCCCCAGTCAGCGTGGTTTGCTGAAAATATCTTCCCAAGGTAGTAGATCATCCTCATCCATTGTGTGAGGAGCTCAAGTGCTAGTCTGTGGCTGAAAATTCCATTAAGAGGGAAGTCTAGGAAAGATTTGTTCTGTTTTGTTTTGGCTTTTTTTTTCAGCTATTGATGTGTTATCTTTCATGCTAATTTCGTTGTTTTTTGTAAATTTAAATAATGTAGCAGTATCTGTTGAACAACAGCAAGTAGATCTGGTCTTATTTAGGTGCTTGCCTCTAGTGTTGAAGACTACACTTTATCTAAGTAGAACTATACTTCTTGCAGTAAGCATCAGGCTCAAGTAAGTACAGAGACTGGCATTTTATCTTAGACAGGCAGTGTTCACAAGATTACAAATGTCCATCCTAAACAAAATTGTACAATTCCTACATTCACTATGAAGAGGCTTGTTGGTGCTATTTTATGTAAGTGAAGCTGGCTTGGCACTGTGTGATGTAACACTGTACATGAAGCAAATTACAAGATGATGCAGTAGCTACTGTACATTATTGAAGTAAATCATCCAGACACTTGGTATTGAGTATTATGAGTTAGTGTATTCATGTCTGGTTTTGTTTTTTTTTTATATATAGAAATTACTTTCATTTAAAATAAAATACTATGTCACTTGCTGTGGTGTTCACAGCATGAAAAAATGAAATGAAAATGAAAAATGAAAATAAAATCCTCTACATTCAGGAACTTCCAGGCATTGCCACTATAATGGCATTACAAAGATATCTAAGGAAAGATGGCAAAAAGCCAATGATTGAATTGAAGAACTCCATCTTGATAATATTGCTTTTCTGACAATGTTACACTTTAGTTGCACCTACAGCTCTTCAGGTACCTATTATATGTTTGCATTTTCAGAGCAAAGAGGGGGTTTACACATCATTATTGACATTATGATGGTCTCTGTTCAAGCTGCTGCTGGAATAAAAAAGCACAATTACTTATCCTACAGTAATGTGGTTCTCCAAGTTTATGATGATGATGTCAGGATGGGTCACATTGACAGTGCATATGTATATCTTGCTTTTTCAAGATCCAAAGCTATTGAATGGGAGCATCCATCCAACCAGGCACATACTTGTGTAAATGCATAGAAGGCAGTGTCACTCTGATTGTGCGTCTCAGTTCCCTTACAGTACAAGCGCATTGATAGCTTGAGGAATTGGGGTGAAAGGCATCTGGTGAGATCTATTCTGGCAGCAGCATCTACCACTCCTGCTCCACTGTTGAGGCAGTAGTTGTTCTTTTTTTCTTTGACTAAGGCTAAGTAGATTGCAAGTAGTGTTTTTCATGTTGGTGAGAGCAGGCTGTTACCTGCAAAACCATTTTGTTTGTAAGTTCAAACATACAAGTAAGCGTTATGAGTTTTTTACTAGAATAGCCTTTATTCACGGTCAGACTGCTGGCCATGGGAAATTATACCACAAAATAACTGTAATGTTTTTACCTAAATTAAATATTCTTAAATTGTTATTGTTTACCGCATGAATCAGTTACAGAAAAAAAGTGTAATTGAATATGGATTATGCATGTACCTTTATTTTACATAAATGCAACATCCCGGTGTTATATTGCTTTATTTAAAAGTCAAGGTTTTTATTTTAAAGGAAGCATATTTTGATACTATATATGGTGTTTCTGTGTGTGTATTTTACTAAGATTTGTTCCATTCTAACCTTAAGGCTTTAAAATAAAGCTAAGGCTTTAGTTTTGGTATGTGTTCACTTTGTTTTCTTCCGTTACTTATTTACTTAGAGAGTCCTTAGTAGTTAGCCCATCTGAGTCATTATAATGAGGACTGAGCCTTTGACTCAGGCACTAGCATGAGTCACAGATCAGAGTAAATCTTACTTCTGTCATCTCACTTGAACACAAAGGACAGTCTTGAAGTTTTTGTCTTTTAAGCCACAGTGGGTGTGTCTACACATGGATTTGATGTGGGACCAGTTCACTTGCGAGTAAACTACACACAAGTAAATGTTTCCAGGCAGGCCTCTACATGTGGAGGGACATGGCATAGATTCACTGCTCCTAGTAGCAAACTGCTCCTGCTTCCTAGGTCCCTACAATGGGCCCCTGCCACCACCAAGGGGAACTGAAGGCTCTGACCACAACAGTCTGCAGCCAGAGGCCATCTTTAAAAAGAAGCTCTGCTCCCAGGCCAGCTGCATTTTTAGCCAGGAGCAGCATGCACAGCATGGGGGCAGCACACAACAGCTCTTGTGTCAGAGCATCTGCCTCCCCATGCCATGGCTGCTCTAGCCCCTGCCTCTGGCAGCAATACCCAGTACCTCTGGCTCCTGCTGACTGTTGTGATGGCCCTACTGGCCTGCCACACCAGCTGCTAGCTGGCCCATGGCCATTTATACCCTGCTGGCTTCCCCACATGCAGTGATCACCTGCCCAGACCCATCCCTCCATCCCAGGGCTACTGCCACCATACAGCTGCTGCCTGGACCCTGTCCTGCTGGCTAGACCTTGGCAGGAAAGCCACCATTGAGCTCCAGGATGCCGCCACTAGGGCTGCCTTTGTCTTTCTGGGCTTCTAGGGCTGCCACCTCTGGGCCCACTGGGCCAGCCAGGACTAGTGGCTGTATGTCATCCAACACACCAGGGATGATGAGCCAGTGGCTGGAAGCATTCTGAATGATCAGGGCCACCTTCCTGGACCTCCAGGAGGAGCTCTTCCTGCATCTGGAGCAGCAGTACACCACGGTGTGGCAATTCCTCCTTAGAGACACCCGGCTGGCCATCACCTTGCTCATGCTAGCCACGCCAGCCAGCCTCCTCTATGTAGACCACCTCTTTGGCATGGGCAATGTGACTGCTGAAAAGGCCATCTTGCAGATGTGCCTTTCCCTCCAGGTCATGCTGGTGTTCCAGAATTCTGCCCTGCCAGCCATAGCGCAGAGTGGGTGCTTTGTGCTGGGGGTGCCGGACCTCCAGCTGGGCACTGTGGTAGTCCTGCCCCTCCTTATAGGGGACACCACTTACCTGGTCCTGCCCTGGGTCATGAAGTCCTACACAAGCCAGCTGGACCCCTGCCAGACCCACTTCAACCAATGCCTGGGCTGAACCTGCGCCCTGGTGTTGTGTGCCTTCAGCTACCTCAAGGGATGCTGACACACCCTCACCACTTGCCTCAAGTTCACTGAGAACAGCATCCCCTGAGTCATTGTCACAGCATGTGTGTTGAGTAACATCTGCAAGGCCAAGGGGAAGCAATTCCATGAGGTTTGGGCAGAGGAGATGCAGCGGTCAGAGGACACATGGCAGTGGGAGCATCAACTGCTGTGTCAACAACAGCGGCAGACCCCCATCATGGCCCCAGCTGAGCCGCACACCTGCCACTGGAAGCCAGGGCACTGGGTGTGAGCGCTGCTGGCTGACCACCTCCTCCTGCACTCCCCACTGTAGCCTGCCTGGACAGCCACTGACAGACCATCCACCCCCAACACCATACTCACTATGGACATTCTCAGAAAAAAAACCCATTATTTTCCTCACAAATAACAGACCCTCACCTTCTTCCCAATAATAGAACTCTTGCTATAGGAAACTCCCGTGCAATGCTCTGCAACTTGACGGGGATAATTCTGGTGCCGAAGCACACACACAATCATGCTTTTTGGGTCATGACATCCCCCCTTGCTGAAGGCATAACAGAATTATACCTCAAATCTGTCACCCAGGTCATCAGCATCTCTGTCAATGGTCTGTGGAACTAAACGAACATATACAAAATTAGCTAACAAAAGAAACTCGTCCTCAAGGGATCGAATCAAATAATAGCTGGCATACACAAATATACACATAATTATATTCATAACAACAAATTGAACGATCAGGGCTTCAGTGGGCGTCATGGTGGAGTCGTGCATCAGGCCCTCACTCCTCTCAGTGATGTGGTCCTTCTCAGGGCCTCTCTCCACCACGCACTCTGAAGTTCGGATCTGCAAAAGAACTCTCTAAAACA
>NW_005842020.1:2282686-2357502 GCF_000455745.1 Alligator sinensis | reverse complement strand
GAGCTGGAATTAGGCACGGACGCGTAGCGGTAGTTTAAAAGATTATTTACTTACACCGAGATGGCAGTGGTGTAGGCTGGAAAGCTTGATTAAGTTGCAGTTACAGACAAACAACACAGACGGTCTCGTGGAGGTTGCTAGGCTCCACGGTGCAGAGCTCCAGATGCTCTGGCTGAACAAGCCACCAAAATAGGAATCGTAAATACGTCTTATAAAAGTTGCGTTCGAAGACTGGAAGAGGTGGGCGGTGGATCAGGCCGCCACGCTCCTCTGGATCTCACACAGGGTTTCTATTACCCTGTCGTGTACCCAGAGTCCCCACGAGATGGATGTGGAGTCCTCTTCAGCTTGGGCGGAAACTGCTCAAGCCTTTTATACGGCTAACAGGCCAATCACTAGCCGCCACTTGTGAATAATTTAGCACTAGCCAATCATGGGGAACGAATTTGCATACTGGTGGCGGGAACTCTTTTGCACCGTGCATTCCTCTTGCAACATGAGCAATGCACTCTGCAAAAGAAGCTGCAGAAAAGGCGGGAAACTCGTCCCTGCACCGGGGTTTCCTCTTGCTACAGGAAACTCTCCCATGCAATGCTCTGCAACTTGACGGGGATAATTCTGGTGCCGAAGCACACACACAATCATGCCTTTTGGGTCATGACAATTCCCTAGGCTGTAGGTGTGCTGGAGATTTTTCCGCCCTAGGGGCAGCACTTTGCATTTCTCCTTGTTGAATTGCATTCTGTTGTTTTCTGCCCACTTGTCTAACCTGTCCATGGCAGGGGAACCTGTCCACTTGGCATGGGAACCTGAGATTCAATGGTGTGGATGACAAGCCCAGGCTGCCCCACAACTTCCACTGCTGCCTGGAGGGCTACATGTGGCTGCACTACATGTTGCTGCCCCCCACTGCCAATGAGGACATCACCACCAGCATCAACATATTCCTTGGCGAGTGAGGCCAATGACCACCTAGCTGTAGGGGCATGGGCTGCTCAATAAAGTTTTGCACTGTTTCCCACCTCCCTGCAGGCTGTTTGGGGGGAACCCAGGTGCCAGGGAAGCATGGCCAGGCCAGGAGAGGAGGTGCATCAGGGAGGGGGGGCCCAGGGTCAGGGGCAAGGGCCAGGGCAGGGAGGGCCCTTCTCCCAGCATGGGGATTACAATGTGGGTGGGGATGGTATGCCTGGCCTCTCCAGTCAGTCCCAGCTGGTGTCAATGGCATGCAGTTTCCTGGTGGACTCATCAGGCAGTAGGGTGTGGTATGTGGGTTCACAGCCAGGGGTTCCCCCCAGGGGAGGAGCTGGTGCTGCTGGCAGCCAACAGTGACATGGAGAGCTGCACTTTGTAGCCAGGGATGAGGCCGTGGAGCTGTTGGTTCAGGCACCGGCCTGGGCTCCCCAAACTGCTGGTGGAGGCTGGGGCTGCCAGACCTGAACAGCTGCCTGTAGGGCCCAGCACAGGGACACAGTGTGGGACTAGGAGCTGTGCAGTGAGACAGTGTCAGCTGCATCTGGGCCTGGGTGCTGGCAGAAAACCTGCAGATGCTGGCGGCTGCATCAGCAGTGGGGGGTGGGGCGGGTGCAAGTGGTGACTGCCTGCAGAAGCCGGCAGTGGCTTTGGTGGTGGCCAATATCAGGGGGGCTCATGCCCCCTCTATGCATCACCTGTGGCCCTGGGGCTGAGCTCAGGCTGGCTCCCTAGTGGCAGGGCTGGCTGGAGCTACACATGTGTTACTGAGCTGTATTTTCATTTCTACCTACAATCCTTGCAATCTCCTATGCCTGATTAAAGGTACTTGTGCCTGAAAGCTCACAATTAAAGATTTTTTGGGAAAATACCTAGTTGGTCTAATAAAAGGGATCACCTCTGCCACAAGGTTTGATTTCTTACTGCACCATAAGTACTCATAAGTAAATTTGCTACTTGCTTTTGCAGGTAGCAAATTTACTCATGGATAGCTAAATTTACTGCATGGTAAGTGTGTGCACATGTTGACACTGAGGCCTTTGTTTTGTTCATCATCAACAATCATTAGGACAGAAGGGGGCAACCATTCTTTGGCAGGCAGGCCACAGATTCACCCCTGTCCACAGGCAGGCCACAGATTCACCCCCAATGCTGCCCTTATCCCTTTCTCCTGCCTGATTTTCTCCTCTGCTTTCTGCTTCTTTTCCTTTGCTTCCTGCCTGCTCTGCCTTCTACTGCCTGTCCCCTCCCCAATATGCTGTGTGCCACATGAAGACACTGCCCATGCCACTTTTGGCACCTCTGCTACAGGTTACCCATCCCTGACCTAGAAAATTGTTGGGGAGCCACACAGTGGATCTTGATCCCACTAGAGAAAAAAGGGGTCCCCAAGACTCCATCTAGTGCAGAGTGGTTTTTGCACTGTCCTTTATGTATGACTTCGGGGGTGCATAGTGTGGTAATGGGAGTGTGATGAAGGTGATCTTCAGAGGGGAAATGTATTCCCTTCCCTTCAGCAATGCTGTGGTAGATAGTGGAACTTTTCTTCTGCTTGCCAGAGCTGCAACAGCTAAAGAAAGTACAGGATGGTAAGTCACTTGTTACAAGCAAACAAACATTTTTAAGGGCCAAACCTGCTTTGATGTTTAATTGGCAGGGTTTTGAAACTTCCATTATGCATAATTGTTCCTATGCAGTGGATGAGATGCGTGCCAGGGGGCATGACATTGTAGTGCTTAAGTATCTGTACAGATCTGACATCTGACGAACTCAGACCTGGAGAAGAGAACAAAGAACAGAACCTATTTGTTTAAATTGCCTTTTCTGCAATACAAAAAACCCCCATGTTTGTAGCATGATTGATTTGGAAGGGCTATGAGAAAGCAGACTTTTGTGAGGTCAGGGAGTTCAATGCTGGTCTCCTTGCCCAAAAAAAGAGCTGTTTCACAGCACCAGTGTCCTACATTTTAGATTTCTTCAGTAATCTTTAGATATCTTCTTGTGAAAACACAATATTTCTACATGGTCTTTACATGGTTTATTTGAATCGTTCACACTTTTATTATTTATTGAATACTGAGTATAGATGAGAGATGGAACCAAAGTTTTTTAGTTAAAAAGAGTGTTTAAGGGTTTTCCTTATAATCCCACCAACAGTCAGTCCTTTAGAGACTGGTCATAATTTTAATTATCAATACAAAAGTAGCTTGCTTGACCCTTTAGATAAAAGTAGCTTGGTTGACCCTTCTTTACTGACATTTGGATGATTTCATTATTTTTCAAAAACCAGGTAAGGCTTGGCTTTTTGAGTTAAATCCATCATTAATTAAATAACCTCAACCTCAATTCTTGTAGTTCAGACCCTTATTCTATACATTTATATACTTTATAATGTTATAGTTAACCTAATGTAGTATGCTTTTGATTTTGAGCAGTTTCTAATTGAGAGGCTTATTATCACAATTCATGTTCAGAAGTTTCCTAACTGCTTTTGTTCCCTGCTGTTTTCAATTTTCTTTATATTTCATTCTCAGCTGGTTTACTGTTTAATATTGTACTCTAGATACAATTTTGGCCTCTTTGAAATTTGAAAGCCTAAAATATTGCAAGAATAAAACTTGTTTGCTTTAAGTTAGGTCTTCATCAAAATGTGCACTGAATGTAACTGAGTATGGCAGTATTAGCACGTATTGGCATCTGCTTGCAAGGTTTCCATTCTACACTATACCCTAGGGTTAATATTACAACCACCTTAATATTAAGCCTTTGGATCTTTACAGCTCAGTGTTTGTAATGTGGCATGTACCAGGAACAGATGGATTCTGTTACTTGTAGTTCAGTAATCATGGAAACTGCAGATTTCCAACAGAGCATGCTGTTTATAAAAGACCTGCTCTCCTCAGGTGGAGGGGTGTAAGACAGATGGTGGGACCTGCGGAGAGTCCTTTTATTAAGAAGGAGTGTAAGGGCAAGGGTGATCTTACTTAAAAGAAAGAGCTTGAGAAGCCAGCAATTAAAAGTCTGAGAAGAGCTAAATAAGAGAATATGTAGGAGCCCCGAGAAAAAGGAATCTGCAGTTTCTAGGATTTAATCTCCTCCTTTTTTCCCACTTTTTTTTTTAGCCAAGACTTAGGGTTAAACCATGTAACTCAGGAGAAACAAGGGTGCTGGCAATGCTAAGGATCGTAACCTTCCCTGAAATATGCATGGGTTGGCACTTGTCACCTGCCCCCCCCCTTCCCACGCTGACACTGCTGCAGCTGCCTGCAGGAGCTCCCCACTTGCCACTGCCATACCCCTACTGTCACCACCTGTGGGCAGTTGCCATGCCTCCCAGCCCCCAGGGGAAAGCTTCATTCATATCTGAAATGTCAGCCTTTGCCCCAGATGAAGATGTTGAAAGGCACTCCTAGCCATGGTTGTTACTTGAGAATCCAAGGGTTGCAAGGGATCTGAGACCATCTCAGGGCTGAGGACCTATAAGGCTGAGGACCTATAAGGCTGAGATGATATAGTTGGGGATGGTCTTACTTTGAGCAGGGGGTTGGACTAGATGACCTCCTGAGGTCCTTCCAACACTAATTCTCTATGATTCTATGACTAGGTTGTAGGCTGTCTGGTGTAGTGGTTAGGCCACTGAGGGTAGCCAGGAATGTAGGCTGAGTCAGTATTTAGGGCCTAAGTTACCAGATTCAAGGGAGAAACCCTGGAGATAGAGTACAAAACACAGGCTGGGTCAAGGCTCAGAAGACTGATACTGAGCTACCAGATTAAGAGGGAAATTCAGAGGCAGAGTCCAAAACATAGGCAGAGTCAGGGACCAGGAATCAGTTGTCAAGTTACTAGATTTAATGGAAAATCCACAAACCAGAGTCCAAGAACACAGCCAAGTAGGGTCAGGGAAGCCAAAGAGCACAGGAAGAGAGGCTTACCAGAGCAGACCTGAATTAGAACTGTTGGCTGACTTGGAATCTGTTTTCACAGCTGGAACTAAATGGAGATGTTTTTCTCCCACCAGCCAATCAGGAGGCCCAAACCATGGCCAGCTGGAGTCATTAGCTGTATTAGGGCTGTCAGGCTAATCCCCAGGTAGGTGTGGCTCACTAGACAGTTAGCCAAGGCTCAGTAGCCTGTTAGGGCCCCTAACAGGACCTGAGTGACCAGGGGGGGCTGAGTCACATTAATAACAGGTGGCCCTATCCCCCCAAGTCATGAGGTCTGCCCACCACCACCACCCCTACCTTGTCTGCTTCCTAAATGTAGTTAGGCACTGGGTAAGAATAAAGACTGCAGGGCCTGGGTCACGCGAGAAGGCAAAATTAGGTCTGGCAACTTCCAGTGCCCCATGCATAGTTGCACTTTGTTCGGTAGCAAACTAAAACACCTCGGAGGTGTTTTATTTTGCTACATACCAGTCATTTGAAGCACAATACGCCACCAAGAGTGTAAACAGCAACTCCATTAAAGCGGAATATGCCACCAAACATACAAACAGCAACACCATTAAAGTGGCACAAAAGGGAATTCAAGCCACTTTAAAGGCCAGTTTTGTTGCATATACAAAGGCACATGGTATCCAAGAACAGCCAAATATAAGCAATTTTGTCTGCAAAGCAGATCACAAACTTGTCTGACAACTGTAGATGCAACCTGGCCATTCATCACCTGGAAGAGTTCCATCAAAGAACACTTTGCACATGGAATGACAGTGGAGGAAAAAACTGCTTTTCTGTGGCTAGTGCTGCAACAGCTGTTGCCTGGATTAGAGGTAACCTTTCAGGTTGACTACTGAGAAAAGAGGCAGAAATGGGTCTACAGCTTGACCTTTTATTTGGTTTCAACACAAAACACAAAAACAAACACTTACCCAAAGTCTATTTGGCTACTTATGACAGCACAATGTAGATTCCTACCTATACTGGCTGGAGAGAGTCAAAAAGGGGTGGGGGGGGGGGGCTGAGATTGGAGCCAGGTTTTTTACATTTGCTGAGTTGTCCAAATTTCCCCTCAGCCTGTTCCTGGATGGCACCCAATTTAATGTATGGTCTTCCCTTATAATGTCTCTGTTTGGGCCTTGTGCTCTATTTAATTGGAACTCATTAGTGATTTAGCTAGACATTTTGATTGCTTCCTTTGCTTGATTGTCACATCTGGAAAGGTTCTTTTTTGCAGATCAGGTTGGTTTAATCAGGGTGGAAGCTTTGCCAAGCTGCCAGCAGTGAAGGAGTCAATGCTGAATCTCCCTGCACTCCCTCCAGCTGGCGGTGCTGTTCTGGGGGCAGTTCAGCCTCACTGGTACCTCCATCCTACATGCTATAGCCAGTAGTCCTGGCTGCAGGAACCCCCAACCCATCCTGGGATGGGAGTAGGTATCCCTTCCTCTATCCCCCAGCAGACCATATTCAAGGAGCACTGGGATGTGGAAAGCATCCTGTGAAAAATCAGACTGCCTTTCAAAGGGAATGGGATGTTCCTCATGTCTACAAGTCACAAAGCAGGCCTCCTTGTACCCATTTGACTGGTGGGGAGTCTGAGTCCCAGACCAGGGGGTCCATCTGTGCAAATGCAGGGCCAAGGATAGGACTCAGAGGTCCTGAGCTCTGCCTACCAGGAAGCACTTCTCCCTCATGCCCAGTATCCATGAGTTAATTGCACACTGATTTGCATCTGTCCCAATCAGGGGCCGTGTGGCAGGCAGTGGCCTGGTGCTCTTGGGAGGGAAGTCCTCCATGTCCCAGGCCCAGGTTGTTCATCTCAGTGTCCTTGAGCAGGGTCTTGTTCTTGCATAAAGTAAAGTAGACCTCTGCAATCTCGACCAGGGAGAAGACCACACGGTCATGAACCCAAAGCATGTCAGGATACCAGGCCTCAGTGTGCTCGATTTGTAGGACTGCTGCACCAGCATTAGGAGCTGCACATCAGGCCCTGAGGCTCTAGGTAGTGGTCTGAACAAGATGGAGGCATCTTAATAATTCTCCCAATGATCAGATCCCTGTATCTAGGCATGTGCAAAAAAACTTTAAGTCTAATGTGTGTCCTGCCTTGTCTGTTGGTTAGCATATTATTCATGAAGTCCTGTTCCCACCTGGAGGCAGCTTCAGCATGGATATTGAAGTCACCTAAGACAATTCCACTTCTTAGATCAGCTTGGCAAGCTTGATCAGGAAATCTGTTGTGCTGCGAGGTAGTCAAGACAGTAACAGAATACCCAATCTATATGCAGATCCAAACACATGGTAGATACCTTTCCACTGAATACATTAGGAACCAGATGGCTCCTGTAGCCCATATTTTTATATAGACCACTGCCATCCTTCCCACCCCACACCCAGCCATTCCTCAACCTTAGCTTCCAACCCTAGGCTGATAATGCATCCCATGCCTGGCCAACACCATTTGGACAAAGATTGGCTTAGATACCTCATCCCATCCAGGTCTCAGTGATACATGTGAGATTGGCAGATTCATCTTGAAAAAATAAAGATACCTTAGGTTTTATTAACTATCAGATTTGTATTAAACAGCAACAGTAAGAGGTCAGGTCAGCCACAACTCCTACATACTCAGAGACAAAGGAGAAGAACAAAAGAACAGGCACTAAAATCCCCTCAAGATTTTTTCTCCTCCCTTCCTCCTCCCCTTCCCACCTGCTCCACACCTCCCAGTAGTTGCCATCATATTTTACCTCTTGATAAGCACATAAGTGCTATACTGGGCAGACTGGTAGTCCATCTAGCCCAGTATCTTATCTCCAACTGTGGCAGGAGAGGAAGACCACTGAACCAGGTATATCTAGAATAAACTGTCCTCTATTAATTAGCCTTCCTGACATCTATCATCATTGGTTTAATGATACCAAAGAAAACAGTGAATTTGCACCTTATCCCTGGGGCTGACAATAGGTCCTAAAGTACAATCTCATCAAGGAACGGGAGAATTGGGGAACATGCCAGAAGTCAGGCACCCTTGGAAGTGGATTGAACAATACAGAAGTGAAGAAAAATTATATACCCCCATCTCTCACCATGTAATGGGAACTGTATGAACCCCATGGCACACATGATTATATAGCTCCCTGTGTACTGAGCCAACTGTCAACTGTGGCCAGGTACCAGTTTACACATTACTGCAATATCACTATAAACTTCCACAAAGTCTAGAGGTCTCTGTAATAATCGTAACTGTAGTGATTCAAAATCCATGGACACATACACACAAAATGATTTTGTGGGGGCAGGGGGTTAAAAAAGTAATTGAGTATTACTTTTGAATCTCCCTTTTCTAAAAATCTGAAATATGTATTTCCTTGCAAAGAAAGACATGGGCTGCTGTTTATACAGTGGCATTATAAAGCAGGAAAGGATGTCTGTTGATACCATGGCTACAGTGTAATGTAAGAGACCTGAGTTGCTTATGGCAGCAAGGAACTGAGTGCAGACTAATTCACCCAGCTCCTTGGAGAATATGTTTTTATTAAAAATCTGTCACATTTAGAAACTGAAGTAAATAAAAGCTTTATTTCCTTTGAGGGAGGGAACAACCAAACTAATCTGAGTAGAGGTGTGTTTGGATGCTCAAAGCACTTGGAAGCATAGGTTTAAAAAGAAAAAAGATGGAGGTAACTTCTAATAAACATCTACCACTGAATGCAGTTCACTCCTCAAGAAAACTTATAAATATACACAATAAATTTAAACCAGGACTTAGTGCCTATAAATCTTCTTCCAAAAATTGTTGATCAATACATAGAAATTAAGAGTAGCCCAGCACTATTGATCTAATGCTCTTAACATTATAATGCTCAGAGTAAACACAATCTAATGTATGTAATTCTATAAAATGGAATACTCTTTCACAGCACAGGCTATTTACTTATATTATCATTTTGTTATAAATTGTGAATTATTTTGTGGATCTTGGGGTATTTCCTCAACATAGTTGGTATGCAGCTAATTTTAAACTACCCTGGGCATGTGTACACATGCATATTAATGTGAAGCAATAAACTCTGAAGCTTATTGCTCTGGGCATGCTGTTTGGATGTGTACCTGCAACTGCAACACCCTGCTTACAGTGTGAAGCCCCACCTAGGAAGACAGCCTGAGGATGATACCAGCTACTGGGATGATGAGATCTTCAGTTCATCCTTAGAAGGAGCCACTGCCCAGGCAGCCAGGAGCCATGCCCCAGCACCTCGAAACACTGGAAGGAGCTGCACCTTGTCACCACCTGTAGGGACAAACATGGGCCACCAGGGATGCCTGACACACCCCTGGTAAGCCCCAGGAAGAAGGCCAGGGGATGGGGGTAAAAGCAGCAACATGTCTGCGTGGTCCCAAACCAGGTCTCCTGCCAATCCCCAGGCTGTACACTGCAGCCAGGGGCCCCACATGAGGGAGAGCCCTTCCCTTCCTTCCACTCCCTGCCCCTGCCCTGGACCCCCTACCCCACTCAGCCTGGCCAAGCTCCCCCTTCTCTCCCAGGGTACCTCTCCACAGCACACAAGGAAGTGGGAGGTAGTGACAAACTATACTGAGCAGACAGTGCCCTCCCAACTAGGTAGTCAGAGGCCTGTCATATGCAGATAAACTCATAAATGGCAGCAGAGATCTCCTCAGCAGCAGGGGTCAGGCACTCATAGCGTAGGCAGAGGTATCCCTCCAGGCAGTGCTGCATGTTGCAGGGAAGCATGAGCTTACCAGGGGCACCATCAAATCTCAAGGTCCCCTGGCAGGTTTGCAGGTGTGCCTGGGGCACCATGGTAATCATCATCAGCAAGGTATAGTGGGTCAGGCATCCCTCAAGACCAGGGACAGCAGGGATGCATTTCTCTCACTCATCCATGCACGCACCGGCTCCTTGGATGCCTTTGAGGACCAGTGGGTACAGCCCGGTGGACTCTGCTCAGTATCCTCCTCAGGAACACTCATTTTCATGTTTTGACCCTGTGACCCTTATGTCATTCCTATCCTGTTTTTTTTCCTATTGTTGTCCCAAGAAATTTAGTTGTATCTCTCACTTATTGGCCCCACAGAGTAATGGCTATTAGTTAGTTGGGTGGGCCTTATGACCCACGTAAATATGAAGGATACAAATAGACAGGTATCCATCAATGAGCTCAAAC
This sequence comes from Alligator sinensis, assembly GCF_000455745.1. NCBI lineage: Eukaryota > Metazoa > Chordata > Crocodylia > Alligatoridae > Alligator > Alligator sinensis. The sequence goes on along the minus strand of NW_005842020.1, from coordinate 2,347,409 downwards.
TGCTCGCTGCAGTGCACCCAGGGGATTCGCATTAGAGCCACACTCAGAGCACTGGCCCCATGTGGTGAGAGCCCTATCTCAGGATACCTTGTCATAGAGACCCACTGAGGGGAAGGAAAGGGCATCATTAGCTTTTGTGTCCCAGATGGGTGGGAGCCCCTCAGCCCTTGAGCCTGGCTGGTTCAGGCCTGGCGACAAGGAAGCAGACTGCTTGGCCTGAAGGAAAAGAATGGTGTTGGGAGGAGTAGGTCTGAACCAGCTGTGGCAACCGTTGCCAGGAGCCAGCCCTGACCAGGCCCGGGTAGGGAACTGGGAAGGCAGGAAGCCTGCAGCAAGCTCCAAGCAGGCTGCCTGCCCCAACTGAGGGAGTGGGGATGGAGGACTTGGCCAACAGCTGCCTGTGGCAGGGCCTGCCTGACCAACTTACCATGGTTTCTGGCCACCCATGTATGCATGATCCCTGATCTAAGGCCAGGTGGCACACAGCCCTCTAGTATAGTGCTTGCTATCTCTGAAATTTTGCAAACTGTCACAAAGAGCCTCTCTCTCCTGGCTCCATGTGGGGGAGAGGTACCAGCCACTGTCGGGGACATGCCTTCAGGGTCACTAATATCCTTGGCCATCACCCTCTGCATCTGCTAACTCCAACAGTGGTGGACACAAAACTGACTGTTGGAGTGGCTGGTCACCATGGCAGAGGAGCAGCTAGTGGACTTATGGCCCTGCTGCACTGAGAACTTAATACATAACCAGGAGCAGGTTGTGCACAAGTGGGAGAGGGACCATGAGGACTGGGCATTCATGGACAGGCCCCTGGCCCTCAAGGAGAGTCACTCTGCCCTCCTTGAAAGCATGTTGAAGGCCCAGGAACAGCAGGCTGCTCTGATAGCCAGAGCAGTGGAGGCTATGAAGGAGGACCGCCAGGTGCTGGACAACATCCTGACCTAGGCAGTCCCCTTCATGCCACCCACTGCCCAGCCCTGGCCCTTCCTTCCCCCTGGCAGCTGCCATCCCTCAGCAGCAAGCCCCTGAGTGGGCTTGGGATGAGGTGCAGTGGCAGGTCCTTCCAGCCCTAATGAATCTGTGAATTTTTGCATCCAATGCCTCCCTGCCCCTGCACCTGCACCAGGGCACCCAGCAGCTAATCCCCAACCTGCCTCCCCTCCACATCACCACTCACTTGGTGGTATGTGGCCCCTGAGAAGGATCTGCCTGCAGTAGAGCTAGCACTGCATGCAGGCCCTAATGACCATGGCCTCATGGTGAAGGAGGTGGGGCAGACAGTGCAGGCAAAGCAGTGCCCCCCTTTCCCCCAGGTGAGCCTCATCTGCCAGCCTCACCCTAGGTTCTGTATCAATAGTGGTGTGGCCAGAGGCCAGAGTGCTGGGCACTCGTTCCCAGGATCTGCCCCATAGGCACCTCCACCACACTGTCCCCCACCCTGGAAGGGCACACAGAGCACAATGGAAATAGCTTGCATGAGGAAGAGGGTGTTTTATTGGTGGTGAGTGGGGTGTGGTGGGGTCTCTGACTGGGAGGGGGGGGTTGTAGGGAGTCTGTGTTTGAGGAGGGAAATAAAGACATTTACTGAAAGCTATCTTCAGTGAGTATGGTGTTGGGGCTGTGCAGTGGGTCTGGATTCCATGGCTGACCAGTCAGGTGCCCTATAACAGGCAGTGCAGGAGGAGGTGGTCTGCCAGCAGTTGTTACAGACAGTGCCCTGCCCCTGTGCCTTCTCCATCCATGCCTTATGGAAGAGCTCCTCCTGTGCCTGACAGGTGTTATGCAGCACACAGGCTACAATGATGATGACTCAGGATGTTGTCCTCCATGACCTTGAGGCGGGCAGTGAGAGTGCACCAGCGTCCCTTTAAGTAGTCAAAAACACACAACACCATTATGTATCACCTGTTGAAATATGCCTAGCAGAGGTGGAGCTGGCGGGTGTAGGGCCACATGAGCCAGGGCAGGAGCGGGTAGGTGAGTTCTCAATGAGGAAGGGTGAGACAGTCACCTCACCCAGCTGGAGGTCCAGAACACCTGGTGCAAAGTGCCTGCTCTCCATCAGGTTTGGCTGGGTGGAATTCAGGAAAATCTAGGCATCGTGGGTGCTGCCAGCCTTGCTGGGACTGGCATTAGTGAAGGCTCCCTGATGGTCCACCACAGCTTGAAGCATGACTGAATGGAAGCCCCACTGCCTATAGCATGGGTGGTCACCCCACGGCAGACAGGTGATGGGGATCTGGGTCTCATCTCAGGCCTTGGTGCACTGCAGAAACCTTAGGGCATGGAAATACGCCATCACCTTCAGGGGGTTGTTGACCTGGAGCATGGTGTGGCCCAGCATGTCCATGGTGTGGCACTACAGACCTTTAGATCATCCTCCCTGGTGGTTGCCTTGTCCACCCCAAAGAGGTGGCTGATGGGAGGATGGTAAGATTGAGGAAGGTAATGGTTAGCCAGATCTCTGTGGGGAGAGGCAGCTACGTGATGGTGGACTGTCACTCTAGGTATGGGTGGATCTGCTCAAGTACTTCCTAGAACATGACCCAGGTCATCTGGAAGTAATCTACCTGCTGTGCTGGACAACATAGAACCCCAGTCCTGGCTGGCATGGTGGGCCCACAGGTAGCAGGACTGGAGCCCCAGAAGCTCATGGAAAGCACCCATGGTGGCATTCATGTGGGTATGATTGGTGTCCCTGCCAGAGTCCAGGCAGTCACCCAGGGGCTGGTAGGCAACAGCCCAGGGGTGGGGTGCCACAGGCAGGTCAGTGAGCTTGGCCATGTGGCATGGGGACAGACAGAGTTGAGGCTGACCTGGGCCAGGTGTTGGTCACTGCAGCAGTGAAGCGCAGTGAGCACAGTGATAAACAGAAGCCTGCAGTGCAGGTCACCACTCCTGGGGCCTGGGTGTGGAGCATCTGTCACCACTGGGCACAGACTGCAGACAGTGTCATAGATGGTTGTTTCAGCCAGCTGCAGACTGCTCTGGGCCAGAAAAGCCCTGGATGAGGTTGCCTTTTAAAGGACAGGAGTAGGCCTGGAGCAGACTACTTTCATAAGCAGCAAATGTGCTCTGAAGAGGCTGCACATGTAGATACCTGCACAGGGCTGGTTTACTAAACACTAAATTACTGTATAATAAACCCAAATTGCATGTGTAGATGCACCCTACAAGTACTGTCCTGCTGTGAAATAAATTAATTTACTCCAACCTAATAGGTATGCATGTATAGACGTGCCATGGTTACTGCACAGCTATTTAGTCTACTGCATGGTAAACATCTCATGTAGGCATGCTCCTTGGCACCTATTACTAATTGAGCTGTCTAGCCATGTCAGCACAGGCCAATATACCCCACTGAGAAACAGAACACTTATGAACTATAAGCTTAAATGCATCAAACGTTGAGAAACATTAATAAACACCTTGGCATTTCCCCTTTATCCAAATTACAAGAAAATTCCTATAAAATAAAGATCCTGGTGGAGATTTAGAAGTAGGAAGGGGTAGGAGTTTCCTTTAATGGCTTAGCCTCTTTGGGAAATAATTTCAGAATTCCTTTTATAAAGTACTCAGCACTTATACATTCTATGCTGTCTTTGTAGGTACAAATGTTGTTCCAAAATCAGCATATCTTTTAATTTGTAAAGGCTTTCCTTCTCATTAACTGGTTTTTAGTCCCTAAAACTAATCATCTTTCCACCAATTCTGAAATATACAGTTGCTTGAAATAACTAGTCAATAGTATAACCAGAAGCACAAAGAGGAAAAAGGTAAACAGTGTTATACAGAACATGAGGCAACCACCCAAGTTGAGACTGACCTAATAAATGAAAAAGAGTGGTTGATCTGGAGTAGTATAATTGTAACTGTTAGGGTTACCTCTGCATTCTTCTGTAGAAATACATGTGTAGCAAAATCACTGTAGCTCTAATCCTGTTTCATTCAGGAGCAAGTTTATATTTTTAAAGTAATTAAAAGTTTCTTTTCCCTATAGCTGGTGATTTGCATCATTAGAGTACTTTGTACATATATAAGGGAATTAGGAAATAATTTTTTCTGAGCACTAAAACTGTATTGCTGAAACCACATGCAGTGATGTGTAGTTGATTGGAGTGCAATTTGTTCAGTGTTCCACTGTATTGACCCTGATAACTTAGGTAACTGCTGGGTTTAAAAGTTATTCTATTGTAATTAACAACTGCAATTTTAACCATTTGATTTTGGTTAGTTTTTAACTAATTCAAGAAAAATCTAAATTCTGCTACTTCTCTACCACACCCATCAAAATTGGATTTCGAATAATTCAAACAAAACAAATGAGATTCCACCTTATCACATTTTTGTCATTAACATATTTTAGTTATTTGCATACTTCCCATTTTATTCTGTTAATTTTTGCCTGGTTATTTCCATATCTGCTTAAAGAAAGGTGGCTATAAGCCTTGTTTTTACCAGAATAGTCTTGTTTCAAATACACTTTCTAGGTGTACACTTGGGTTTGGTCAGATGAACACCTTTATCCCATTTTCAGTCGGATACTTGGGACTGGTTTTTAAAATGAGACTGCTTCACTCCCACTTCTCAGCACTCTGTTCCCCCTCTCCCCATGCTCTCCACTTGTGACCTGAGCTCAGAGATAACTAATTGTGCCAGAGAGTGGGGTGTCTTCTTTTTTAAATTAGAGAAGTATGGTCATCCTGGCTTCTAGAGAACGCCTAGTTAAAATTAAGTCATGAAAGAACAAGGAAAAAACCCACCATGAATCAGAAGAAACTGGTTAAATGGAAATATTTCAAATTATGACATATTTTTATAACCTGGCACAGGATTAGAGATTTAAATTATGTATCATTTTTGGGGTATACTTTCAACAGTATTGTCAGTCAGTAACAACATATCAACCATATTGAATTATTCATTCAGCTGCATGTCTAAAAGCAAGACACCTGATCTGTTACAAATGGCATTTTCTTTTGTTGTTCCCATGTATAAAATTATGATCAAGTGTAAGGGCACAATTGGGCAGTTGAACAGCAAATGTTATTTTCAGTTTATTTGCCAGCAATTTTTTACTAAATGACCAAGAAACATATGTAAAGCAGCCTGTAGGGCTCTGCCACATTATAATCACACATTTCAGTACCCATTTCCACCCCCTCCCCACCACCATCTGCTTATTTTTTTAATTTAATGGGGGGAGGCAGGTTATGCAAATATGAGAGTACTCTATTTCATCTTCCTTATTTTGTACTGAAAAAGATCCAATGTGTGTGGAAAGAGGATTTCACTTGCTTGCAAATCCAGACACTAATACTATTTTCCCCCACTCCGTGTTAAAAAAAAAAAAAGACAGAACAAACACTATGAACTCTCTCTCTCTCTTTTTTTTTTCCCTTTAAACCCAACACAAGAGTTTTGGAGGCCTTGGGTTAATGTTAAAAGGGTTGGGTTTTTTTCCAACTTTCAGTGTGTTACATGATCTAGCTCCAAGGTATTTTAAAGCACCTTGAATTCTGAAGATTTGCTTTTAGGTGCTCATGTTGTTTATAAACCTTAACTGGTTTATTTTTAATGTTTTTATATAGTTCCCTGAACACCTCCACCCCACCACCCAAAACTATTTGTTGTCTGGCAAAAAGTACACTAAACTTTGGTCTATGAAATTAAAAGTAAAAAATAATTCAGCTAGCTTTATCCCTCATGGAAGAGCAAGTATTGCTTAGGTGACAGACCTTTTTGGAAAGTATGTCATAAGTTAAGTCCAAGTTATGAAATTGTACTGAATTGATAGCATTAGACATTAACACAAATGGAAATTACTGTTACCCAATCAACTCTGGATTGTTTGGGCAGAAAGGAACATACAGCTGGACAAGAGCTTTCCACTTTCTGAAAACACACTTTATTAACCAGATATATACTCTAAACCCAAAACACAAAATTAAGAATAACTTGAATAGTCTGGGTAAATGCATATAATCATCTACCAAGCAGGTAGGTCTGAGGTGGTGGCTAGTTGCCATGAGTCCTTTGGTGGTATCCTGGTCAGTGGGTAGTTTCTTCAATCTTACTCTCTTTTTTCATGTTTCACATGCACGTTGTTACCAGGCAGACTTTTCTGGCTGTGGGCACAGCTTAGCTACATGATCCGTGTGACAGACTAGCAGTCTTTAATGGCACCAACCAGTAACATTCTGCAGTTAGCCCATTTTCAGCCTAGTTTGGACTACATTACTACTGACAAATTAGTAAAACAGGAATGCAGCATGTAATGTGGTTTTTGCACTGGTTTCTTATATTAATAATCTGGTATGTTCTGGGGTTCTATTCTGAACAAGACAAAAGAAGCAATTCTTTCAGATGATCACGTATCATCCTTGAATAGAACTTATTTCTTTAGGAAGTTAATTGCTGAAAATGAATTCTTCCAGATGAACATTCATCCAAACCTGCCCATGTATTGCAGAGCCAGGTCATGAAATTAAAGAAGAAGTACTTTATAGATATGAATTTCCAAAACAACATGTCAAAATTTCAAGCTGTATTTCAGGTAGATAGTTTTGAATCTCCCCCTATAGGATAAACAATGGTTTACTAAAAGTTTCACATTCTTATTGTCTGCTGTGAAAAAAATATCAATTAAGCAGTTTTCAAACAAACTTACAAAGGAAGAAACTACATCCATGTATTTTCCAATGCTAATGATAAAACCATGCAATTCCTGTAAGTGAAGAAAATGATCCATACTTTTCTGGGACAAGCCACTTTTGATAAAATAAGCTTGGCTTTAAAAGAAGCATGAAAATTCTATAATGTTGGGGAAAAGCATTTCTCTGCCATGCTAAAATTGTTAAGATGACTGTTGACGACCACAATGAAAGCGAGGTCATGACACCAGTTTTTGTGTTTCAGAAGCCTAAATTCATCAACAAGTTTCCCCCTTTCCTCCAAAACCATTACCATCTATGATTTAAGTTCCCCAAACCTTTCAAGCATCTTCCCTTTCAACAGCCATCTTATGCTGAAATGAAGCAGTAGTTCTCCCTCCTCCATAACACTCACAGATGATGTATGAAACTCTTTACAATTTAGTGTGCATGCACAAATTTGATTATGGAAAAAAATTCCTTAGAGAATAGTAGCATAATATTTAAACATATACACAGACAGAGTTAATGATGGAGCATAGTCATTAAGAGTCATTGTCTTGTATTTATACAAATGTTACCTCTGTCATACAAGAATTTAATGAACTAAAATAATTGGAAAAATTCTTCTTTGCAGTTATTATTGCAGAAGATTTTTTTCAATTATTTTAGTTGGTCTAATAAAAGATATCAAGGACAATAAAAAGTCCTTTTTAGATATGTGGGGAGCTGGAGGAAAAGCAAGGGCAACATTGGACCCCTGCTAAACCAGGTGGGATAACGGACAACCAATGCCCAAGAAAAAGCCAACCTATTAAATGGTTACTTTGTGTCAGTCTTTCATCAGAGAGAGGAGATTGATGTCATATATCTTGACTTCAAAAAAGCCTTCCATCTGGTATCCCATGATCACCTCTTGGCAAAAGTGGCCAACTGTGGTCTTGGGTCCACCACAATCCGCTGGCTAGGGAATTGGCCCCGTGGTCAGACCCAGAGGGTGGTGGTTGATGGAAGTCAATTGTCATGGTGCCCTGTGACCAGTGGGGTCCCCCAAGGCTCTGTCCTTGGACCCATATTGTTCAACATCTTCATTAATGATGTGGATATTAGAGTCAGAAGCAGGACTGGCCAAGTTCGCCATCGATACCGAACTCTGGGGTAAAGCATCCACACCCGAGGACAGAAGGACGATCCAGGCTGACCTTGACAGGCTCAGGAAATGAGCAGATGAGAACCTGATGATGTTTAACACCAAAAAATGCAAGGTCCTCCACCTTGGGAAGAAAAACCTGCAGCATCCTTGTAGGCTTGGCAGTGCTACGCTGGCTAGCACTACAGACAAAAGGACTTGGGGGTCATGATTGACCACAAGATGAGCATGAGCCTTCAATGTGATGCTGCAGTTAGTAAAGCAAGCAAAACGCTGGCTTGCATCCATAGATGCTTCTCAAGTAAATCCCAGGACATCATTCTCCCGTTGTACTCGGCCTTGGTGAGACTGCAGTTTGAGTATTACATCCAGTTTTGGGCCCCACAATTCAAAAGGATGTGGAGAAGCTTGAGAGAGTGCAGAGAAGAGCATGATCAGAGGTCAGAAAAACAGACCTTATGATGAGAGGCTGAGAGCTATGGGGCTCTTTTGCCTGGAAAAGTGCAGGCTCAGGGGCCACCTAGAAGTTTATCAGGAGTGTTCACCAGGATCTGGGGGAACGATTGTTCACCAGAGCACCCCAAGGGATGACAAGGTTGAATGGTTATGAACTTCAGAAAGACCATTTCAGGCTGGACATAAGGAAGAATTTCTTTACTGTCCAAGCCCCCAAAGTCTGGAATAGCCTGCTATCAGAGATGGTTCAAGCACTCTCATTGAACGCCTTCAAGAGAATTTTGGATGCTTATCTTGCTGGGATCCTATGATCCCAGCTGACTTCCTGCCCCCTGGGCAGGGGGCTGGACTCCGACGATCTTCCGAGGTCCCTTCCAGCCCTAATGTCTATGAAATCAGATTTACCCAAATAATCTTGTCTTCCTATGTCCTTAGACCAGCACAGCTACAACCAATACCCCTGAAAGAATTTAATAAAGCATCTATAACCAAGAAGCTGGTGAATCTCTGTTGAGTTTTCTGTTATCAGTAGGCAGAACCAGATGTCAGCTGAGTGTCTAGGTGCCCTAACTATCTATTATTTCTACTGTATACAAAAAATCATGGACTTAATATAGACATTGGATTTATGACACTACAACCTGCCTGACATCTGATTCACCAACTACCTGCCTGACCTTACCATTTACACTTTTTTCCCCACCCCTTTCCTCCTCTCCCCTCCTTTTCTACCCTTTGTCTTCCTAATTTCTAGCTATTTACTTTTTTCACAGACTGCCTCTTTTCTACCTTGGAGAATTCAATTATAGCAGTGTCTCCCTTGCTTACCTTCGGCATTTTTTCTCCTTTGTTTTCCCCTCTCCTCTCCTCCCCTTCTTTTGTTTTTTCTAATTTCCACCAATTTACATTCTCACTGACATCCTGTCACACTTTCAGCTTCTTTTTTTCCTTGGAGATCTCAGAACAGCAGACTCCCTAGTCCTGAAGAAGGGCGCTTCTGCCCAAAAGCTTGCAAACAATATTTTTCCAACTACTTAGTTGGTCTAGTAAAAGATATTACATCTACCCAAAGAACCTTGCCTACCCGGGTGCCCACAGATGGCTTACATTTTTTATTTAACTTGCAACAATCAATAAAGGGTATATAGAATGTGTTTAGGAACTAATTAAGACCCCAATTCAAAGCCTGTTAAACTGATGTCACAGAAGGCTTCCATTCACTTCAGGCAGCTTTCAGAAGGGCTGTAGGTATATTTGCTTATACTTCTTTTGAACATGTGCAAGAATGTTGTTCTATGCAATTAAAATGCCCTTTGCAGACAGGAATTGCTGGAAATTATAGGAAATTTATTGGAAGTAGCAGACACAGAGTGAAGGAAAAGGCACACTAAAATAAGTAGAGAAACAAACAATTTCAGATAGCTAAGCCATAAAATGACTCTGGATGACAGGCAAGAAGTTTGGCATTTCCTTTTGTGGGCTTAACTCTTGTCAACAGCCTATTGACCATGCAGCACCCTTTGCAAGTATAAATAGATGCAGCAAAGGAATTCTAAAGAGCTAATGTTGCACCAAATGCATTTAAAGTGTCTAAGTGTGTCTAAAATAAGGCTATATTCCTTCCATGAAACAAATTCTGCTCAGAATGTTACATGAGCAGTTTGGCAATTCATGGGTAAAAGCTGATTTGCTTAATTAATTTCACACTGTTCACTTGAGCAGAAGTTTAAAAAGATAGGCATGCTATCATATGCAGAGCAGAAGTGTTTTTTTAGTATTTAACAGGAAATATTTCTTTTACAGGGGCTTAAAGGGAAGAAAGTTGGGGTATTTTTTTTTTCCTACAAGCATTTTATCTTTGTTGTATTTCTTTTGTTGCTATGTTGAAGGACTTCACTTGAAAGAAAGATATGGAATTATTACTGTGTCATCATAAGCCAGGCAGAAAAACATCCAGCTAGGAAACTTAGGCCTGAAAATGAAATTCCTTGTTGAGAATTCATGGCTCTTCTAGGTAGCAATACTAAACTCTAACCTACTTGCCTTTCCTCTGGAGATACAAAATTAAATCAAGGGTTTGATGCTGGTATTCAAAACACTTGAATTAATTGTAGGAACCATTTAACATAATTTCTTACAGTTTTATTCCATTGGAACAAAAGACCTGTCACCCAACAGAGTGAGACTTATCAACCTGAGACTGTTTTCCATCAGCTAACAACTGCAGGCATGGCTAACGGACATATCAGAATCTCTGCAAAAACCTTAGTTGCCTTCAGAGAAAAATGAAGAACAACCAACTTCATTGTGAGAACTTTAAGAAAGGAAAGTTTAGGAAAAATATAATTAGAAAAATCTGGTGGAGAGCTGAGATCCCATTATAAAGTGCTGTGTAAATATTTAATAGCCAGTTCACCGTCCTAAAGAGATGAGAAATTTTAGTGTTAGCTTGTATAAGGCTGAGAGTAAAAGTGGGTCAGGTTGTGCATCTTCATTTTCCTATTTCAAAAGGCAGTAGCAGGCTTTGTATTGCATACTTTTAAGTATTAAATAAGGCATGGGCCCACTTCAATGAGCATGTCAGTTAATCATGCACAATCACCTCAAGGGTAATGCAGTTTGCTCCCAGGCTGTCCTTGTTTCTTATGGATGGAAGAATCCCTGTGCTGTCTTGAACACAGGATTGTTCCTGAGAACTGCCCATTAAACTTCTTCCAGGAAAAGAAAAAAGAAAAGAAAAAAAATCCCTGCTAATTTTTTGTGGCATAAACTGTAACCCTATTTTTATCTCCAAGCTGCTATGGATGGATAGTACACATTTCTCTTCTGTCACAAGAAGTTTTAACATACAAGTAATATCTTTGATTTTTCAGGGTCATCATTATAGAGTCTTAACGTACTATGCATGAGTTAAATTAGGTCCAGTTAAGAGAGGAGCAGAAATACTAGCATATAGTTTAACATGTAATAACTTAACCTTTGGATTACTCAAAAAGTATGATAGAAGGTATCTCTCGTGTGCATTTTAAACTGCTTCTTTCTGCACAGAATGGCTAAAAAAAATCCCCCCTGTGTAGTAGAGACAGATTTCAGACCCCATAGCCTGGTTGAACCACTTGGTCTGTAACCTCCACCCTCTTAATACTATGCTAGTGTATGTGAATGAGCTTTCATTCCTATTTCACAGAAAGCTATACCCATTCCCCTTCTGAAGCACAGCAGTTGATGCTAGTGCTTCTTCCCATTTCTAGTCTGTTCTCTCCCAGCTTCTAGGCACAACTGCATTTATTTCCAGTTTGTGAGAACAGGCTACAGGTGGAGTGATGAGGATATGCACCTGTGGACACTGTGGTATCTGGTGAGCTGAGATCCCAAGGCTCATTTTGTTGTGCCCAGTCTCCAGGAGTTACTGAGGACAGGCAAACAGAGCACAGAACTTATTTGTTGCCTGGTCAGGGACTCACTACAACTGCACTCCCTCATGCAAGTGTGTTGAAGTGAAGCTTCTAATGCTTACTACTGAGTAGTCATTAGCAGCCTGTCTCTCATGGGGTGTTGAGCATGGTAAATGGGCTTCTAAAACAAGCTAACTCAAGCAGTGCAGATAGAGAGGAAGTTGGGGAAGTTTTTTGGTATGCGTGCTCATTGCTAGTGGGAGTTGTGTGGGGGGTTGAGCAGGAGAAGGGTAAATGATTACAAAAATGGATGGGGTGCATGGGAAAGTAGCTCAACAGTGCTGTGTTTCTGTGCTGGTGTAATGCACAGGGCAACAAGACAGCACTGCAAGGTTACACTGTAAGGAAGAGGGCATGTCACAGGAAGCTGCAGGAGCTCAACATCAAAGTTGTCAGAGCTGCCCCTGGGAAAGAGAAAACTATTCCTCTATCTTCTGACTCACAAACATTCCTCAGATGCTGCTGGGTGCCCCTGTGCCCAAGAAGGGGCATTTGATGGCTGAGCAGGGTGGTCCTCACCTCCCTCTACCTCCTCAAAAGGACTTAACTCCCTGTCACCCTTGGTGAAGATAGCAGTATTGTACACATGCCAGGATTCCACCGTGCAATCTCCACACTCCCTGTCACCCACACTGCCTACCCGGTATACAGGAGAGCTCTGCATAATATGCAATGGTGACCCTATGGGTGTCTGAGACATGGCTGGCATCTATGCCTACTTGTACCTGAACCTGAGGACTTTTGTCTTTACCAGCACGGCTATCAATTATGACTGCAGCTCAGACTATCTTTTCAGCAGCAAAGCATTCAAAGATACCTCTGTTACATTACTCTGATCTCAGGAACTGTTGAGTTTCCTCCTTGCCCCAGCTGACAAGAAGATCATTCTTTTAGCATCTGCCAGGAACCAAAGAAGTTGCCACTTCAACAAGAAACCTCCTTGTTGCTGTTCCACCATTTTTATCAAGGCATAAAGTGGTTAAATGCCTGGGCTGTTATAGGATACTTGTATATAATTCACTACAAATGTAATATCTGCCAGGGGCCTATATTTCAGGGTTTTTCTGCCATTAGGTTGAGTTCCTTGGGGTTTTAACCTCTTTGCTTCTCTCCTTTAAAACCGAGTAATATCCATCTTGAGGCAAAAGTAAATTAGATTAACAGGAAGGCTGTCTGAGTCAAACTAACTTTTCTACTTCTTTTCTATAAAGTTTTAGCTGCTAAATATTGAGAAATCCATGTCATGCTAGACATACTACAGAAATTTTCTGGCTCTTCTCAATGTTGTCTTTCATTTGCTAAAGTACTGTAGCTTTTGTATTGTGTCCCTTAGACTACTAGTGTTAGAAAGGGGCATATAATGTTATGTGAGCACTGTTAATATATATTCCTAAATCATCTCCCAATGTTTAGGAAGGTAGGGAAGGAATTCTTTAGAAATGTAATTGATTCCTCCTCTTCTACACTTGCAGGGAAAGCCTCAATTCTTATGTTACTACTTACATAGCGCTTAATATATTTTAATTTCTCTGCAAGCTCTTTTCCTTTGTCTCCCCCAGCAGTTTAATTTACTTCTGTAATAATGTTCTTTATTCCATGCTGGTTTCCTACTCGCTTTGTTCCCAGTTTCTTTTAATGTCAGCTTTAATCTCACCAGGCTTAACATCCATAAATTCATCCATCCACTCACTAAAATCTTTCTTTCTTGCTTGCTTTCTTTCTTGCTTTCTTTTCACATGGCCTCTTCCTTGCTTTTTGTCTTCATCCTTCTCCTCACAGAGCTACTCTTGTGCAGTAGGTGCCATTTTGAATGACTGTTGAGAAGCTATCTGCTCAATCCTTTCAAGACTTGATGAGTCATTTTTGAGCAAATAAACCAGCATTGTTGTTCCCTCACATGATGTCCTGTCTATGAAGCTGTTTAAATGATCTGGGGGCATGTAGGATGGCCTGAGACAGACATTGAAGATTACGCTGCTGTTGTGTTGGAGTGAAAGGCTCAAAAAATCAGTATGCTTTGGTGATGACAACACACTGTCTTTCTCTTCTTAGCCTCTCCTGAACCTCATAATACTTATTTGCTGAAAAGTCAACTGGGTAGGGTGTGTTACTCTGAAAATGAGCACCCTGCCCAATTTGTTACATATTGTATACTTGGTCTAATATTGGGGAAAAAAATTAATTCAACGTTGACGACCATGTTCAATCAATTAATTTATGTCAGGGTTTGTGCTAGTGAGGTCAGGGTAAATTTTCAAGAAGGAAATTTCCCAAGTTTGGAAGTGAATGTTAATTTCTCTTTTTCTCTTTATGCTGTAAACTGCAGTTTCCTTTTTGCATTGCTTTTGTTAGTCAGCATGTGTGTAATTGCTGAGCCATGAGATAGTGTCCTCAGTGGCCATGTGCAGTTCCTGTAGTCTGCTACTGAACTTAGTCAGTGGGCAGTCATCAACAATATGCAAGATAGTGTTTGTTTTGCTGCAGCTACAGTTTGGATTGTTGCAAAGACCCCAGCGTTGGAGGCTGGCTGCACACAGAGCTTGCCTTGTCCATAACCTGTTCAGCAAGGTTCACTGATGGCATGGCAGGTTGGAGCCGGGTGGGCAGACTGTAAGATCTGTGATAAGGAACTTGTTTGGTGATAATGTTGACCTCCATTCCTCACACCAGAGGGTCTCTACCATACAGTCCTGGTGTGGCAATTTGGACCACAATGGGTATCATGATGGTAGACGTGCAGCAGGTGGATTTAAGAGATCATTGCACAGTGGTGGGGTTGGATTGGCATAGATCTTCTCCCATAGCTTGCTACTTCCCATCGGATATGAGGAGGAACAATGTTGCTTAGGACTGGGAGCCATGGTAGAGGAATTGGTTCAAGAGTTCCCGACATGATGTTCATCATTGAAGGTAGCTGCATATCAATGAGTTTGGTATGCGATGACTGGTTCCAGACTGATACACAGTATTCTGCTACAGAATATGAGATGGTGGTGCAGAGCACTTAGGTGCCCTGCTCCTTTAAAGGACTGAAACTGCTAGGGAGAGAGCCCTAGCAGTGAGTTTGGAGCCCCAGCTGCTGGTTACCAGGGCAGTCAGAATGAGTTAGTTGGCCCACACCTGCCAGTGGTCAGCTGACCAGAAGGGTCAGGGCCTGGGCCTGGCTCATATATAAACCCCAGGGCTAAGGCTGGGAAGGCAGTTCCCTGCTGGCAGTCAAGGGGGAAGGAGCTCCCCTAGAGGAAGCAAAGGGGAGAGGCCTGTCCTAGCTCAGAGTATGTCCTAGCTCAGAGAAACTCTGGGCCTGGAATCCACAGAAAATGTTGTCAGTATAGATGAATTTCTATGACTGGGTTTGTGGCAGGTCATTGGTGTAGAGGTCATACAAGATCAGATCAAGCACAGATCCCTGAGGCAGTCCACCGATCTGTCTTCTACAAATACTTGTCTTCTCATGCATGTGTACCCTGAACTGTCCACTGTGAAAGAGCAGTTTGACAGTTTCAGTCATCCATAGAGTTAGGACTCTTGATATTTTTATGAGCAGACCAGTGTGTCAAACAGCATCTTACACTGCTGTGAGGTCAAGGAAAACAATGTCTGTCTTGAGGTTCTTTTGTAAATCATAAATCTAGCTTCTCAGTCATTTCATTCCATCTAGCTCGGTGAGCTGCTTCCAATGATTTGACCAAGTGATCAGCCACATCTGGGTTGCCAGGTCACTCACACTGCTTTAGCAGTGTGGCACACTGGTTTGAGGCAGACAGTATAGACCGGGTGGCAGGCACGTGGAGTGGCCCCACCGGTTTCTTTATAAATAGCGCTGCAGAGACATCTATAGGCCTCCTCCACCAGAATGTTCCGGGTTGGTATTGTCACAATGCTTCATTCCAATGCCTTTCTATACTTCTCCCAATTGGCCCTGTGAAAGTTCCACTGTTTCTCCTTAGATATTTTGATGATTGGCAGCTGGAGTCCAATGTGGACCAGGGACAGCCTGTGGTGGCTGTGTGGGAAGTCATCCAAGACCTGGCAATCTGATGGCTGTGGTGACTATGTACTGAACTGACATAGCACAAGTCAGAAGCATAGTCATGATTCCATCTGGAAGAGTGGAACATGCTGCACTATTTGGGGTCATGCATAAGAACAAGATTGCATTGTGAGGCTCAGTTTGCATGTTGTTCATCATTGGCATCTACATCCATGTAGCCCCAGTCCATGTGGTGGCTGTTAAAGACTCCAACATAGATGGCTGGATGAGGCAGAGTTAGTAGAACTTGTTGGTCCCAGTTGATTTTGGAGGCTTGTAGACATTTGCAACCTGAAAACTACCAACCTGATAATAATTTAATAGGAGACTCATTAAAATGAGAGTCAAGTACAGTAGATGGTCACTATCCATTGAGAAGATATTTTTAAAGAGAATTTGTAATTACATCACAAGAACTTTCAACACATTATGGGCCATGCTTAGGCACTTAAGTGTGATTCAATTCCATTCTGCTCGTACCCCTGAAAAACATGAAGCATAGATTGGTAGCCACAAATAAATATTTGCAACTTTTTGTAATCTGGCTTAAGGCCCTTAACATTACAAATAATAATAGCAGATGAATGAGATGAAGAGAAAAGCTATACTTTAGTTTTGTGCATATCCCTGTCAATTTTTGCTTCCAGTGCATTTTTTAGTATTTTTGTTCAATCCAGATGTATGTCTTAAAATACTGCAGTTTCCATCATTTGCCTTGGAAGCCTCTTCCATTGCCTAAAATACCGTTTTTAGAAAGGGTTGTCACCAATCTCTAATTTTAATGAAAACAATCTTGGAAGACCCTGCGTAATTGCTGACACTCTGGACCACAGTTCATAGAGCTATTGTCTGCCTTGCTAGCACATGTTTACACAGCACCCAAAAATATTAGCTGATTTATAAACAAGATAACTAAGAAAACCATTTCCTTTTGTTATCTGACATCTAAAAAGACTTGACATTTCAAGAAGAGACAATGGTAGAGGGGCTGGTTTAGGTGAAGGAGAATTACCAGCCAAGTTCACAAATATCCTCAGGGAACTTCAAGTGTGTGTTAGAGATACATGTCATATATGCACATATCTAGGTAGACTCTTTTAGGGAACAGAAAGCGCCTTGAGCTGAAAGAGGAAATATAAGGTGGTTGGAGGCAGTGAACATAGCATAGTAACATGGGAAGGAAGGCAAGAGGATAAAAGGAGAAAAAAAAGTTAAGAAAGGATGTATATAAACATTTTTTAAGGGTGAGATGGGCTGAAGAAGCAAGAGAATGACATACCAACCAAAAAAAAATCTTAGCTTTAAAGAGCATGTCCTGCCTTTTTCTCTATACACACCATGGAAGTAAATGTTCTTGTTTTAGGTAGCTAAGAAAACACCAACACTTGAACTTTGCAATGACCTGGACTTCGCTATGCATTCTTTCATTAAATAGTATAGCACAGAGCTAAGTAAGACATACTCTGTGAAGCAACAAGGCATTCTCAAGGAGTTCAGTAGTCTGGACACAGGAGACATAAAATACATCTATAGCACCAGAAGAACTGCATGCAGTAGTTTCATTCTCTTAGGCCTATCTGTCTTCTTGCAAGGGCTCATCTGGCCTGGGCAGGAGACAAGTTTTCTTGGGCACTAGTAGAGGGCTGTGGAGCAAACTCTTACAAGAACTGAGAATCACTGCAAATCTCATCCTCTTCTGGTTCCAGGTGCACACTGCCTTTGGGGCTCTTATTTCATTTTGTAAGAATAATGATTTTGCCTTCCCTATTTAGACATATAGCATCAGTGACTATATATATATATATATATATATATATATATATTTATTTAAGTGCCAACACAGTGCCAGTCAACAGGGTGAGGCAGTGATGAATATAATTCTGTGTCAGGAAAGACTCAGAGGCCTCAGTGGTGTAGATAGGGGGCTTGCATCTGCCCCAGCCATTAACTTAGGGGTGAGGGCAGGCCATGAAAAAAGTGGCTGCTACCAGCAGGCATGCATTTGTAATCATAGCTGTAACCATAAGACACCATTTCTATTTTTCCCTGGGCATCTGGCTGTGCACCTACAGTGCTGCAAAGGCACAGAGGTAGATATTTGAAAGCTTGGACTTTCTTAACCAGGAGTGCTTAAGCTCTTCACCCTTTCAGTTGCTTTGTGAATTTAAACAACCAGCAGGTGGAGTATTTTTTAGTGATTTTCAATTTCCTCAGCTGGGAAAAAAAAAGCTGAAACACTCATCAGAGATGGGAATAATCCCATTGTGAGAGGGACAGTTCTTGAAGCTGAATGAATGAGAAAATATCCTCAAGTGATTGCTTAGAGAGGAAAGAAACAGTGGTGTGTGACAAACAAGATGGTGATATATAATGGCATCAAAAGCCAACAGACAATGTCATCCCAAAGGCCTAGACATTTTTTTTTCCTTCCCTTCTTGTAGAAAAAGGATAGGGCAAAGAAGATGGAAAGTAGTAAAACATTTTAAAAGTATAAGTAAAAGATAAAGTAAAATTAGAAAGATACAAGGTTTTGGTAAGAAGTGTAGGAGGCCAGCAAAGTGATCCATTTGAGTTAAGTGGTTCAGAGCAATTAAGATGCAGGATGTGTACTTTATGCTTGGAGGATGGCACAAGGAGAGGCTGACTTGTGACCATCTTCTATGGGTAGTGGTAAAGCAAAAAGTCTCCAAACAAAGGCTCAGAACATCAGATTACACCCACATGTGAGACTATATATGTGGACAGTTACTTGAAGGAGAATACTTATAATTTTCTGAATGGACCATTGTAGGGGAAAAAAACAGTTCTGTTGAACTGTAGAGTTACAGATAAGAGTCTCAATCCAATTAAATAGTTTGCAGAGGGATAAACTGGTCTTCAAACTCCATGTTGTGTTTTGTGGATTTAAGAGGACCTGTATGTTTCACAATCAGATCCAAACTATTGTCTCATGGTTCTCCCAAGTTATGGTCATAAGATACCATTGAATTCCTTTGCTGTGGCAGTAAATGTAGTTTCCAAGGGGAAGCCTATTATCTTAGATTTTATTAACATAGTTATCATTGTGGCATCATCTTAACATTTTCTGAACACCTGGGAACAAGTAGAAATCCCCTGTCTGGTGTTGATGGGCAGACTGCAATAAAATAGATCGCCAATTAATCTGGAATACAGCCTCAATGCTAGAAAGCCAGTAAATTATAAAGCGTTTGTTTTCAAGCTCTTTTTAGTTCTCTGGATTCATGAATTTAAGAATAGAGTGAACTTGAATTCCTTGACTGTTTCAGGGCTTAGTGATTTTTATGAACCTCCCATTCTAGAGACCAGCTCACTTATCTCCTTAAGGGTCCATCTCATACATGCTTTTATATAGATTTTTTCTGGTCCAGTTCATTTACCTTACTTCTTAATATTCTTTGGACATGAAGAATGTTAGCCCACTAACAAAAAATTGTTTTTGTTAGTGGACTCTAATAATACAAGTCCTTGGAAAGATGTTACAGGTTTTCATTTCTCTTTATGTCCTGCCTATATGCCATCTAGAGAGAGCTGGTATTTGATAGATTCTGCTTCAGCAGGCATGAGAGAGAACTTTGATTTATTCTTGCTATAAAGATGTCAAAATTTCATGTGTGTTTCTCTGTAGGCTTAATTAGTCCTTTGATTAAGCCTGAAAGAAAGTGCTTGGTCTGTGATTGTTTTTAAAGGCTCCCAGGATTAATAGCCATTAACAGCACCTTCCACCTTAATATGCTATGATCTTCCACATGCATGTCTTCATCTCTAAAAGTAAACCAGGGTGGCTATATTTAGGGTCCATTTTACTTTGCAGTTCCCTGGGACCAAGTTTTGCAGTAAGCATCATTCTAGCTCCAGATCCTCCTCCACCCCCTCATCTTTAAACATATGCATAGGGCATGTCTATGCATGTATTTAAATGTGCCTACATTTAATGATCATTAGCTTAATGCTCATTAAGTGGTCTTAGGCAGGCGTCTACATGTAAAGGCATTACATCGCATTAACATTTTGTGTGGACTGATTTAGGACTAAAATTAGTCCTGAGTCAGTCCATACACACATTAATGCACTTTAATGCGCCTACACGTTCATTAACATGTTTTAGCGATTTGTGCCTAAATTTAATACCGGCATTTGCAGATATCAAATGTAGGTGTAAATAGCCTAAATTCACCATTTTCAATGAACATTAAGGGTGTGCATATGTAGTCGTGCACCCTTAATATGCATTAATTTAGGCTAATGTGGATTAAAGAGTCACGTGTAGATGCACCCATAAGCATATAGCTTGTATTGAAAACACTCATTAATGTACATGTTAGACCTATTGCATTATTAGACCATGGTTACTGTAATCTCACTCAAGTGGCCCAGCTTCTCTCCCCAGAATTAAATGGCTGTGATTTTCCTTTGTTTTCTTTTTCTCCTATTTGATGCACATAGCTGCCTAGGGTGCGTGAGATATTTGTTTGTATGCTCTCATGGGTCATCCATGGACTACTAGAAGGAGAACTGTATGAGTGCTTTTACTTCCCAAACTCGTTGTTTTTAGAACACCAAAAGATGAAATAGTTAGAATGGGCCATTTTCGCATGATCATGAACATTTCACCAATCAAATCTTATTTCCTGTGCCAGAAATTTGATATTCTGTTGCTTTTAAATTTTGATTTCATTATAGTTCTTACTGGAAGCCTCCTTTGTTCATGTCACTTTAGCTTTTCTTTTTCATACTTTTTCTACTATCATGTTTTCATATAATTTGATGAGGAAAAGTTTTTTGTGGGTGACATCTTTTATTGGACCAGCTACTTAGTTGGGATAAATTTAGAAAACATTTTGAATGCAATACATTCAGGAACCTGAAGTAGAATGTATTGTATTTGAAATTTTGTCTAAGTCTTCCCAACCATGCATTTAATCCAATAAAAGTCACCACCTCCAAAATCTTCTTGCATATTTATTGAACCATCATGGCTACAGCATCACTCCAAAACTATAGTTTAATGATACTCTGTTAACTTTTCCCTCTAGATTCAAGCAGAAGAACTCATTCAATTAGGTTCCCAACTGACACAAACAATTCCTTCCCTTGTCCTGTAAATTCTGCTACTGTCTACTCAGTCACCCTTCCATCTTGCAGTGATTTTTTTTTTGTGCAACCATAGTTTTGTACGATGAAGTCCCTAATATGAATACTTCTGATGGGGTATTACATTTACCAGTAACAGCACTTTTATTAGTCCATAAAGCATTTACACTTGTATTTCTTTCAGGAAGAAATTCTTTTTCATTTTTCTGAAATCCTCAAACTGTGACAATTTCCTTGAAGTTGATTTTGAAAGCTAGGAACAATAGTTGTACATGCTTCATAATTTTTAACTGAAATGAAATCTTTTTGGTTGAGAAATGTAATAGCATTCACTACTTTCATGGTCATCTATGAATACTCAATTTTCCTGTGAAGATACATTGCATCCTTTGAATATTAATACATTTGATTTCTGCCTTGCAGTTTGAGATTCAGCTCACTGAAAAAAACCTATAAGGGTCATCTTATCAGTGTCAGCAGTAAACTTGAGGCAGGGAAAAAAATCTTTTTCTACCCCTTTATTAAAATGTCTGGAGAAAAGAATTGATTTCTGCTTTTAGGCACCAGAAACCTTTATAGCACCTGACCTTTCCTTATCTATCTCTTATTATAGAACATTACATTTAGTGCTGATTCCTGTTCCAGGATTCTGTGAAAGAGACAGTGCTGTAGCAATGAATTAGGATGGATGTTTACAACCTCCACCACTATTTTACATGTTAAATCTAATGAAAATTTAGCAAATTTTATGGAATAGCTTGGTGGGTTATTCAATGATAAGCAGTAAAGAAAAGAGCATTTGACATACTTTCAGGGAAGAAACTAGACCTTTTCTTCCTTTCCTGTCACTGCAAGCTTTAATTGACAGCCTTAATCACTTATGAATCTTCACGTGGCTTTTCCATAGCCATTCTCCAGACCCATTCTAATATATACATATGTAGCCTAGAATCCATAGTTCTATTATTAGCCTGTTGTCTGCCTCTTTTGTTAGCAAGCTGAGGTAGAAAGCAAGATCATGTGATCTTACTTGCTTTACTTTCAGAAAGGCCTCTTTTTTGCTTTGGTATGAGGAGGAGGGTCCTTTGTAAAATAACTCTCTTACTCAAAACATTAATAGAAACCTCCAGATCCTGTTTGTTGATGATACTGGGAAGGACTGTAAACACACTGGAGGGTAGATATAGAATTAAGAAGGATCTTGATAGATTGGAAAATTGGGATAAGGAGAACGGGATTAAGTTCACTGCTGACATATGTACGGTGCTACACATAGGCTAAGTAGATGTTCAAAAAGCCCAATGCAAAATTGATCAAAATTATGTGGACTTCTGTAAGTGGTGTAGGTTAGTTACAGAGTGAACAGAACCCACATTCACTCTTTGGTATGGGGCACATAGGCTGCATGCACTGGTCGAGGCCAACATGTTGGGCAGGCAGTTGCATGCCGCCCACCATGCCTAGCATGCTGGGCTACCAGAGACTGCTAAGCACAGCCAAGCACCCAGGCCACCCCTGATTGGGTGCTGGGCAATGGGAAGGCACAGCTCCAACCCCCTGACACATTACCATGGACCTTTCACTGCACCCAGACATAGGCTTCCCAAAAAGCCCTAGAGCAAGAGCTCTTGGTTCTGAGTTGCCTCCGTGTCCCAGCTTGACCATACCCTTCCATTCCACTGCCTGTTCCCAAGCAGGGGGACCCAGAAGCTGCAGTGTATCCTACTTGTTACCCTGCACAACTTTTGCCAGAGGCTGTAGGATATCAAGTACATCTATCTGGACATGATATAGCAGCTGTTCACTATGCTATGTGGCTTTGTGCCCCTGAGTCAGCAGCTGAACATCTCATGTAGGGCTACCCACTATGCCTTGTGCCCATTAGGCCCCCAACTTTCATGTGGGTGATGAGGATGAGGCCACCCAGGGTACCATGGAAATGAGTGTGCTCTGGCACCACATCCAGACCATCAAACACAAATTCTGGACAAGTACCACCAGCAGCAACTGGTGGGAGCTGATTATCCTGGGCAACTTGGACAATGAACAATGGATCCAGACCTTTCATATGTGCTGGACCACCTTCATGGACATCATCGTTCAGGTGGCCCCCTCACGAAGGGTGGTCGTTCCTCAAAGGAGCAATCCTATGGGCGCAGAAAGAGACAATCCCACTGCACATAAAAGGGGGCATAGGAGCCAAGAAGCCTTGTTGGCTAAGCAGGAAAGTCCAGGGAAGCCTAAGAGCAAAGAAAAAGGTATACAGGCTGTGGAAACAAGGGGTAGATATCAAGGAGGAGTATACCTCCCTGGATCGCACTTGCAGGAAATCAGTTAGGAAGGTGAAAGCAGGGTTGGAATTTAGGCTGGCTACAAAAATTAAGGACAACAAAAAGTCATTTTTCAGGTATATAGGGGTCAAAAGGAAGGCTCAGGGTAGCATAGGACCCCTACAGGACAAACTAAAGCAATTGGTGACAGAGAGGGGGGACAGAGCTAAGCTCTTCCATGGGTCCTTTACATCTGTATTCCTAAACACAGACCAAGACAAATCTCCCAATTGGATCATAGATAGACACAGGAGGGACACCAGCCCACCAACTTTTAGCACAGACTCAGTGAAGGGGCACTGTTCGAGCACTTAAGGTGCTACGGTCAGGTCTCAGAGGACTGGAAAGGGCCATTGTGGTCCCTGTTTTCAAGAAGGGGAGGAGGGAGGAAATGCGAAACTAAAGGCCAGTTAGTCTCACCTCTATTCTTGGGGAAAACTCTGGAAAAAAATCATTAAGGATCACATTTATGGGAGCCCAGCAGGGGAGATAATGCTGAAAGGAAATCAGCATGGACTCATTGCAGGTAGATCCTTCCTGACTAACCTTGTTTCCTTTTATGACCAGGTCACAAAATGCTTAGACACAGGAGTCAAGGTAGAGGTCATCTACCTAGACTTTAAGAAGGTCTTCGGTACAGTATCTCATTATGTTCTTGTAGATAAACTGACAGGCTGTGCTGTAAATGATTACACAGTCAGGTGGGTGGCAAATTGGCCTATGGGTCATACCTAGAGAGTGGTGGTGGATGGGTCAATATTGACCTGGAAAGATGTGGGCCGTGGAATCCCGCAAGGCTCAGTCCTTGTACTGATGCAATTCAGTGTCTTCAACAGTGACTTGGATGAGGGCTTGGAGAGCACCCTGTCCAAGTTCACAAATCATACCAAATAATGGGGCAAAGGTAACACACCAGAGGGTAGGGAACTGATCCAGGCAGATCTGGACAGGTTGGAAAACTGGGCAGAATGAAATAGGATGCAGTTCAACAAAGACAAGTGCAAAGTGCTGCACCTGGGCAAAAAGAACCACCAACACACTTACAGGCTGGAGGATATCCTTCCCAGCAGCACAGCAGCAGAAAGGGATCTTGGAGTCATAGTTGACTCCAAGATGAACATGACTTGTCAATCTGATGATGTGACCAACAAGGCTAACCACACTTTATCATGCATTAGCAGAGGCATGATGAACAGGTCCAGGGAGATGGTGCTTCCCCTCTGTATGGCACTGGTCAGGGTACAGTTGGAGTACTGCATTCAGTTTTGGGTGCCACACTTCAAGAGGGATGCGGAGAATCTTGAGCGAGTTCAGAAGAGGGCCACTCATATTGTCAGAGGCTTGCAGACAAGGTCTTACAAGGAGAGACTGGGGGACCTAGGTCTCTTCAGCCTTCACAAAAGAAGGGTGAGAGGTGATCTTATGGCTGCCTATAAATTTATCAAGGGAGGGCAGCAAAGAATAGGAGATGCTGTATGTACTAGGGCACCCCCTGGAGTAACTAGGAACAAATGCCACAAATTGATGGAGAGCAGGTTTAGTTTGGACATTAGAAATTACTTCTTCATAGTAAGGGTTGCCAGAATCTGGAATGGACTTCCAAAGGAGGTGGTCCTCTCTCGTACCTTGGGGGTCTTCAAGAGGGGACTGGACAAGCACTTAGCTGGGGTCATCTTATCCCAGTGCTCTTTTCTGCCCAGGACAGGGGGTCAGACTTGATGATCTACTGAGGTCCCTTCCAACTCAAACATCTATGAATCTATATTGCATGCTAGGATTCCAGCATGTGACCACCTCTCACTCCAGAGAAGCAGGTGGCCATCACTGTCATGAAGATGGCCACCCCAGCAGTTACTGCTATGTCATTATCCAATTTGGCAATGGGAAAGACCATGGCCAGAGAGGCCATTCAGGAGGTATACCTAGTCATGCAGGACATCCTGGTCAACTGTTTCATCTATTTCATCAACTGGCAGGAGGTGGTTGCCAGCTTCCAATGCATGGGCTTCCCCAACTGTTTAAGACATGGAAGACGCTGAATTTTAGCCAATTTGGATTTTAAACTTCATTGCAGGATAACAAGGACATTTTTTTTTTTACCTCCCTACCTGCCATCTAACACCTCCAGGGAAGGAATTCTACCTGATCAACACATCAAAGAGCTACTCAACACAGCTCACAAAGACACTTTAAAGAAGCCAGAGGGACAGCCTTCCATCTTCAGCTCCCTCTGTGCAAAAATGAAGTTTATTTTCTACCTATGGGGACTTTTTACCATCTTGTGCCATCTACACTTTTCCCAGAGCCTGATGAAGGGACTTCGTTCCCGAAAGCTTGCAGAAAAAGACAGTTTTCTTCCCAATTTCCAGTCGGTCTAATAAAAGGTATCATTTTGGAACCAAGAGTTCAATTTTGTTGTAAGGCTATGGACAGCACCTACATCCCCATCCTCTGCCTGGCCTAGGCTGCTTAGGTGTTTAGCAGCCACAAGGGCTACTTCTCCATCATCTTGCAAGGCATTGTCAACCACCAGGGCCACCACACACATCTTCACAGCTCTGTGGGCACCACGCACTATACCTACATCTGCTGGCCACATCACACCACATCCCTCCAACTTACCACAAATTGAGCTGCCAACCAGGTGACAGAAGGTTCACAATTCTTCTTTTATCTCAATTGCTCTTGCCCCTGATGCATGGGTTGATCCTAGAGAGGGGTGAGGAAGATGTTGCCACACCCCTTCCCTTGCTGAACTCAATGGCATAGGAAAATGGAGTGAGCCGTGGTGGCAGTGAGCCTTGTAACAATCTCAAAATATTTATATTTTAAATTATGGACCTTGCAATATTATATATTAATATATATGTACGTGAGTCTGTGGGTGTGTGTGTTTGCAACTTAGTTTTGCCATCAGTAAACATGTAAGTGTCTGAAGAGATTTCACTGAAAAACAAACAAAAAAAAAGCTTAGCTGAAGAGGATGAAGTTTATGCACATGTGAAAACAAAGAGTATTAGGTGTACTTTGTTTCTTCTTTGTAATAACCTCAACTGAGCATCATTTCTAATGATTGTGTTGTACTATATTCTTTCTGCCGGAGAAAATCAAGTTTTATTTGTAACCTTCTTTAGCATCATCCTTTGAAACTATTCATTCCATCCTGTATTAAATAGGCATGCCACTATTAATAAGTTCATACTTAAAATGGATCTATTTCTTGTCATAAAGTTAATCTGCACAAAAGTGATAAGAGTCAAAGTCCAAGCGTTATTTTTTTCAAGGCAGTGTTTGGTGCCTGAATAGGATACTTCTTCTAACCAAAAAGTGTGGCTTTCTTTTAGCATCCCATCAAAGTCAGAACTATCAAATTTAAAAGCCTATTCACTATTTTAAAGTATTTATGCAAAAAAAAAAAAAAAATCAGACTACTTGATGTTTTTAACCAAGTGTTGTGTTCTGATGCATCCAGTGTTATTGGAGCTTAGGGTAACAGCATCTTTTTCAAAGTTTCTAATAAAGCACCATGTCTTAAAGTGACTACTAACAATAGATGTGACAAGGAAACACACTGTGAAGCTTCAATAGTTGTGATTAAACTGAGAACAATAATGAATAATTTAAAGCCTAGGTAGGAACAGGCATAGTGATTGAGTCTGCTTGAAACTGCTGTAGTGGATTACAATTGAAAGAATGGCACCTCGCCTGCAACTTTTACATAAAGAAAACTGAAGTGCTGACAGTAAAGTGCTAATCTATTTATTAGGCAGAAAATCAGATTTTAGAAGAAAAATGAGGATGTAGCAACATAAAAGCAGTTGGCAAGAAGAACAAAAGTCTTGTTTTCTATTAAAAACAAAAAACAAAAAGAGGAAAAATAATACAATTAGGGAGAACATGAATACTGTACATTCTAAAGGCTGCAATCTACCTCATATAGGTTGTCCAAGGTCTATGGACTTCATTGTGAATCTTTTCTGTACAAAGGTAAGACACCTACCCTTACCTATAACAACAATTAGTGTGTCTAAAGAAATGTTTCATACTTAGTTACAGATTTCCTGGTGACTTCAGTTTTTCTTTTTGTTAAAAATCAGCAAGAGCTGCTTCCCAGGTCTAAGAAGTTCTGTTGTGAAGTGGCATGTTAATCCCCTGTCTCATCCTATTTATTAAGTATGACTACCAGCAGTCCTTGTTGGATGGAACGACATAGCTGATATAGCATATGGACATAAAACTTAACAGTCTTCTCCCTCCCAGCTGCAGCTGTTTGTACTGCTGTTGTGTGGTTATGTTTTGTTTTGGCTCATTTTTGTTCCTTTAAATATGATGCTTCTGCACTACCCAGATTATTTTTCTTCCTCCCCCTCTCTTCTCTGAACAGGGACATTTTACCATTCCTAGCGATTGATGCATAAGAAAATCATAGGTAGTAACACACATTTCAGCCTCAAAAGGTCTGTTCATCACTCATAAGTACCAATTACTCCCTATATTCTCTGAAGAATGGCTATTAGCAAATGTCAGGTTACAGAGCATAGGTTGAATTTGACTCTAGTAGATCATTGTTCTCAAGGTCTAAAATGCAATAACCCAGCTCAAACTAACTTGTAAAAAGAGCAAAAACAAAATCTCACATTACAACATAATATGAAAATGATGACATAGCATTATGGGGAATAGAACAATCATAAGTCTTAGACAAATTGTTTCTCTCATGTTTAACATTAGCCATTTAATAAAACTATAGCCTTTCAGGTTAAGTTTCCACTTTGATTCCCTACTAAACTGCAATTTTGAGATTCAGCGGGACCATAAAGATAATGGGCAAGCTATGTTTGTTGCTGATAACCTAAGTGAATGAGAAACAATTTCCATGTGTCCCAAATTGCTTAGTAAAATACTAGTGTGCAGGCATTTGGAATACTTTGTTTTTATAGTCATATTTTAAAATGTGTTGCTCTTAGTTACCCTACTTATTCATTTTTTAAAGAAAAGAATTAACATGTCTTAACATAAGATTTAGAACATGATCACATTCTGCAAAATGGCACTATAAACCTCAAACCAAACTGAAACTGGAATTTTGTCAGAGGAAGTTGAAAATATCTAGGAGGGTACCTAAAGTAGAAGTTCAGGCTAGTTGAAAGGTACTGCAAACCTCTTGGAATAGAAAGCATCTTTTAGGCAGGCTAGTTTAGCAGATTGCAAATAAATGGTAGATAGGACATGCAGAAGAGATTGAGATGCATCATACCCAGCATGACATCAAATGCCTCTCTGAAGCTGTGAAACTACTTGGTGATTGAAAGCCACCTGTTTTGCATTCTCTAAATCACAGTGATGACCAGGGATCCTGTTTTTTACTGATTAAAAAAAAAACACCTAATTTTTGGATTAAAAAAAGGAACCCAAAATCCACATTTTTCCATGATTAAAATGAAATACCACTAATATAGAGAGATATATAGTAGTGTTTCATTTTAACCATGGAAAAAAATGTGGATTTTGGGTTACTTCTTTAAATCTGAAAGTTGGGGATTATTTTAAAACAGAGAAAACCAGGATCCCTGGTGATGACACAGGTCCCACAAAGCCAGAAACCATATATTGGCAAGATGGGAGAAATATATCAAGATCAAACTGAATCAAATCAGAAATGTCTATTATTTTGTGCTGAATAAAATCCCTCAGTATTTGATGATTGAGACTGTCATGGCGGTCCGTCTCTTGAAGTAGTGAAGAAATCAGTAACTGAGTATAAGACATAGATGGTACACCATGAAACCTACAACAAAGGTATTCTGTCATTGCCATCTTTGTTGAATCCATTGCTAGTCAGTGCATGGCAGACTGATGACATCTCAGGAGACAGCAAGAATGGCTTTATAATTGCTTTGCACAAGAACTACAGACTTACTTGAAACCACTAATGAGGTATTGCCCTCTTGAGTATTGCTGTCAGGATTCTGGCTCACATCATCATACATTAGCTCTAGCCCTGTCTGGAAATCTCTATACCTGAAAGCTAATGTGGCTTCTCTCATCAGATCAAGAATTGGCATGATAATTGTGCTGATGCAGTGGCTGTAAAAATACAAACTGCCATGTTGTGCTGATAGACTTGGTCAAAACTCTTGATTTTCCCTTGAACAATGTTGGAAGATCTGTTGCTGTTGGCACTGGATTTAGGACCCACCCTTATATTGTTGTTCCAGATGAGTACAGCCCTCAGATTGACCACAACACCTACCAGTTGATAATAGGCAAGTTTATTGATACACAGTGATAGGAAATTAAAGCAATGCAGGCAAAGCAAATGCAGCATACATTATCCAAATTCCCCAGTCCCAGAATATACACAAGGCATGCAGTCCAGCCGGTCGGTATATAAACGCCACCTTGAGGTCCTTTGTTTGAGTGCCCAATGTCAGCAGCCTTGGAGGTCTGGGGCTGATGCCTACTGCTTCTCACTATCCTTTGTTTTGAAAACTCTCTTTTGTATTCTCTCTTCTCTTGGTGACTTCTGATGATTCTTGATCTGTGGCTGTTGCTGGTTGGTCAAGAGCGACACATCCAATGTTGTCAGCCAAAGCCCTATTTTCACAAACCAATCACATGCCCACCTCCTAATTTGGGGCTTTACAGGTGTCCTCCTAATTTTGTCTGTCTCCCCAAAATCGGAAAGCTTAAGGCTTTCTGCAAGCAGGCACTACCACCCTGAAGCCCTGGAGCCAGACCTATCTCTATTATGAAAATAAAGTTTGCATATTTTCAGTTGTCCAGGATGTGTGGCCTTGCTGTTTTCTTACCTTGGTTACACACTGTCTGCCTCTGAAGGCTGGGAAACCTGTGTGACTTTGAGACCCAAGCTCTTTAGAAATCAATTAACCCATTGCTGCTATAACTATTATTCTAATACAACCCTATATGCCACTTTAAAAAAAAAAATTTAAAATGCCATTTCCAAGCCGACATTGCTAGGACCTGGACTGCCAGGAAACATTCTACTCCTGAAAGCTTTTATGATAGGATAAAAAGGGCTCTTTCAGCATGGCCCATGCTTCATAACAATTAAGGAGTCAAGGGAGCATTGTCACTTTATAGACTGAGTTCTTTACTATTTTTTCTTTCATATGTGCAAGACTGAGGCAGAAAAGATGCCAGAAGCACTTGGAATTCTCTGTGTCTCTTGCTTGAACAGCCGATCTGTGGATACTGTGCTTCCCACAAAGCAGTAGTCTAAGGTTTTCTTTAGTGTGTTCCCATCAGTGACCGATGGCTGGTTGCTGAAGTCCACAATAGAAATAAATTCAGTCATTTTTGAAAGGGCTATGCAATGCCAAATGCATAAACTCTCTGGGTTCATTACACATATGTAAAAACCAGCAGCACCCAATGGAGCACAGCTGGTATCAACCCTGTCTCAGTGAATAATAATGAACAAAACCAATCCAATTTTTTTTCTTTTTACTACAACAACAAACACAATGAACAACAAATAACAACCTTACACAGAAAAATGTTAAAAATCACAATATACACATGTATATGCTACATTGCCCCATGGTAGTAAATAGGCTGCTAGCCAGCTTCACTGTTCCAGATCCTCCTTGTATTCTGAATGTGCCTAGCAGCAGATTAAATCCACCTTCTTTGGAGCTTCTCTATGGATCCAGTGCACTTGTGTTATTTCCTCCAAGCAGGTGCTCAGAGCAGGACTCAAGCCATTCTGGCTGAAAGGACATCTGAATTTCCCCTCAAATTCCTTCAGTTCCTGTGACACTGAACCAATTTTTAATTTTTTTTTTACCTATAAGAGACATTTCACCTATCCCTGCTTAGTCAGTGTTTTCAATAGGACCACCTATTACAGTCTTCTAGACCTTGCCCCTGTTCATAGAGAGATCTCTCAGAACGCTCCCATCTGGGCCCCAACTCCACACACACTCAAACCCAGGTGCTAGGATACTTTTTTATCTCTGCCCTTGACCTCAGTGGTACACCCAACATGTCTACCAGCCACCACCATAGCCCACTGTGCACGCTCAAAAGGGTCTCACTAACCTTCCCAGGATTTTGACACATTTGTAAAATTTCCCTTCTATAGTACAAGTGGGGTTATACTTTCATGATAAATATATTTGTGGTGGTCAGCTGATGGAAGAGTGTTGTTGTGGTTGGAAAGAAAGATTTACTGCTTTCCAGGGGGATTTGCATTTCCCTGGTGGCCTGAGTGGGGGATCTGCAGGATGATTTTGGCAGGATAGCCAGAAAAGTCTAATTCTGTGGTGTTGCTATGGTGTAGGTTGGTAAAAAGTGAGTTTCCATTGTTCGATGCAATCCTAACATCTGATACTTGCTCTAACTTCTATTGTTCCATTTCAGTACTCTGCCCCACGGAGATGATAGATCATAGTGCTACACCCGATGTACTCAACTCCAGCTGGGCTGCTGTAGTAATCCCTGGGATACTTTCCTGCAGTCAGTTGGGTGTTGCTGGTCATACTCCTCTGAGGGCAAGAGGAATGTAGACAAGGCCTGTAGTATGGATAATCCCTTGCATTACAAAGCGTGTACACATCTTTCCCACCATTTTCTAGCTGTATGTTACCTGGTCTCAGATAAGTTCATACTACTGATGGTCAGGGACAGGCCAAACTACTTCTGATTTACATGATGACCAATGATGTCCTGAAGCTGTAGATGAGAGATTGCCCACTGTTGCAGCACAGTCCACTGGACTGGCTCTTCTATACCCTGGTCCCAGGATCCTAGGAAATAATTCATCTGCTAATCAATGCCTTCCAGTTCTTAGTTTCAGTTTTTTGCTCCATTAATTGTCACACAGGGTGGAAGCAAATGAGATGCTGCCTGTTAGGTCCTAGTGCCCCAATGTTATGTCCCAGGGCCCTACAAACAACTGAGTGCTGTGGGACCAGAAAGGGTCTCAAACTGAATCTATACTTTGTTTTTTTCAGGGTTTGTCCTTTCCACAAAGAAAGTATGTGGGGTACTAAAAGGCTACATGTGGGGTGTGTGAATGTTGATGAATGGGTACGGAATGCATTCTTTATATTCACAAAAGCACTGCTAGGTGGTAATGGAAATGCTATGGTCTGTTATGGGAAAATACTGTCTTTTTAATATCTTTGAGAGTGGACAGGGGTAGGGAGTAAGGGCTCCCACGTGGGTGCCATTCATCATACTGGAAATTGTAGTGGGGGAGTTTGCACTGGTGTGAGGGTTTGTACTGGGGCCACTGGCAATAATTATGGATCCCACGGGCAATTGGGGTCAACACCAAGTTAATCTGGGGTGGTTTTGGTTACATTTATAGAGTGGGGTGGGGAAGACAGGAAAAAGGACATTTTATGTCTCGCCTTTGAATGGATTGCCTGGAGAATGAGCAGCTGATCAGACTGCTTTTGTTTACTTGGGTCCAGAAATATTAAGGTAATCATTGAGAGAGATACCTTCTCTAGGAAGAGGGAAGGAAGTGACAGCAGTTTCACACTCTGGAATTATAAAACCTCCTCTGTTGAATGTTTTAATCCCTATCCAGAGGCAGTAAAGCAATATAGGAGGAATTGAATGGATGGAAACTCTACTGATTACTCTTCTTTCTCATACTGATTTCCCATTGTTTTATAATATACACACACTGGAAGTCATACCCACACACTAAAGTTTAACCACATTCTAAAAAAAGGATTGGACCAATTCATAAAGGATAGGTCCATTAGAGGGTACTGAACATGATAGTTAAGTGTGCAACATTCAAATTAGGACTTCCTAAACCTGAGAATTATGGCAGGTGTAAGGGGGAAGAGAAGCAGGGTAGATTAGTCTGGATTAATTGTTCAAAAATGGAGGAGAGTAGTGTGGGGAGACATAGCAAACAGAAAGTTAGGGTCTGAGGGAGGACATCAAGCACAGAAAACATTGCCCCTCAAATGAAGAGCCTGTTGACACTCTCCAGTGAAACTCTGCTCAGAGATATGCACAGGTAAATGAAAGGACTAAATCCTAGTCACCTGGGTTCCTTCTCCTCAACCTTCCCAGCCACCTGGTCTGGTAGATGGTGACCTTGGGCAGTCAGGAGGCAATTGAGCTGAAGGTCCCAGGACAGACCTGAGAGGCTACATGAGGCTATGAGACTACCTATGAGGCTACTTATGAGGTATGATATAAAATAAAAGGTATAGAGAAAAATGCAGCCAGAATCTCAGTAAGAGGTTCTTGACAAGATGGTAGCGGGGCTGCAGTTTAATATATTCAAGGTAGGCATGTATCAGGGTGTCCTTATGACTGAAAAAGTGGAAGGTGTCAGGGGAGTTCATAAAGCAAGTCAGGTACATGCCTGTACACTAATTATGGAAGTAATTAAGCACATGCTTAACTTTATTACTTGGGCAACTTAAAGGTGGTGAGTTTGCATAAGTGTGACCTATGGTAAAGAATAACAAGCAAATTTACAAAACTTCCTAGTATTCAGGATGCCTACAGGTTTAATAAGTCAAATTCTGTCTCATGAGCCCACTCTCTTACACAGTTTCTGTAATGGAAAGGGAAGAGGAGGCTATCCCCATAGAGGTAGCTATGAACCCTGCAGTGGACGATAATTAAGCAACATTTTTCCCATGCAAGCTGTGACCTTCTAACCCCAGTTAGTTGTGGATGGTTTCTGTTCCACAGCATAATCCCCCCCCAGTGAAAAACTAAATCTTTTTTTTATTAATCACATGCGTATGTTTAATGCCTACTATGCTATTTGCCCGCTATCTAGCATTATCCTGCTCCATGGCTTATTTATATTCAGAAGTAATTTCTTTTATCAGTTTTTAATTTGGGAACGCTTTATTATTCATAAATATATAGCTAAATGACTTAGGTTTCATAAATAAATATCTATATAGCACTCATATCACCATGGTGATGCTTTATAATTGGATACTTATATATTATAGTCAGATATAATGATTAAATTGGAAACCATAATTTTTAAAATATTTATAAGATTAATTTTATTTATTTGACAGGTTTTTTCACCACAACCAATGTTTGCCATCAAATAGCACTTCACAACTCAAGCTACATGAATGTTCAGCATTTTGAACACTTACATGTAAGCTTTTAAGGATGCAAATTAGCTTTCTCCTTTTTTGGAATCCAGTCTGTTTAGTTAGGCAAACACATTTGTTATACATTGCCTTTAAATTTTTTGGAACACAATGTCTGAAATATCAGATTATCAGTTTGTACTATGGTGATTCACTGAGTGCAAACTGATTCCAAATTATTTTTATAACCTTTTTATACATGGACTTATGTTAGCAATATTTATTTATTTTTAAATGGTTTCAGTTTCAGATTTTATTACTACTTCAATCTTGGCTACTTCAAGTATTTTATATTAAAAATATTTTCCTGAATGTCTTTTGAACATGCAGTACAATTTAATCCCTTTAGTGTCTCACAATATATAGAGGTTTAAAATAGAGGAAAATCTGAAAGAGCATATTCAGTCAGAATTAAGAGCACAAAAAAAGATTTAAGGTTCACAACATAGGGGTGAATTCAACATTTAAAAATTACAGAAAAATTCCACTGTAATTACTCAGAAGAGTGGATGGACTTAAAAAGTTCATTTTACCATAAGAGGTATTACTGATTCCAGCAATACACCCTGGTACTTTAAGTGAGGAATGTATTACAATTGGTAATAACCTCACCATCTTGTATATTTTCAAAAGCATAAGACTGATTTAAATTAAACCAAACATGTAGTAGAAAATAAAACCAACTGCATTCATGAGAAATATTCCCATGCCAAACCTCGGGTTTTTTTACTAGTTTTTTTTACTGGTTTTTTTTTTACTAGTTTACTATCTCAGGGCCTTGTTACATGGTAATTTTAAGCAGTTTCTGGAGCTCTTAATGTCTGGATTGGCTGCATGTTAACACCTTTTAAATGATTTAAACTTGAAGCAAAATTAGGCGGATTAAGGTAATCAGGCCCTGGAGTGGCATAATTTTCAGCAGAATTATGAGTGCTTTAAGTCTTAATCTGCCTTCTCTAATCTGCCTAATTTTGCTCCTGTTTCATTAAGGTGTGGTCACTCCTGACAGCTATTTTGCCCAAATTGAAGTCCTCCAGCATCCCAGAATGCAGTGGCCCCTCCTGAGTCAAAGAAAGTAGGGATGCCGGGGTACAGTGGGAGCAGGCACAGTGCCTCTGCCCTGTTGCTCTCACCAGGCAGAGCTAGCACCACAGCCTTCCTGGACTGGTTCACTCCTTTGAATGCTCAAGCCAGATTTAGGCCATGGTGCCTGCTGGGGGTGGCAGGCTTGTGCTCACCCCTCCCACTAACTCATGGTTGAACCTGAGCCCAGGCCTGTGCTCCACTGAAGTGCATCCCGTGCCTGGTGCCTGAACCCCCCGGACCCAGACAAATGCCCCAGCAGGCCCAGGCAGCTGGAGCAGGGCACAGTGCGGCAGTTGCCTCATGGCCGCCCAAACTCAGTTTCCACTGGCTCATTTTTCTTCTGGGCTGGACAAGATCTGGCTGCCAGCTCCCCTCACCTGACTCTCCAAGTGGTGGCCACAATTGGCAGGTGAAGCCCTTGATTCCCCAAAGCATCTAGGCAGCTATGGGCATGGAGTGCAGGGTTTGGTGCTGCCTCTCTAGGTTGGAGATGCAAAAAGCAGGTGGAGAGGCTGTGCCACTCACAGCTGCTTCCCAAGCCTGGCAGGGGTGAGAAGTCCCATCTCTGCACCCTTCCCCCCAGGCATGTTCCGGGACAGATGGGCCCAAGCAAAGTGAGCAAACTCCAGGGATTCAGTGCTGGCTCTTCCTGGCAGGAGCAGCAAAACTAGATTGTGGATAAAGGGACTTCCTACCCTTTCCAGGCTTGGGAATCAGCTATGAGTGGTACAGCCTCCCCACC
The DNA here is from genome assembly GCF_000455745.1 of Alligator sinensis. NCBI lineage: Eukaryota > Metazoa > Chordata > Crocodylia > Alligatoridae > Alligator > Alligator sinensis. The sequence continues at coordinate 2,311,266 of NW_005842020.1, read as the reverse complement.
TGCTTTGTACAGTCCAAATCCAGACAGACAGCACTGATCCCTGCACCTTGTGCCTGGAGACATCTGACTACTACAGGAGGTTTAGGGGCTTCAGGCACTTGCCAAATGTGGCCACTGCCAAATGAGCCAGGCCAGGGTTGCTGACAGCCAAACCCTGCGGAACCCAGTAGGAGTGCAGGGTCAGTGGGAGCTGGCCTCAAGCTACTGTGCTGCAGCCATCAAGCTCTGTCCTTGTCAGCCACCCAGCCCTGATGGGGAATGTATCTGGGTCCTGGAGGCCCAATCCTTTTTTTTCCTCTGGAGCTTGCCCTGTCACACTGCAGTCAGCCAGGATGCCAGCCAACTGGGCACTGCTTGAGCTCCAAGGGACCTGATCTTTTTTGGAACTGAGGTGGTGCATGGCTGGCTGTGGGAAGGGGTGGACTCCAGAGAAAATAAGAAGCACAGGCCCCTAGATACTCAAGAAGCAAGACGATCCTGACCCTAGCTCCCAGACATGCTCCTGCTCACCAGTCTTCTAGTGGCACATCACAGCTGTGCAGGTGAAGAACAGTCAGAGATGGTTTTCACCTTAATATGTGACTGCTCCACTAAGATGAACAACACTAAGCCGATTAACATTTGTTCAGCTTACAGCATAAGGTGTAACAAGGCCCTTAGAGGTTGCAATCTGTTTAATGAACAGGAAAGATTTTTTTTTTCCCATTCTCTCAGTAATTCATAGAGCAGGGAGCAATCAAAAGAGAGTGAAATTCTCTAAAAGCTGTAAGTGGCTGAGGACAAGGGGTTAGTATACTGGAAACAATCATGCAACATTGACAAATGCACGTGTTTCTGGTCCTACTATAACTATCTGCAAAGAAAAACCTTTGCCTTTCTACAATAGAAGAAAAATCCACAGAAATATTTGTCAACCTAATATTTTCTTCCCTAAGTAGAGAAAAATACTCTGATATTTCAAGCGCTACTGTGTATAAATATGGAAGATAAGATACACTACTGGCATGAATGTACAGAGCTCCATTGAGCTTCATATTCACTTTAGCTAACAGTGTCATATCTCAGGTGGTTGATGAGTTTATGCAGCATTATTTATCAGTTTTGAAATGTATTTATAACTCATAGGGTCCCTCTACATGTGCAGATAAAGGCTTGATGGGATCTGTGTGAACCACACAATTGTGCCTCCTGCCATGCCAGACATGCATGGCAGGAGATGTGATTGTGGGATTGCATATTAGATCATATCACACCACATTACTGATGCATGGGGAGCCCAATCCCAGGCTCCCCCTGCACTGGCAAGAAGCAAATGCACACAGGTTGGGAACCCCTTCAGCTGAGGGGGTCTGAGATGTGGGGGTGCCCCATGGACCCCTGGGGCTGGGGGATCACAACAGCCATAATCCCCCATCCTTGGGGGATGGGGTCTATGAAAGCCTGCTACATGTGCAAATTAAAGCTCAATAGCAACAGGCTATAAAGTTAATATACATTTTCAACATCTAAGTTTCTAATCGCTTGGAGCTTTTTACGGCATGATATCTACTTTGCATGTGTAGCAGGTCTCAAGGTTAACCAGTTAATTGCATGATACCTGTAATGTGTAGAGTGGGATCACAGAAATCTTCTGTCTCTAAAATTTTGGGAAAATTAAGCATCGATTAGTACCTTATTTGCTTCTTGTGATTAAAAACATAATTTATAGAGCAAATAATCACAAACGTAATGTTAATGAAATCCTGATTGTTGTCTTGACTAGAATAGAAATCCAACTTTTTTAAGGCCATTTAGTTTTCAGCACGTATAAACTCTTTATAAAGCTGATAGCAAACCAAAAAGAGAAAAAAAAGAAAAAGAAAAGTAATCCTTTCTTAGGGAATAGGGAATTCTAGCCATATTTTCTTCACTGAATCAAAAACATTGATATGTATGTCTATAATACATACATCTATATCTATCTATCTATCTATAGCACACTTAGATACTACATTTGCTTCTAAGTGTGTTATAGATATAACATTCTATAGGTCATCCAACCACATTTGAAATATGCATCTATTAAGAACAACTGAAAAAACGAGTTTAATTTTCTATAAATGATTGAAAGAACATTCTGAAAGCTTTAACAGTGTGAGTTTCATGTCATGAAAGAGACTCTTTTTATCATCCATAGTATAATGTACACTGCAAAATTTTAAAATTGTATTAATCAAAGAGCAATTAATCTTGCTGGTATGGGAAAGAAAAATGCACCAAAATGACAATAGTTTCCTTCTGTACATTGATAAGTGTTAAAAAGTAGTGAAAGTTCATTCCCTAATGAGGCTGGTTCAATTAATACCACCATCTCAATTAAAGTAAAAGACAGAAGTTATGAGGTCATTAAATATTAGAAATCCAATTCAGGAGTTCTGGATCTTTCTTCCAATTGCTCAAGCTCATCTCATTAGATAGTGTCCAAAACTCATCAGGTGGCCATCGTTCCATCTTAAATTTAAAACCTTTAAACACTTTTATGAGGATAAAGCCATTCAGAATGGGACAAGAGAGAGATTTAAAGCTAGCTCTATATCAAGAAGATTATATGGTAGAAATAGATCTGAACAATTTATTTTAAGTGCTCTCTATAAATCAACACATATTCCACTGGGAGGAAATATTATGTAAATGGAACCTGGTGACTTCCAACTTTTAGTCCCCAAGGACATTAACCAGGCTGTTGAGACTTGTGTTTACCATGAAATTTCCTTTGAAAACGGCATAGTAGAAATACTCTCTTTGCAGACAGAATCTTTTAATCTAGCTTTTACTCATTTCTCATACCAGATCATTGCAGAGTATAGGAAATCCATTTTCACAGAAAGGAAAGCTTTGAAGAAATGTAGATGCATTTTCAATATAGCAGTATTGTGCAAGGCTTCTTTGTTTATATTTACAACACAACAAAATGGATGCAGGTGAAAAAAGCCTCTAAATTGAAAGTCACTCACTTGTGTTGAATAGTTTCATAGTTTCATAGTTGGTAGGGTCGGAAGGGACCTGAGAAAATGAGCAAGTCCAACCCCCTGCCATGGCAGGAAAAAGTACTGGGGTCAAATGACCCCAGCAAGGTGTTTGTCTAGCCTCCTCTTAAAGACCCCCAGGGTAAGAGCCAGCACCGCTTCGCTTGGAAGTTGGTTCCAGGTCCTAGCTGCCCTGTTAGTGAAGTAGCGCCTCCTGATGTCTAGTCTGAATCTACCCTCTGCCAGCTTGTGAATTATTTCTAGTCACACCTGGTAGTGCTTGGGGGAACAGGGACTCCCCCAATGCCTGCTGGTCCCCTCTACTAGTTTGTAACAGGCCACTAGATCCCCCCTCAGCCTTCTCTTATGGAGGCTGAACAGGTTCAGGTCCCTTAGCCTCTCCTCGTAGGGCCTGCCCTGCTGCCCCCTGATCATGCGACTGGCCCTCCTCTGAAACCTCTCTATGCTGTGCACATCCCTCCTGAAGTGCAGTGCCCAGAACTGGATGCAGTACTCCAACTGTGGCCTGACCAGTGCTGCATAGAGGGGGACGATCACCTCCTTGGACCTGCTTGACATGCATCTGTGGATGCATGACAAGGTGCGGTTGGCCTTCCTGACCGTGTCCTCACACTGTCGGCCCATGTTCATTTTGGCATCAATAATCATGCCAAGATCCTTTTCTGCCTCTGCACTGATGAGAAGGGAGTTCCCCAGCCTGTAGGTATGCTGCTGGTTCTTCCTCCCCAGGTGCAGTACCTTGCACTTGTCAGTGTTGAAACCCATCCTGTTCTCATCCGCCCATCCCTGTAACCAGTCTAGGTCTGATTGCAGCCTATTCCTCCCTTCTAGCATGCTCACATCCCCCCACATCGTAGTGTCGTCAGCAAATTTGAATAGGGTGCTTTTAACCCCCTCGTCCAAGTCACTGATGAAGATGTTGAACAGCATGGGTCCAAGGACTGAGCCCTGGGGGACCCCACTGCCCACATCCCTCCAGGTCGAAAATGACTCATCCACCACCACTCTCTGAGTGCTGCCCTCCAGCCAGTTAGCGACCCATTTGACTGTGTAGGTGCCGATGCCACAGTCCCTTAGTTTTTTCATGAGAATGGGGTGAGAGATGGTGTTGAAGGCCTTCCTGAAGTCCAGAAAGACTACATCCACTGCTACCCCTGTGTCTAAGGATTTTGTCACCTGGTCATAGAAGGTCACTAGGTTGGTCTGACAGGACCTGCCTCTAATGAACCCATGTTGGTTGCCCCTAAGCATAACCTCCCCTGCTGGCCCCTCGCGGACATGCGCCAGGATAATTCTCTCAAAAAGCTTACCCAGGATCAAGGTAAGACTAACTGGCCAATAGTTTCCTGGGTCCTCCTTCCTCCCTTTTTTGAAAATGGGAACCACATTGGCCCTTTTCCAGTCCTCTGGCACTATACCAGAGCACCACAAGTGCTTGTAAAGCCATGCCAGGGGTCCCGCAATGACCTCTGCTAATTCCCTCAGCACTCTGGGGTGGACCTCTGTTAATTCCCTCAGCACTCTAGGGCTGCAGTTGTATTCCATAGAGGAAGTCAGGTAGTCTATCCTCAGAATTGTCAGTTGCATATGCAAAGACCTACATTATAAAATGTTTTCCCTTAACTATATACATGTCCTTGTAGAATAGCCACACCTTATACCTCCCACCTTTTCTTGCTGGTATTTTTGTCAATGTAGCTTATCCCTGGAAAAAGAAAAAGGGGGAGGGAGGAGCCAGAAGAAACTATTCTGGTATACTTTTTTTGCCAGTATACTTGTCTAGGCTATAGTTTTTGTCAGCATGGAAAGGTCATTTAAAGAAAAAAGAAATTGCACCCCGAAGCAACATTATATCAGCAAAAGCTTCTAGGAAAAACCTGACTCCAATACGGTCTTAACAATAGATATTCCAGCTGTCCTATGAACGTTTATATTGTTCACTAATAGCACCAGGCATCAACATACTAAAGAACTTTATGCTCTACCTCCTAATATGAAAACAGTGTAGCCACTATATTTCATTGCTATCTGTGCACCAACCAGATATGGTGTGTCTCAATATAACATGACCTAGCACTATAGTTGAGCAGTATAGACATACCCTAAGAGACTATTTGCAGGTATACACATTGCATTTGGTAATTCTTTGCAAAATTAGGGCCCTAAATCTTTTCCAAAGCTTTTTCCATCAGTTCCCAGTTCCAGTGTGGACCACAGATATATGTGCAAAGCCCTCTTCTTTGAAGGTTTCAGGTATGAGTAGAGTTGGGTGAGCCTGATGGCAGGGTCAGTGTCATGGTAGAAAGAAAAACACCAGAGGAATGTAAGTCTCTTCTTACCTATCTTTGGAAGTTGCCAAAGCAAGGAGCAGATCCTCTTGACTTTGTTCCAGAATAAAATGTGTTGGGATCACTGTGACAAGAGAGGCTTCTGGCCAAAAGTATTGCCAGAAGAGACTTTATTCTTCCAACCTGCCCCTGTGTAGAGATGTGACATTTTTTATTTTGTTTTGTTCACAGTTGACAAACGTATAATGTTTTTCAACAATAAAATCTGTTTTAACAGTATTTTCTCAGTATTCAAATTACACAGACCGGTGAGTTTTGTCTCGCCCCTCCAAGAAATATCAGATACCAGGCAAAAGTCAACTGCCAGGACAAACTGGTGATGAAAATCTTAGCTTCTTCATTTTTCACTTTATGCTCTCTCATTGACAGACTTCTTTTGATTTAATGTTGTGCAAACATTCTTAGGTACCTACAGTATTTATGGAACTAATATACATTCTTCACAAATACAAATGTGTGTGCATGTGCATTCATAAATATAATGTATACTGACACATAAGAGATGCTCAAAATATTTCAGCAAAAACCACCTAACAACAGTGGGGAAAAAGTAAATGTGAAACATTACCGGTTTCCCTTTAAAAAATATTTTATCTCCTAATAGAGTGTTTTGGGAACAGGAGGTGGCAAAGCATTTCTTATAATATATGAACTTGAGATGTGGAAGAAAATGTTAAGAAAACAAATTGACCTTGTTGGCTTCTTTCTGAAATTTAGATCAATCCATTATTTCTCTGGTTGTAAAGAGAATGTATCAAGGGCAAGGGCAAAAGAGCTAGCCAACAAGTAAAACAAGGTCCACTAGTATCTATCAAATATACTTCATAAAGATAGCAGAAATTCTTCTTGGCTCTCTTCCTATTTTTATTTCATTTATTTCATTCATTTTATGAATGAAGAATGGCCCTGGCAATAAAGATAGAATGTTTTCTTGTCAATTGATATCTCACTTCCTGCTCTTCCAGACAACCCCCCAGATGCTTTTCCATTAAAAGGAATCCACTTGTTGCTTTATGCAGTCCATCAATTCGCTTTATTGTAAAACAAAATAATCTTTTAAGTTGTTTTTATTTTTTCATTTTCCAGGACACTTCATTGTGCTTATTTAATGTAAAACAACATGCATGAATATAGGTAAAGTCAATGATTTTAACTGTTTTTATCTTTGATTAAACTACAAAGATACTTCCTTCAGTCTCTTTCTTCTTTTCTCCCTTTTTCCTTTTGGCTCCCAGAACACCATTGTCCAAATCAAGATCCCCAAACAATACCGGGGAAACAAAACAGAAAAAAATGAACTTGACTTGAATTTGCTCCATTGGTAAATTGTCATTGTTCTCCTTTTTTGTTTGTTTGTTTTACTCGCAGCTTCTACTTCATCTCTCGCCTAGTCTAAGCAAGTCGACTGTTCTCACTTCTTCAAAGACTCCTGGTTTTTCCTCCCAGTTGAGTCCCTCAGCTCTAGATAGAGCCAACTCCTGGGATCCCTCCATCCCAGTGTCCATACCACAGCTCGTCCTCTCCCCAACCGCTGCTTTTCCTTTCCTTTTCAGCATGCCATTCCCCTGCCATGCCACTGCCTCCTCCTAACTTCAAAGAGAAGCTGCTGTGGAAGTGTCTCTCTCCGAGCACAGTCTCAGTCCCTGTTCGCCTGATCTCTTTTCCCTCTTCACAGTATATCATACATACCAAAGTGGAGAGATGGTATGATTCCCCAAAGCTATCCTTTGCCTTGATACAAATAATTAACAGGTCACAGATAGGATCTGACTTCACCCACCATAGCTGGAATGATTCAGACCCACAGGTCTATGAATTTAATGAAATGAGTAAAATTGAAATTTCACTTCTGCACACACCATAATACTTGAAGTTGCCTTTTTGATGGGCATGTTGTCTCTGGCAGGACGTGTGAAAGGAAATATTTATATTTTTGTTAATTTCTTTTATCCCATTTCTCATTAGCCTCTTCCTAAAATATTACTTCCACTAAAAGATTAAATCCCCCCATTCCTTTTTTTACATTCATAGATTTATAGATTCATAGACACTAGGGCTGGAAGGGACTTCAGAAGTCCATCGAGTTCAGCCCCCTGCCCAAGGGGCAGGAAGTCAGCAGGGATCATAGGATCTCAGCAAGATAAATATCCAGATGTCTCTTGAAGGTGTTCAAGGTAGGAGCTTGAACCACCCCCAGCAGCAGTCTATTCCCAAACTTGGGGGCTTGGACAGTAAAGAAGTTCTTCCTTATGTCCAGCCTGAAACAGTCATGGAGGAATTGGTGACCATTCAACTTTGCCATCCCTTGTGGGCACTCTGGTGAACAGACATCTCCCCAGATCCTGGTGAGCAACTCTGATAAACTTATAGGTGGCCACCAGATCACCCCTGAGCCTGTGCTTTTCCAGGATGAAGAGTCCCATGGCTCTTAGCCTCTCATCATAAGGTCTATTTTTCTGACCTCTGATCATGCGCATGGCTCTCCTCTGCACTCTCTCAAGCTTCTCCATATCCTTTTTGAATTGTGGGGCCCAAAACTGGATGCATTACTCCAGCTGCGGCCTCACCAGGGCTGAGTACAACAGGAGAATGACATCCTGGGATTTGCTTGAGAAGCACCTATGGATGCAAACCAGCGTTTTGCTTGCTTTACTAGCTGCAGCATCATATTGAAGGCACATGTTCATCTTGTGGTCAATCATGACCCCCAAGTCCCTTTCATCCATAGTGCTAGCCTGAGTAGCACTGCTGAGCCTATAAGCATGCTGCAGGTTTTTCTTCCCAGGATGGAGATCCTTGCATTTTTCAGTGTTAAACACCATCAGGTTCTCATCCACCCATTTCCTGAGCCTGGCAAGGTCAGCCTGGATCACCCTCCTGTCCTCAGGTGTGGACGCTTTACGCCAGAGTTTGGTGTCATCAGTGAACTTGGGCAGTCAGCTTCTGACACCAAGTTCACTTTTAATACCCTAATCTGCATTATTAAAATTGAGTTCATTCCATAAAGGAATGAAGACTATACCATGTAAATCAGTATGAGTACAGTCTGAATTCTGATTACCTAACACTGAATAATTAAAGTGAATTGTTTGTGGGTAATCCCATTTTTGAAGAAAAAATTACTGAATAGGTGGTGAGTTAAATCAAACAGCAAATATATTACAGGGAACTGATTTGTCTGTGAATATTCTGTAAGAAAACACAGAGGTTAAATTCTTCGAATAAATTATTCACTATTAAATATTTGCTTCATTTCATTATAATTTTCATGCTGACAAAAACAGCGGGACAATTTCTTTTCTCTTGTATACTTGCAATATCTACCTAATTATGGTTTATTTTCAGGATGGCTAAATTTTGAAGATGTCTTCACCTTGTTGAAACCTGTGAAGGTGGAAAATCAGCTACACAAGTACCATGCTGCAGAAATATAATATTATATAAATTGGCACTTATTCTTAAATATTCATTCTCTGTCAAGTTTGTAGATTTTGAAACTTCTAGATGTAATTTGGACTTGGAAATGTGGATTTTCCTCTAAACACCAAGATGATTGTCATATAGTGGATGCTTACTAATGAATAAGGATAATCTCTCAAGGGTTGTTCTTCAGTCTTATTGTCCTAATATTATGAGAGTCACATTTTCAGTTTTATATCTTGCCAGTCATTCACCTAACTTTAAAGCTATGAATCAATATTTCTGTGTAATATTCTAGCAATCCCATTTTTATGCATATATAGTTTTTATTCTGAAGAGACAAGATGGTAAAGTTTTCTTTGTAATACAGAAAAATACAATCTACAGATTTGTAGGCAATGAATTATTTACATACTGCATTTATGGTACCTATGAATGCTGTTCAAGCTACAAATTTGGATCTCTCTTACAAGGAATAACGGCCACAAGTTGTTGGAGAGTAGGTTTAGATTAGACATACATAAGAACTAGTTCACAGTTAGGGCGGCTAGGATCTGGAACCAACTTTCAAGGGAAGTGGTGCTGGCTTCTACCCTGGGGGGCTTTAAGAAGAGGCTTGATACCTACCTGGCTGGGGTCATTTGAGACCAGTTTTCCTCCTTCCCAGGCAGGGGGTCGGACTTGAAGATCTACAAGGTCCCTTCCAACCCTACGTCTATGATTCTATGATTCTCACTGATAATATATAAATGTATCTTTTAAAAGTAATTAATATACTTTGTCTGGTTATTTTGATCTTATACAATGCCAAGCATTTATGTAAACACATTGGGCAAGAGTTTCAATTGCATAAAGTTGAATAAATCAGCCCAAAGGGCAGTTTCATAGGTGATCTGAATATTTCACCAGCCTACAGGAATACTTAACAGCTTTACACTGTATATATATGCTCCTGGGCTCCTAGGGCTAGGTACAGACAGTCAAAAAGCCCAAGGTGGATCGATTCAGTCTTTGCAGGTTAGTCTAAGATGCACAGATTAAATAGAAACAGAAGTGAACAGACATTAACCTTTGATTCCGGAAATACAGCCATATGTCTGCAGTGGCTCAGGCCGGAAGCTGGGGATCACTAGAGTATGGCTTTCTGGCTGTGTGTTCACTTACTCTTCCTGCCCCCAAGGTCTCTGGGATTTGCAGTCCAGATTTACAGCACAGGGACTCTGCAGGGTTGCTCATCACTTCCCCTTTCTACTTCCAGGTGCCTCTGGGATTTGTAGTCCACAGTCACAAGCAGCAGTAAGTTTTAGTAGGGGAAGGGGTGTTTAACCTCCTCTCCCTGGCCCCAGACCCCAGCTGGGGTTTGCTGGGGGAGCAGTTCCCCTGCCCCCCGCAGACTGGGCTGCATCCCCACTTAGGCTTGCCCGCCCCCTTGTAAGCCAGTCTTCACTGTTCCAGCTAGGGAGCAGAGGGGTGAGGCCAGCCCTTCTCTCTGGAGCAGATAGCACAGCCCAGCCCAGGGCTACAAAGCATGCTGGGACACTAGGACACTGTAATTTAAGTAGAACCAGGAAGGTTGCTGGAATAGCCATTTCATAAACTGGTTTACCCAAATCATTTAAGTCTGATATTACATTCAACCAGTTTTATCTTAAAGCAGTTTAAGTAATTTTGAAACTGGTTTATGTGCACTGAGCTTCTGTTCTGTTGGGCTAGGGACAGACATTACACATAAAGTGATCAGAAACTGGTTTAAACCTGTAACAGAACAGATGTTCAATGCACACAAGCCAGTTTGAAAATGGCTGAAAATGGGTTGAGATAAATGTGGTTGAATGTACTATCAGAGTTAACTGATTTAGCTCAAACTGGGTTATGCAGCATCTGTCCCAGACCCCTTGCTTGTTTAAGATAAATCAGACACCTCCAGCATGCTCTCTGGGCTGGGTGGGGCTCTCTGCTCCACATCAGGGCTGGCCCCTCCCCTCTGCATTTGCCTGGATTCTCCATGCTAAACAGGGATTATACCCCCCCAGCCCCTCTGATTTAGCAGACACCTCTGAATTATCTAACAGTCCACATGCTGACTACAGTCCATGGCTTGGGAGAAACAAAGGCAGACAGGCTTTTTGGTGCTAATTAATGGATAGCTTAATGTCTTTCCTTGGAAATGTTTGAGAAGAGTTGTTTGCTCCCCTACCTTCCCCTCACCACTCTCTGCTAAGCACAAATTCCCCCTCCCCTCTGCCTTTGCTGAGGTGTCTGTGTATTAGCCAACAGACCATTTACTGGGTCTGTACTGAATCAACAGATAGCTGGTAATGTCACTCTGTGGTTTTCTTAATGGGGCAATAAACATTCAGATACTGGTGATAAACACTGTTATCAGCTTCTCCCCCTCTCCCCCCTTTCTTGCCTGTCAGTTTGATGAAGAGAGTATACAGAAGCAGGGGGGGAGAGTGAAAAGCTCTGTATCATCAACAGATGCATACACATGAATCCCCCTTGTCTCAGAGTGCTAGCCCAGGGCTGCAGGCTGGCAACATCCTACCCTTTAAGCAACAAGCATGGAAAAGCTTGGGACTGCAGGTAGGGTGGCGATTCACACTCCTTCCTAATCAGAGCCCTGCTGGGGGCTGGCCATGATCCCCTCAGTTTAGCTCTATGGAAGGTCTGGTAAGTCTGCTCTAGCACCCCCCCTAGCTTCTAGCCTAAGCCACTGCAGGCATGTGCCTGAATTTCCTCAGCCAGAGGGATTGTCTGTATAGTTGGAAACCAGTTCTGCCTAACCAGGTTAAATTAACCTGCAAAGGTTGAATCAATTCAGTATCAGGCTTTTTGAATGTCTGTATACCTAGTTTTACAGGCTTAAACCAGTTTCTGATCACTTAAACCAGTTTATGTGTAACTTCTGTCCCTAGCCCTGGAGAGTACGTATAAATAGGAAAGATCAGGTATCCCTAAACCCAGCCTCAACTCCCATAAATGTCCTTAGGTAACCAGGACATAAACTGGAGCATCTCTGAATTTCCTCTAATTATTGCTAGTCAAAAGGTTTTTTTTACAAAAGTCATATTTGGACTCACATCTCTTCTGAGAGCTAGCTCCCCAACACATCTCAGGGTCTGTTATATCTTATGTATCTAACTCTAATAAAGAAAGCTTAATTCACTTAGGGTTTTTACTCAAGGCTATGGTATTTCTGAGGTATCTCAGCAAAGCTCACAGGACACAGAGACAATGTACACAGTCTTTGACACTTGTTTATCACCCACTTAGTCCCCATCTCATATCAGTGTTCAGAGCAGAACCAGCCAAGTCCACATCTATGCCATAAGAGGATTGGGCTGGAAAGTACTAAAGTAAAACACAGCACACCTCTATATGCTATGTCCCAATACGGCATACCAGTCACTTTCATAGTGCTGATCCTACACCAATAAGCACTGCTGAGACAGAGTTTAACATGCATGCCTAGTGCCATGCTAAGGGAAGCTGTAGTATATCCTTTCATGGGACAACATGTCTAGAGTGCATGTACTGTTTCACTTCCCCACAGCATGATGCTTCAGGGGTCAAAGCCTGCTATACATAGATCACAGCACCAGAAGCTGAGCCATCTCCATTTTTTGCTTTATATTTCCCCTTGTGACTGGCAGCCTTTGACTATATTGGCGTTTAAAAGGTAATGTTAAATCTAACAGTGGCTGATGTAAGTTATTACATTATACTTTAATGACTATAAATAAGAGGAGATAATTCCCCTGTGGGAATTACATAATAAATTCTCACTACAGGGCTGAGGTAACATCAAAAGATAATGAATATTCTAAATATTCTAATTAACTGATCAATTGATTTCCTTAGCAATAACTCTCTTAAGCCTACATATGTCTGTATGCCATTAGTAGGAGATACCTATGGCTTTTTGCCAAAATCAATTTATTTTTTTTTTTTCAATATAGAACTTTAGAAAAGACAGAGTGTATTTGAAAGACTGCAGCTCCTAAGAATTGTGACTTCTGAGTATTAGTCAACAGAATGGATAAAGATTACCATTGGTGTCATTTTGCCTGAAGAAATTATTCTTTAAAGTTGTGATAAAATTGCTTCACAGTTAGTTAATGAATCACATATTTTGCTCATAAAAACCTGACAAAATTACATTTACAAAGATTATCACAAAATTACTGATCTCTTGGCTCTTGATAAAAAGAAAAAGGATGGAAAAAAGCTGGTGGTCTAAGAGCAGACACCCTCTTGCAGTTTTTTCAGAAGTAACATAATTAACAAATGGCCGGACAAAAGATTTAAGGAAATATGTATTAGCTAAGCTGAATAATATATTAAGGGTGCATTATGTCAGTTCCTTAATAAGAATAATAGAAGTGTAAATAACTATAGTGCTAAGAAAATTGAATATATGTTTCTGATTAATGTTTTCAATCTACCAGATGCCCTTAGGCCCTTTCAAATACTATAATTGTAAGCCATCACTAGCCTAAGGAAAAGGGAAACTTAAAATGAGATTACATAGAAAACCAAATTTCCTTATAAGTGAGATAAAGGATTTGTAGAAGACTGCTTATAGCATGGATAATGTAATTCTTGTTAATACAGAACACTACTCAGTCAAGCAATGATAGTTGCCTACAATGAGACCACCCAGTAGAGACCAGACTTGGAGAGAGAAAAATAGAGGCTCCTTAGCTACACTAATTTTTGTTCTGAGAGGAAAATATTAAAAGAAAAGACAATTCTGTTTATTTGTTTATTCCTCAGAGACTGAAATTATATGTAAATTCCATATTAAAAGAAGGATTTTAGCCATTAGAAGAATGAGGCTGTAGAACAGCCTTCCAGGTGGAAAAGTGAGAAGGAACTTAATTGGGATTAACATCAACCTAGATAAATTTATAGAAAGCATTATAAAAACTATTTGTTTGTGGCCCCTTGCATACATTACACTTCTGATTAACCAGTTGTGTCTTGTTACCCAGCCACAAATTAGTACCATGATATTAAATTATGATAAAACAAGGAATAAGCCACAAAATTATTACATAAAAAAACATGTGGTAACTTTGTGGCCAGTTCCTATCACATCATTAATTGAACATGGGCATACATTTTCATGCCGGGACATACTGGAGATCTGGCGCATCAGAGCAGACTCAAAAGGCACAGTTCAGCTGTGGGAGTGAATAGAAAGTTGAAATGTGTTCAATGACTTGAATAATAGTCAGGGCTGAGGGGTGTTGGTCTAAGGACATGGCACTGGCAGACAAGCTCCTTTGAGTCAATCTAATCTGATATCTTTTAGGAGACCAAACAAATATAGTTACAGAAATATATCTTACCAAGCTTTTGGGTTGAAAAAGCTTGGATGGATGGGTACAAGTCAGCAGGCCCAGATTACCTTCATCCACAAGTGCTGAAGGAATTGGCCAGTGTCATAGCTGAGCCACTGGGACAGCTGTTTGAGAACTCATGGTGCTCTGGTCAGGTCCCTGAGGACTGAAAAAGGGCCAATGTGGTACCAATTTTTAAGAAGGGAAGAAGGGATGAGCCAGGTAACATTAGGCTAGTTAGTCTTACCTCTATCCTTGGGAAAGCACTGGAAAAAAAATATTAAAGAGCACATTTTTGAAGGCCCAGCAGGGGAATTGATGCTGAAAGGAAACCAGCACAGGTTTATCATAGGTAGATCCTACCTGACGAACCTTATAGCCTTTTACAATCAGGTAACACACTGTCTTGACACTGGAGCTGAGGCAGATGTAATCTACCTGGACTTTAAGAAGGTCTTCAATACAGTTTTGCATCCTATTCTAATAAGGAAGGTAGCAGGCTGTGGAGCGGACACTTACACAGTCAGGTGGGTGGCAAACTGGCTTAGGGACTGCACTCAGTGGTGGTGGATGGGTTGTTTTCAACCTGGAAGGAGGTGGGCAGTGGTGTCCCTCAGGGTTCGGTCCTTGGACCAGTGTTATTTAATATCTTCATCAGCGATTTGGATGAGGGTGTGGAGAGCACCGTGTCCAGGTTCACAGATGACACCAAGTTATGGGGCAAAATTAACACACTGGAGGGCAGGGAGCGGTTACAGGCAGATCTGGACAGGTTGGACCAATGGGCAGAATGAAACAGGATGCAATTCAACAAAGATAAATACAAGGTACTCCACCTAGGGAGGAGAAATCACCCGAACACCTATAGGTTGGGGGATGACCTCCTCAGGAGCTCAGCGGCTGAAAGGAATCTTGGAGTCATAGTTGACGTGAGCCAGCAGTGTAATGAAGCCATCAATAAAGCCAATCACACCTTATTGTGCATTAGCAGATTCATGAGCAACAGATTGAGGGAGGTGATGCTCCCCCTCTATGCAGCATTGGTCAGGCCACAGTTGGAGTACTGTGTCCAGTTCTGGGTGCCACACTTTAAGAGGGATGAGGAGAATCTGGAGAGGGTCCAGAGGAGGGACACTTGTATGATTAGTGGCCTACATGAAAGACCTTATGAGGGGAGGTTGAGGGATCTGGATCTCTTCAGCCTTCACAAGAGATGTCTGAGGGAGACCTAGTAGCATCCTATAAGTTTATCAAGGGAAGACAACAGAGAGTTGGAGATGTGCTATTTACTAGGGCACCCCTAGGAGTAACTAGGAATAATGGGTACAAACTAGTGGAGAGGAGATTCAGGTTAGACATTAGGAAGAAATTTTCCACAGTAAGGGTGACCAGAATCTAGAACGGGCTGCCAAGACAGATTATACTATCTCCTAACTTGGAGGTCTTCAAAAGGAGGTTAGATAGGCACCTGGCTCTGGTCATCTGACCTCAGTCCTTTTCCTGCCTGGGACAGGGGGCCAGACACGATGATCCTTTGGGGTCCCTTCCAACTCTACAATCTATGAATCTATGAAAAAACCCTTCATGAGGTGGAGGAAGCACCTGCAGTTGGTGTGTGTGTTGTTCCTGGATAGAAGGAATAGTAAAGAAGCCAGAGCCTGTCATGCAATGCAGGCAAGAAAGCCAGTGAGTGAAAATGGAAATGGAGATGTCAGAGGGTGAGAGACAGGCTAGGGTGGGGGCAGGGAAAAGGGGGATGTAGCAGCGCAGGTAAAAGTGGAGAGGTACCTGGATAGTCAGATGTCCAGCAGGTTGTAGTGTGTCAGAATTCCAGTGTATATTGGACTCTATATTGAGTCCATGAGTTTCTGTACCTAGGAGGTTGATGGTAGACTGGGGGTGGTTCCTGCAGAGATGCATCAGCATCCCCATGGTGCTCATGTGTTTTGTTCCCTTGCCCTGGCTGATTTTGGCTCAGCAGTACAGTCAGATAGCATATGTAGGATCATCTGCCAGTTCAAAATGATTCCAGATCACACTACTCACTCACTTCTGGGGTGCGGGTGCATGTGTGGATGTTGCAATATCTCCCTTCTCAGCGGGCAGAGGCACAGCAACAGGAGGAGCAGTCTCAGCTGAGCCACTTGCCTCCACACCCTTTACCTCACCCTCCTCTGAAGTGCCTTCTGGGGAAGGAGACCTGGCTCTAGCAGACACTTGAGAGGTGTCGAGCACAAACTCAGAAGATCCCCACTCCTTCTCCAGAATTTCCCTTACTATGGCACTCAGCTTCAGCTCCAGCTCTTCCTCTGGCACTGGAAGGCTCAGCCTCGGGAGTGATATAGGGTGGAGGAGACTGTCATGTTGGCGCTGCTGCTGCTGCCTGTTGTCATGGTGGTGGTGGTGGGTTATGGCTGGTGCTCTTGCAGGGGATGCAGACTCAGGCACAGGCAGTGGCACTGGCACTGCTCCCCTCTCCTTGCTGCCTGTAATACTAGTGGAGCCGCATGCCTGCTTGTTGTAACAAAGAAGCTGCATTTCAATTTGAGTGGGGGGATTTACAGCTCTCCCTCTACCCCCTCTTCCACCTCTTCCTGAAGGCTTGCCAGTTGCCTCTCCAGCATGCTTCATGGTGTGTTTCATAGTGTCTTGTCTTTGCCTTGGTGTCCTGGAAAATCTGTCTCTTCTTCTGTAATGTTATCTATCTGATTTATGTAATACATATAGATAAGATTGCCAGTGAATGAAAATACATATAGACATATAGATTGTATGTATGTGTATTTATGTAACCTATGTATGTTTGTATGTATGTATTTATGTAATAAATAAAATTAAATATATAAAGGTATGTATGTGTTCCTATATAAATTGTATATTATAATATGCAATATAATTATGCTGTGCTTCCCTGCACAGTGAATGGAATGCACACTGTGAGGGAAAGCACAGATTTGAAAAGAATCAAAATAAACTAAACAAAACGAGGATTTTGAGGGAGGAATAAATTGAAAGGAATCAATCAATAAATATAATAATAAAATAAAAGGATATAGAAAATAAAGCAAAAGGTATTGCTGAATCCCACTTGCTAGGCAAGCAAGTAGGAAATGAATGGTAGGCTTTGTTGTCTAATGCTGCAGAGCTTCTGGAAGACAGCTCAGTAACTGATCCGAAGGCAGAAAGCAGCTCAGTTCAAACAATGCTGCTTTTTATTCTGTTTTTCCATCCCTCCCCCAGAGCACTGGGCTTGGAAGGGACATAAGGGAAGGATCACAGTCACTGGCCAGCTACACAGTCAATATCAGATCAGTCTTCCCCCTCTTCCCCATCCCTCTCCTTATTTTCTGTTTCTCTGAAGGCAAGCCCAGCTTCACCTTTGAAACTCAAAACATTTCAAAACTTTCAAAACGTTTCAATTGCCCTCATTTCATTTCGAGGCTATTTCGAAGCCCTTCATTTCATTTCCATACAGCTTGAAACAAGTCAAAACAGCGTCAACATGAAACAGCCGGCAAAATTTCACACAGCCGTAATATTTGCCCAACATGGGTCATGTGTTTTATAGTCATGGTCAGTGTTGGTTAATTTTAGTCAATGTCATATTTGATTTGTATTACTGAGCACAGGGTGCTTTTGGTAGAGGTTTTTTGAACCTGACAGCTTGCTTAAAAATTGTTCTCCAACTATTTAAGTTGGTCTAATAAAAGATATCAGATTTATCCAAAGAACCTTGTCTGCCTACATCCTTAGACCAACACGGCTACAGCCTACACCCCTGTAACAATAGGCAGTGCATTTAATGTGGTTTCACTGTATGCAATTCTGGGTAAAACCACCTTGTCTTATATTTGAGTAAATATGTTAATTTGAAGGAGCAGTGAGGATTTTAGGAAGGGTATAAAGGCAAAGGTCTTATCCTGGAGTAACAGAAAGCTGAAATTAACTATAACAACTAAATATCACTATAATAAAACTTAGATGCTATTAAAATATGCATTGCCTGGAGATTTTGCTGAATTTGTCCCAAGTATGCATGGAAAATCTTAAAGAGTTGTACGTGAACATTATTCATGTAATGGGTTCAGCAATAAAAAGCTACAACTTTGTAGAAAATTGATTTGTTCACCTATTCCTTAATAGTGTCATAAATCTATTTTTCTGTTGCACATCCTGATTTTCAAACTTCTAAGGAAATCATCAAAAGTAAAATAATTGATTTCCTCTTTTAGTGTTTCATATTTTCTTCTTTAAGAGCTACACTATCCAATCCATTCAGGTTATTACATGCTTCCCCTCCTTCCCCCGCTCCACCCAGCATTTTCCATTACTCTGCTACAGGAAAATCTTCTGCATTTGGAAAATTTATTCTTATTAAATTAATTGGTAACTCATGGCTGAAACAATTAGTAGGTAACATGGTCAGAAAGCACATTGAGTTGATTCACATGCACTGCAAATTATACTGCAACATGTGTACCTCAGAATTGTCTTCAGACCTGGGAATACATCAGCTTCCAAACATGCAGTGTAAAGGGATGATATTCCATTTACCCTGCTGTGACAACTGGAGAGGACATTGGTGTAAAAGGCCTTAGGGTTCCAACACTCTACTCTGCTGAACTCTGCTCATTCTGCCATTATTTGGACTTGGTTTTAACTTGCACCTCATTTAATTTAATCACTTTCACTGCAGCTCTGCAACTTTAAAAGAGCCTACATGTGACTTAGGTAGTTGGAATGGCTTGTAATATCACGTTACTTTATGTATGCACAGTAAAAGTGGAAAAGAAATAAAAAGCAATCATGATGAATTTGAACAGATACAAGTATTTATACTCCAAAATGGTAATTGCAAACATTCTTCACGGGCATAATTAGGCCAAAAGAAGCAGTTCTTGAAAGTAGTCCCTATAGCATTGTAATTAGTTAGTTTTCCTTTTATTTCCAACTGTTCTGATTCACTGTGTTTTTATATTCTTTTATTTTGTTGTTTCACTACTTTTAAAAATAAACTATATCTTAAAGAATTGTTCAATTAACTGATTTAGCTTTTATATCCTAGGGAACCTGTGTTTGACTGTTGGTTGCTTTTTTTTAAAGGTGTTTTATGTCCAAAAACATTTGGCCATACATGATTTATCATACAGTTTTCTTAATCAACTTCAGCACAACTCATTACTGTAAGCTGAATGACTGAGAGTTAATCACAATTATATTTTGGTATATTTCCACTATAAACTAAAATTGAGAGAGAATAATCTTACTATAGACATCCCAGCTTTAAGGGGAATCAAGCCCTTTTTTTGGAAACTACATGAGTATTTCTTGACATTTGTGTTTTCCATCAAAACCTATATCTTTAGAGATGTTCATTTCTGTAGATATATTCTGTATCTCAGCTGGACAGCATGTATAGAATAAACAGAGCATTTTCATTTGAAAACTGACTATGTTCAGCTGCCTTTTATAGGATCCATATGGCACTTGCTGGGCTGATTAAACTTTCATTTCTAGAAGGTGGTTGTTTTTCATGTGTTAATGTAAGCTATACTTATATGCAGGAGCACACTCTGAAGCCTCTCTGGCTTTATGGTTAAACATTTTGACAGATTTTCTTTTATCAAAATTCTACTTATGCTGCAGATATAAATCCTACTGTAAGGATGTTGTAAGTGATTACAGTCTATCCCCCACTAATGGAGGATGAACATTTTTAATAAAGCTGCTGTAGAGAATATTGTGTCTTATAATATAAAACTTCCTTCTTTCTGCTTCTTTTCTTATTTTCCACTTTTCTTTTAAAGTTGGAGGGGAACTGCTTTTTTTTTTTTGTATTAGTTTATACCACTGTGAAAAGTATATGTTCTCTGCCTTGGGCATATTTGCTTTACAACCCCCCCTCCAACCCCCCCCCCCCCCCCCAAACTATGTTTGTAAACATATATCCATACATCTATTATTTGCATTCATCCTCTAAAATGAGTTACGCAGTAAACCACTGTAAACTCAGTCAAGTAGAAGTACCATTATGAACTCTCACTCACTGCATTTCTGCTGTACTTTTAAGTTCAACTGATACAGCATAGTTTCAACCATGTTGAGAGTCCCCCCTGTAAGTGAGTATGATGTCTTTCAAGGCATTTTGGCATAGGACTCTAGGGAGGAAAAACCTTTCGCACTTATTACATCCAGGCCTTGGTAAGACACTTATCATCCACAAGGACAAATAGGTAACTCAAAGATAGTAATGTGCTAAAATGGGTGGGATGGTCTGAGGAAGGCACTCTAGTCTGTTCACCATGTCATATGTTGGGGGATGTTGACTGATTGATATATGTCCAACACAATGTATTTCCTCCCAAGTTTAGAACCATAGAATCGAAGGACTGGAAGAAACCTGCAAGATCATCAAGTCCAGTCCCCTGCCATGGGCAGGAAGTTATTTGGGGTTAGACAAACTCAACAAGATACTTGTCCAGCCTTATCTTGAACACCTCCAAGGATGGCTACTGCACCACCTCTGCTGGGAGTGTGTTCCAGATTCTGGTGACCCTTACAGAGAAAAAGTTATTTTCTCTATGTCCAGTCTGAATTTACCCTCTATTAGGTTGTGCCCATTGGTTCTCTTCCTCCTTTGAGGTGCCTTCCTAAAGAGTTGCTCCCTTAGATCTTGATGCTCACTCCTGAAGTACTTGTAGGTGGCTAGGTGAGACAGGGAGATATACAATGATTTGCTAAGTCAAATTTGGCTTTGTGAGCTGGTCCTGGGCAGTGTAATCATAAAGTGAGGGGGAGGTAAGAGGAGGAGAGAGGCAGGGAGGAAAGAGGAGAAATAATCTTATGAATGAAAATGCTTCAAGGACTAATAATTAGATACCATTATGCTAGGAGTCTTACCCAATCAATATTTTTTTACTATTCTATAAATTTTTATTACTATGGAGAAATATTTTTCACATCAATTTTCAGGGGAGGCTGAATTTCATAATTTGCTGATTAAAACTGACTCATTCAAAAATAAGGGAAGCGGCAGGGCTGAGTTCTTAAAAAAAGCAAAAGAAAAGACAAAAAACCACCTGTTAACAGCTGTGGGTCAGTATGCCAGGAGGAACTGACTCAAGTACACATTAGTACTTAGAGAAACATGCCCATTCTTCTAGACACCCCTTTACAGTGGAGACAGGAACAATGCCTGTTCATTAGTTCCTATACTTCCCCAAAGGTTGTATGTTTAAACCTTTTCTTTCATTTTCAAATATTGTTAGTCTGTAGGTTAGTAGCTATACTCTGGATTTCAAGTTAAGAGTTATTTAGTAAAGCTAAAAGAACATTGTTCAATGTACTTTAAATGACATGCCATTAAAAATGACTACAGCTTTAAATCTCTATTCCTCTAATATTGAGCTGTCTCCTCCTAATTTTAAAATAACTTGTGGTTATTGGTTTATTCATCAGATAGTTAAATACCCTTGGAGACATATGGACAGACTATGAGTAAGGAAATTAAGAAGAGATTAAGTGTCATTAGCAATTATTTTAATTAAATGTAGTGGAAAAAATAAGTGTACACTTTTAAACATCATATTGCATCTTTTAAAACACTCTCAGTTCTGCCTTTTACAATGATAATACAAAAGATGTGAACGTTATGTATGCAAGACAGTTATGCCTGCACTTACATATACATAAAAATCCTAAATCAATCCAGGCAAAATTTAGGCCTAAGCATAGTAGACTTCCAGAACCATGCCCAACAAATCCCTGATATGGCCTAGGCTAACTTAGAGACACTTAAATGCAAGCACCCACTTTTTGACTTGAATAGAAAGGCCTAGATGCCTGAAGTCAGAGGCCATTTGTAGATGTCCTCACCATTTTTTAAACTGTGTTAATTGATTCACATCACACAAATCAATGATTCAACTCAAATTTCAATTCAAATGAAGAATTGATAGACAATCAAGGGGGTTTGTTCCCTTCTTCACACACCAGTAGTCTAGTGTGCTTGAGCAGGGCTGGGAGCTTAATCAGGATACCAAGAGAGATCCCGGTGTCATAGATTCATAGATGTAGGGTCAGAAGGGACCTAAGTAGATCTTCAAGTCTGACACCCTGCCCTGGGCAGGAGAGAATACTGGGCTCATATGACCCAGCCAGGTAATTATCAAACTTCCTCTTAAAGACCCCCAAGGTAGGAGCCAGCACCACTTCCCTTGTAAGTTGGTTCCAGATCCTAGCCACCCTGACTGTGAAGTAGTGCCTTCTAATGTCCAGCCTGAACCTACTAAAATGTGTGGCAGACAAAAGCAGGGCAGCACACATGGTGACAGTGTGTGTCACCTGAAACCATAACCTGGATGGCCATGCTTCTGCTGCTGGCCAGACTCCACATGTCTGGATCACCTCTGCTAGAGCACCGGGAGGCCCCCAGCCCCCAGGTAAGGTTGCTGGGGCCAGCCCAGCTGCTGCACCCAGCCTTCCCTACTCCACCCAGAGCAACTTGCTGTGTGCAAGACTGTGCATGCCTGGGCATTCCTGAGAGACAAGTAGCAAAGACTCAGCTATTTGATGCTGCTACTTTTCCCTGGGGAAATACATGTGCATGCTCATCTGGATGCTCACAGTTGCAAATACCTGATTGAGTGTCCCTTGAGGGGACTGATATTTGTAATGCTTATCTGCATTCCTAAGGAATACTTATCTGAGTTCCTAAGGACTATTTTTCCTAAAATCAATACCATATATTTTCCTAAAACCAATGCTGTATTAAATTTAATACTTATTCAATGAGGATTACTTAATTCAGACTAGAGCCAATTTTAATTCAGACTACAGACATCCACATGTATATAGTGATGGTTGCAATCTGGATTATACCCAGATAAACATAATGTCTATAAACGGCTGGACATTCTGCCTTTACTGCATACCCAGAACTGCCTAGATCCCACCTGAGTCCCATTTTGAACCAGAAACTATTTGGAGTGGGTGGCCTGTATCAACAGGTATGGCAATACAGGCAAGTATCTGGGGCAGCTGTGACATACAGGAGCAGTTCTGGCTGCTGCTTTGCCACCAGCATGATTGTGTGGCAGCAGCAGTGTTATTTTTTTCTGCTTCCTTTCCCAACCTCCCTTCCTAGATGGCACCCAATTGCCTGACCCCAGTTACACTTCTGATTATGTTCTCTGAAATACCCAATCTGATGGCTGTCTTCAGAGCATACCTATTACATGCTGACAAAACAAACAGAAGCCACAGCTACTTCTATTGAAAATTAAGGCTGCTAGGTAGAAGGAGCCCCTACTGTCATTATTTCTGTTCTTTTATCTACTGGCTTTCTACATCAAAACAAGCTGGGAAGCAGGAAGCAGAACCCAGGAAACTCTTCCCGGAGGAGACTGTCCTACTTACAGAATCATGGTCCTTTTTGCTTGCTGTCTTTCTGAGTCTGTTAATTTTACACTGGAAAGTAGTCCATATCTGTAGATGGATTAGTAGGTGCCTATTCCTAGACCAGATTATAAACTAGTGGGTAGAGCACTCTGCTGGAAAATAGGAATTATAGATTTGAATCCCCTCAGGATGAAGAGGTTTATATATAAATAGGCCTACCAGCTTCATCATCGAACGCTAAAGAATAGTCAAGTGCAGAGTTATGTAAGATATCAGTTACATACCAATTGCATGAGTCAAATGACTCTCTTATGTTGTATGATATAGACAAAGATAAAAACAAACCATCACAAACATCATGAAGAGACTACAAAGAGAGTCTAGCCTAAGTTCAAAATGAACATTTATTTTGCACACTTAAAAGAACTGATGGTAAGGGTGTAGATTTGCTTAAACTGACATGAGCATCCCCATCATTGTACTGGGAGATGTATGAGAGGAGATAAAAGAGGACCTATATTTCAGTCTGTGTAGTTTCATATTGATAGCAAAATCACCTGCCAAGAATAATATGGATAAACGTTTGCCTTTTTAACTTAATAGAAATAAGATAGTTGAACTATCTATAGTTGAATTAATTGAGTTCTTTATTATCATCCTACGTTGAGTTCAATTTTTAATGTTGTGAACAGTATTGGCTAACCATCTTTATTTTGCTTTTTATCACTTTTTAATCTGATTTAAAATCTATTTTAGCTTGTTTAAAATACCCTCCTAATTTATTCTATAGCCTGTACTTTATGTAAGGAACACAGATCTAAAGAAGAATGAAAATGACTGGTTACTTTGAAACCATGTTAAATTAAATAGAGTAGAATCTACAAGTGTCAGGCTCATTTCAGGATGGGAGAATTTCTAGTCTGAATGTTCCTGAATGCAAGGCTTTTTTATCTCCTGAATGTAAGGCTTTTCCTTAATGCTCAAGGATTTTTTTTATGTTCCTGAATGTAAGGCTTTTTTGTCTCAGTGTAATAGTGGTTGAAGAAAATTTGTTTGGGAGTAGTGATGAAATCTCTTGCCTATAGTTCATTGGATATATGAATGTCTAATCTATATATAAATGGTAACTAGCAAAATGTTGGTGCTTTTGGTTAAATAGTGGCTCGGTAAACTGGTGGTTTTGGGGGTTTTGTCGGGGGGGTTGTTTTTTTATTAATCATATCTAGTGGATTGGTGATAACTAGTGAAGTTGTCTTTTTTAACCTCTACTGGAAAAACATATATTGAAGCATAAATGGGTGTAGAAAATTTCTTAGCCAGGTTGCAGTTAGGGGAGATATGTAAAAAGAATAAAATTTGGTTTTGGTTAATGCCATATAATACTTTACACATTTCAATTTCTCAGACATTGCTTAGGCAATGTAGTATTTATTTACCTCTCATAACTGTCTATTTTCATACTTTCAAGTGTTTTTTTTTACTTGCTTGTTTGCTTTCTTAGTGGTGGCCTTTTGGGTTGAAACGATGTTCTAGAAAAAGCTTTACTTTACATTTAACTGAGAGTTTTGTCCGTTAATGCACACCTGCTCATTTCCTGTTATGGTTGACTGGAATAACAGAGTATTGCTTATGGAAAATGAGAATTGACTCAAACCTTTACCTATCTACAAGGAAGAACAAATTTAAATGAATATGGAGGTCAGCAGAAAATTATTAATTTTATGCTCCAGTTACTTTTACTATTCAAATATAGTAGCAGTGGCATTGCAACCATAGAAAAAAAAATCTCACATATCCATTTTTCTACCTAAGCCTATTTGACTTTTTTTTCAACCTCAATCTTTGTTTTACATATAAATTAAAATTCAGTTCTCTTGTTATCCACAATCCATATGGTTGTACACATACAATACTGTGCCTGGCCATTTCCACTTTGAGACTTAGATACACCCTTCAGGGGCTTTCATTTATCATCACTTACAGCTTGCATGTGCATGGCATGGATAAGCAGGATGGCTTTAGGATGAAAGGACAGAAGGATGCTTGTTGCACAACAAAAGGCTGGATCACTCTCTCTCTCAGAGCAAAAGAAATGGGAGGGAGCTCAAGAAAAGGAAATGTCTGTGAGAATGCTTGTCCTGCACTGCATTTGTACCATGACACTCGTGCCCATCTATAATGAAAATGCGGTAACAATGGCATTTATATAACTACAGCTAGAACAAATGCCAAAGGTGTTTTCCAACACACGAATGAACAAATAACACCATCCCAGGCTCTGGAAAGGTGTAATCCATAGTCAGGGTGTCCCCTCTGCATGCAGTATTGTGGAGCAAAATGCAACCCACAGATTCTGGGGAGGGATTACAAATTCTGTTTTTAGTTTAGTGAAAAGTACTCCACAGTAATCATTTTAATTAGTGTCGCATAATCACTGTGCACAACCCTGCAATAAGGGACAATTTTGCTCGTTCCTAAAATAGTTAAGAGACTGACTATAGCCATCCTTACAAGAAAGTGGTATATCTCTAATTGAACAAGTGTGTATTGGCTTGGAACATGCATCCAAACTACAGGTGCCTTTCTCTTTGAGAAGCTTGCTAGTTTTAGGTAGAGAAAGCAAAGCATCCACAAATTCTGGTCACTTGTTTATAGTGGAAATATTTCATCTGATACTTAAATGGAGGTACATGGATCATAAGTTTATTAGTCAACCTGTTTCTTTTACAGAAAGCTGCCCTAGCTGTTATTGTCCAGTCATTATTCCAGAATGACCTGATGCAAGTATTTCACACTTGGTATGGACACTAAACTTCAATAAGAACCAAGAAGAAAGGAACTGCTTTAGCAAGTTAGAGCTAAAAGTTTTCAGTTACCTGTGTACATGTTTAACTTCCAGCAGAGGTGCGGTGAATTTAGCAATCTCTGTTCTAGCTAATTTCACATAATCTTTCATTTAAAATAAAGGCCTCTCAGCAGCAGGCCTTTTCAAATGGAACTGTGCTTGCTATCCACAATTTTAGTATGATTATGGATAACAAAAAATCACTAGTCTTACTCCATCATGCCATACTGAAGTTTATCCCCCTGTTTCACTCACTGGTTGCCAGACCTGCTTCCTCTTGTTTTTGCTTCTGATGGCTGCCATCTCTAAATCAGCAAGATACTTAAGGATACCTTTAAGTGTATCCTTATTGAGCAAAGGAATGGCCTAGTGCTTAACTATAAGCCCATGTGCAAGTTGCACTAATGGTTTAAGAATGTGATGTGTGTGGGGTTTTTTTAAAGTGGAATTTTAAGTTTGTGCTTTAAGAAGCACATGGATTAAATGCTTTGCTGAATTAGGAGGCATTTCAGAATCAGGATCAGGGTGAGTTCTCACTCCCTGCTCTCACCATTTCTAGTGTTGTATGGGACATGGTCCTGAAACTTCTCCACTCCCCCAGCAGCCAGGCAACCTCAACCTTACAGAGCCTGAATCCATAGAAATGTTATGGGAGGGTCATGTGGAAAGAGAAGAGGAGGCTGTGTTACCTCAAATGTAGGGCCTTGAAAATAGGACAGCTCTGCTTCCCTCTGGGGCATGGCTTGTGTTCTGTGCATGTCTACAGGAGCAAGACCACAACACTTACAAGACTTCAAAGGTACAGAAAAATGTTCTGAACCTTTCTTACAGGTACAAAACATTTGAATATTCCTCAGTTCCCACTGACCATTTACGTTAATGAGATGTACTTTAATGACATGTAGATCATGCTTTGCCTTGATGACTTGTTTCTTATTTATAAAATATGACAACACAACATATTACAGTACTCAAAGCCACAACTACAACAAAACAGTCAAAAATGAAGTCAAATTAATATACCTTGCATAGTGTCTCCAACTTGCCGAAATCAGGTAAACTTGGAACCAATTCCAGAAGCCTTGTCATCCATCCATTCAACAAACTATAGTAACCAACAGCAACAACATTTGAGGGCACTTGTCCACGTAACACGTTACCTGGATACACCTCATGAAATGGCGGCAAAAATCGCCAGTTTGCTAGCTTAATCAAATCTGAAGATACATGTTAACCTGGTTTTATCATGGTAGATTTGCAATTATTGTGACAAATGAAACCACCTCTGACATATTTTATTTTTAGCATGGGTCATTGTGCCAACAGAATTATTTTTAGCATAATAGTTTTTAAACATGTATCAGAGACACAGCCAAAATCAGAATTTTCCCTGCTCTGCTATGATATGTGCAACAGGTTCCACTTGGCTTCAGTCAGAGATCCATGGAATTTCTGTTGCAATGTGGCTACTAGACACCAGGTGTGATTCTTGCAAATCTTTAGTAGTCAGGCAGTTCAAGGTTCAGTTAAAAAAAACTATTTGCTGGACTGAACATTTCTCCTGGTGTTCACATTAGGTGCTCCCCTGGCCCCTGCCCCCCACCTCCCCCCAGGGAGGGCAATGCACATTTTCCCAATTATAAAACACAAAAAAACCTTGCCTAGTGCCTGAACATTTCTCCCTGTGTTCACATTTTGTGTTCCCCTGGACCAAGGGTAGGCAAAATACAGCCCATGGGCTGGATTTGGCTTACCAGGCCATTCTATCCAGCCCGTGGGGCACCTACAAAGTTTAGAAAATTAATATTTATGTGTCCCTGGCTCCCTGTCAAAGATGACAGGAGCCAGGGGCAGTAGGGCCCAGGGGAGTCAGGAGAAAAGCCAGCCCAGCCTGGCCCCACCCGCAACCCCTTCCACCCCTGTCCCTCCTACCCAGAAGTATCTGCCTGTGGCAGCTTTCCCTGCAAGCAGCTGCTTCAACAACACGTGTCCCCAAGCTGCATCACTGGACAATGGGAGAAGGGGTGTGCTGGTACCCCGGTGCCAGGAGGAGGGGTTTGTGCATGTATGCATGCAATGAGGGAGGAGGAGAGAGAGAGTGAGAGAGAGTGAGAAAGAGAATGAAGCAAGTACACAGTGTGTGTGTGTGTGTGTGTGTGTGTGTGTGTGTGTGTGTGTGTGTGTGTGTGTGTGT
>NW_005842020.1:2280206-2282656 GCF_000455745.1 Alligator sinensis | reverse complement strand
TGTGTGTTTGTATAAACCCCACAAGCAACCCCCCCCATACACATGCACCCATATCCCCCTTGCACTGCCATACATGCGTACCCCCACACCCATACCCCCTCACACAGCCAAGCCACCCTTCCCCACACACAATCCCCCACAAACCCTATACCCACTCACACCCATTATACACACACAGCCACATGCTTCCTCATTCCACACCCACCCCTCACTCCTATCCACCCCAACAAACCCCCCACACACCCATGCCATCCCACACAAACATATACTCACCCCCCATGCCCCCACACCCCCTCAGTTTACAAGACTAAGACTTAATTTTAAGCTATTGTGCAATCACCTCTATATACACTACACAAACACATGTAAATCAGGACAAAAGATTTGGTGAAATCAAATTAATGAATACTGTAGATGTTTTGTTTTTAGAGTATAATTTGGTATTTTTCTGGTTCTGAGATGGCAAAACCCCTTGCTGAAATGTGTACTTCTGGTGGCAAAGGTTGGGGGTTAAGGGGTGGGACTTCCAGTCCCAAGATGGCAATCAGGGGGCGGGGCACTTGTCAAGGAATGGGGTTACCCTTGTGGCTCTCAACAGCTTGCCAAAACTCCGTAAGTGGCACTCTGCCCAAAATAATTGCCCACCCCTGCCCTGGACCCTACAAAAGGTTACTCACACTGCACTCCTTCAGTGCACCCCTTCCTTCAGAGCATGGTTGGGCCATGCACACAGTACTGTGCCTCTGCTGCAACTTTACCTCTCCCCTGCCCCCCTGCCAATGGACAATGTGCATTTTCCCAAGTGATGAGTGCCTTTCCAAACCCAAAAAACCACACCTAGTGTCCGAACATTTCTCCGGGTGTTTGCATTAGGTGCTCCCCTGGACCCCCCAAAAGGTTGCTCACACCACATCCCTTCCTTCAGAACATGATCAGGGCACCCACACAGTACTGTGCCCCTGCTGCAACTTTGTCCACCTCTGCCCCCCAGGGGCAATGCACGATTCCCCAATTGCTGCTTATGAAACACAAAAGCCTCACCTAGTGCCTGAACATTTCTCCTGGTGTTCGTATTGCAGCACACAAACTACTATAGTGATCCAAAACTTTTAATAACAGAATTTAAAGTAGCAACCATCAATCAATAATTTAATCAATGAAACAGAAACAAATAAAAAAACAACAATGGTCCTCAAATAATAGACCAGTAAACAATAGTGCCTCTTGGAATACTTGGACATCCACCTTGTTTTCACTCCTGTCAAAAGACAAATTTGAAATCTTTACAATGGGTCCTCAGTATTAGTGTGCAGCTAGTAAATGTGAAAGTAAGAAAGAATCAAAGTAATTGGGCTTTCTTTTCACCCTACATAATGCATAACTTCGATTTTTACAAGTCTTTACGATTAAATATCTATGTAATCAATCAGTGTCATGATTGATAGTATTTCTCTTCTGTCTGGGTCACGGCATCATGTGTGGCAGGGTGAGGAACAGCTGGCAGGGGAGATAACATTGAACAGTTAGCCCATTAACAAATTCTACTGAAAATCATTGGCTTTTCCAAAAGAACCCCACCAGGAAACTTATCAATGTCCTGCACTCTCACTCTCAGTGTTGATTCCAACCATGTACACAGTCATGTGTACTAGAGGTACTGTGGGTGGTCTTATCCCTAAAACCCGTTGAGTGGGTAAGGGAGGAGAAGGAATGGGTGCCCATGCCTGAGGCAGCAGTGAATGCATTCTGTTCACAATAGAGCTTGGGTAACACTGAGGGCAGTTTGGGTACTTCCTGCCCATCTCAGGTAAGCATTAGTAAAGCTTCCTCAGTGATCCTCTCCAGCTTGGAGAATGACTGAAGGAAAATCCTTCCTGTTAATGAATGACCAGTTGTTCTGGGACAGTTTTAGGATGGGAGTGTGTGTGCTGTCTGGGTTGTCCATCCTTCCCAACTACCTCTGTTGAAAGGCATAGTGTGGGTCCATGGGTCCATATCCATTAGATATGCAAGCAAGCCAACTCATTCATAAGCAGTTTCCACAGAGTGATTATGGTTTTTACAATGTGGAAGAGGATGGGTAATGTGGGGTTTGGTTGCACAAAATAGAAGAAGTTGAATATTGCATGTCCTTTGGTGTAAATTGTAGAAGCAAACCCCCACCTGTGCCCTGGGGCTGGGTGTCTGCCAGGCTTCAGGCAGGCAGAGAGTCACAGGATGTTTTGCTGGCAAGCCTTGGGAAGCTGCACCCCTCATAGTGCCTTAAATGTGCCATCCATGGCTTGGGGAACTGATGGGGTGTACCAGGGATCCCCTAATTCAAACACCATAAAAAATGTTGGCTGCTGGGCAAAGTGGGACCCCTAAACTTGCAGGCCATTTCAGAGTGTGCAGGGCTGGGGGCAGCTCAATGTCAGGTGTCCAGGGTACAAAAATGAAGGGAGCTGTTA
>NW_005842020.1:2256655-2280175 GCF_000455745.1 Alligator sinensis | reverse complement strand
GAAAGAGTGCAGGGAAGGCAGCCTCCCTCCGAAAAACTGTGCACACTTGCTCTAGCACCCTGGGGGTGGTGAGGCAGTGGAGCTTGGTCTGTGCCTCATCTGTGTCTGTAGGCATGAGCGGGGTCAGTGCTGGGTTGACCTGTGGATACATGAAGAGATGAGGAGACAGTGCCGCAGTCTGCTACTGTCATTGGTGTCAGAGGCAATTTTCAAGTTGCTTACAGGACAAGACGAACATGGTTACATTTCACTATTATTAAACTCTATGTTAACATCAGCTACATTTGTTCAGTTCATGCTACACAGCAGGCAACAATTCCTTTCAGTGTGAGAATATGGCACTGTCCTGGAAACCACAAGAGTGACACCAGTGATGGGAAGGGGGTGGCTTGCAGGGGAGGGGGCATGTGGGGTATGGGTAGGGTGGCAATTAATGGCCATTAAAGAAGTTATAAGCTGTGTTTGCATCGTTTACAAATGTGTAGCCTCAGGCAAAATTGCAAGCATGCTTGAAGTTGTTTTTTTAAAAGCATACAAAGAGGATTTGCCCTCACAAAAGAGGACCCCACACTTTGCCCATGCCTGGCCAAAGAGGTTTTGCCAGGTGGACAACAATATTTTGTAGTGTGCAAATTAGGGTCTCGGTTCCACTGGAAACCCCACAAGTTGCCCCCTGTGATGGGCGAGGGAAAAGGGGATACCATGTATATTTGCTGTGAAGAGTATCAGGAGACAGCACTTGACAGTGAATAATCAGGGGGTGCAGTGCCTACGCTGCTCCCCACAGTTCAGGGAGAGTGCTTCCTGAAAAGAGGACGCCACACTTTGCCTGTGCCTGGCCCAAAGAGGCTTCACCAAATGGGCAACAATATCTTGTCGTGTGTGAATTAGGGGCTCCACTGGAAACCCTGAAGAGAAAAACCCCAAAGGGAAAGTCACCTGACCTGACCTGAAAAAATAAGCCAATCACTAACTACATTCTTAAACTGTTCCCTGATATAATTTAGTACTGGGAGGTGAAGATGGTAAAATGAGGCGCTCCCTAGCGTCTTTTACTAGTAATACCATATTAATCCACAATGAGGCTTAAACAAGTTAAATAAAGTACATGATACATCATGCATCATGGTAGACTACAACAATGAAAAAAACCTAGGAATATCTCAAGCTAGAAAAATCTGATACCATGGACATGCGCCCTTACCTATCTTTACTGCTGTGGTAAGTGCAGGCCAAAATCAGTCTTTCCATTAGCGGGTTACTCGACCCATCAAGATGATCACTTACATTTTCAGTAGGCACCAAAGACAGAGACTACAAGAATTCTGGTTTGAATACCTGTAAAAGTAAAGTTCTTATACATCCCATCTGTCTGACACAATTCTCTTTCCTTCCATATTTCAGTACTGCTGTATATAGTCTTTATTCTTTGTCAGCTACTATGAGTTTAGGGAAGGTCATGGAAGTTGTTAGTCTTTTTTCTTCGCATGAAACTGCCCTTATACTTTACTGATTATAATGGTTTATCAATTATGCTATGGTAGGCTGTAGAATCAGGAAGCAGACACCCATTGTTCTAGGAGCTCTACATCAAGTAACAGGAAGGCAGGTTATAGCAAAGGATTTCAGCTTTGATGTGCAGTACTGCTAGACTGCTGCCCTCTCATCCCCAAAATAATAATGCATTCACTGTTCTCATCATTTCATTTGTGGCCTGGAAGTGGCATATTTCCAGTCTTTTGTGGCAGCAAATAATTTGTATATCCCATCACTGGAAAAAGCTGAACATAGTTGCATACCCGACATATACCGACTTTTTTCCCTGCAAGGAAAACAGCCCCCTTCTCTAGAGTGTTTACAAACTCAGGCTTTTTCCTACCTTTGATGGTGTATTGTTGCACTCATTGACTAAGTGTAGGTGAGGGCTTTGATGTCAGGCAGGACACAACAGGTAGGTGAAACACTGAAACAGGCATTTCCCATGAAAACCGGGAGTTGGGGAAGAGGATGATATGACTGTAAAACCAAGACTTAATGTGGAAGCAAAGCTCTCCACTTGCCTTATGAATGCCAAATCTAATTGCACAGAATTGCAACTACTACAGAATATTTTTGTTTAAAGGGCACAGATGGGATTACTTCATGCCAAAGGAATCCCCTAAACAAAATAAACAATCAAGATGTGTTTTCCCTTTCTCTCTTCCCCCCTTTTTTTATCTTAGGAAGTCATTGGCTCATGCTGTGAAACCATTCATTGATTTCATGCCATGACCTGTACAAAGTTGAATCAGGCACTCAGAGATCCACCAAACCACCTGAAAATAATTTGTATGGTGGTTCAAATTACTCTAGTGATCCATGATGTGTAACCTCTACCTGCTCACTCTGTCTGCTGCTCCTAATTTCTTGCATTTTAATGGGATACTTGCTGCTTGAATAAGTGGGAATGACTAATTGTTTAAAAATATTTTCTAACATCTTTGGACACACTTCATTATGGTGGATTAAATCAGTGCTGTAATACCTGACTCCGTCTTTTCTCCAATTACATTTTGTTAATGACAGGTGAACAGAATGGGCTATATGTTCAGAGCAGTGTAAAGGGTGCTTGGTGCACAAGTCCCATTAATAATAAAAAGAGATCATTGTGGCTAATTTTCTGTGCACTGATAACAGTAATATTTAACACTTTTCATCTCCTCATTTGTTTGTAAAAATGAGCTATTAATTTTCACCAAGTTTATGTGAAGTAGGTGTAGACCAGTGATTCTCACCCAAGATGTTGTGACACCCTTGGGTGCCTTGAGATCTTTTCAAGGCTGCCATGCAGTGTTTGCATTGTTAGGTGTGCAAACATGATTCACAAGATAAACCCAGAGATTTTAAATAAGAATCTATCATTTTAAAGACATTCTGACCTGTTGTTTTACTGAGATCTTTGCAACAGTAAAAATCCTCTATTATTTTTTCTGTAATAAAAAAATGCGTGAAAAGTATGAGCCAGCATTTTCTGAGCGGTACCTTGAATATGACCAGGGGTGCCTCAAGTCTAAAAAGGTTGAGAACCACTGTTTTAGACCAAAAGAAAATATAAATCCAACATTTTCAAGCTCTAAGTG
Organism: Alligator sinensis; assembly: GCF_000455745.1. Taxonomy (NCBI): domain Eukaryota; kingdom Metazoa; phylum Chordata; order Crocodylia; family Alligatoridae; genus Alligator; species Alligator sinensis. Next base: position 2,277,056 of record NW_005842020.1, on the reverse strand, counting down.
ACCTGATTTACATAGGTACTAAGCACCCACTGATTTCAACCATAGGTTATATGGTTGCTCCTTGCCTGTAAAAATCAGTTTATTTTATTCAGGCCTCAAATTAGAAGGCTAACTTTAAGTTTTGAAAAGCAATTTCTCCAGGTATTTGAATGAAAAAATGCTAAGCTCTCTCAATTCCTATTGTTTATAATGGATTTTAGTGTGCTCAATGCTTTTCAGCACTCAGATCTAGATATTTCAAATCTAACTTTTAAAAATACAGCTATTCAACATGAAAGGAGTTTACTACTGGGTGCATCTACATACGATGCTTTACTGTGCATTAGATTAGTTTAATGTGCAGCAAAGTGTCACTGTCTCTGCATGTGTAGCAATTGCTGTGCAGTAGATTTGCCTAATACTCCATTAGAAATTGGCACATTAAGCTAATGTGACAAAGTGCACGAGAATGCTGTCGTGGCTGCCTGACATGACCTGACCCGTCCCAATATCCACATGGCAGTCAGGCAGCATCCAGCTCTTCCAACCACGTAGAGACTGAGACAGGTCCCACTCTCCACATGGCAGTTGCCTGGCAGCTGGGACAGCTGTCCCAGCCACACGGAGATCCAGACAGGTTCTGATCTCCATGTAGCTGGTGGGCAGCTGCCCAGCAGCTGTGATATCTTTTGCAGTCATGCGGAGATTGGGATGGGTCTTTTTACCTACAGTGGGAATACATCCGAGGATTGAATACCGCAGCTGTTTGTTTCCAGGTATGGTGAGAGCTCACTCCAGAAACTGCCAGTGATACAACAGCTTTATTTTCCCTCATGGGGAAAGAAAAAAATGTATAAGATGATATTCCAAGTTGAGATAGTCATGTCTTTGACATTTTTTTTCCTGATAGAATAATACAAAATTGTTGTGGTTATTAACACTGCCATACCCACTAATAAATGATTTTCACTTGCAACACATCAGGTTTGGGGAACCCACTTTGAAACACCTTAACAGAGCATGATTTTCAGAAATCCATTTCCCCTTTGATGATATTCCTAACTTGACTTCTAAAAACATAAATATTCAGAATCTCTATCTCAGTTGTTGTTAACTATTTTAGACTCAAGCCACCCTCAGAAAATGCCATCTCTTAACAATCACTCATTTCTTGACTACAGAAAAATAATAGGGCAGTTTTTCTGTTGTAAAAACTCAAAACCCACAAAAAGTCAGAAATATTTTGGTACTGTGGATACCTAGTGGAAATATCTGGGCTTTTCTTGTGAATCATGTGTAGGTTTTTCCACATGTAACAGAGATGATAGTTTGTAGCACCCTGTAGCAGCCTGGTTGAGAATCATTGACCTAGCTACTTCTGACAATCATTTTTAACCTAAGTGTTGATATTTGAATGATGTTCCCAGTGATGCTATTACACTCTAAAATGTCTATTTTATATTTAATAATATTATATAACTCATTTGAGTAGGTATTTTCAGACAATGCCCAGGATAATGCTTGCTCAGGCTGGGTGAAAGTCCTAGTACTGGGTGGGTCTGAATTCAGCTCCTCACCGCTAATTGGGTTTCTCTCCAACAGCAAAGATAGTCATCAGGATGAAGCAGATGATCAGCCATAGGCTAGACTACTGATGAACTCTTAAACTCTCAGACTGAGCAGATGGTTTTAGACCTTCCCTAGTTGTCTCTCTGGGGGGAACAAAAAACATATTCCAGTTTAAAACGCCTTTTATAGCAGAAACAAAAATGAATGACAAGTGACATCCAGTGAGCAAGGGTGTACAGAAAAGGGGCCTGAGGCCAAGTTTTGCACTTAAGCTTTCCTTTTTTAAACTATTTTCTTTTAGTTCCCCTCCAATGAATTGCTAAAATTCTTCATTCTTTCTTCTTGTAGATGGTTTATGACAACTTTGCTTTTAGCTGACTGATTGCATACACCTCTTACACCGAATCTCTTGGGCAGAGAGAAGAGAATGTCTAGAAGGTGTACCATAAATTTTACTGGAAATTGCCTTTGATAAAACAGAAATGAAACTTTAACACCATTTTGCCATTGTGTTAGTGAATATTTTATCAAATTTGAGTTGGGGAATTTTCTTAAAACTGGATCCTATTTGAGAGTGTAATAACATAGAACCTATTAACTTTCTATGATAAAAGAAGTAGTTTGGGTACTCCACATGATTTCAGCTGTTAAAAGTATGTGACTGTGTTGGGGTCATCCTGAAATCTTTGTCACTTATGCACTGAGCACATTTAAGAATTAAATAAGGCAATGTAACTGAAAATACAGATTTTTCTATGACATTTGCCAAAGTCCCATAACTCCTTGTGAGGTGTTAGAAGAAGAATGTAACAGAAAGCTAGGGGCAAAAACTAAACTAAACTAAAATGAACATTGAAGTGAAGTAATGGTTAAAATAAAGAACCTGAAAAATGTTATAGGCCACGCAGGAGTTTTGATCAAGTGGATGACAGTATAAAAAAAATAAAATGGTTGCTGAACATCCTGGACCTGGAAAAAAGAATCTCATGTGTGCACTGATGTTATCTCTCTCAAAAAAAAAGCGTGGTGTGGGGGGTGGGGAGGGAGATAAGAGAGTCAGTACAATGTTTTGGACTGTAGAAAAGCAAGATTATTGCCAATACATCTCTGAGATAAACCTGTACCTAGCATAGCTCTTCATATGTCATGGTGTTATGCAAAGCTGAATTTGTCTTTATAGGGTATGTCCAGAAACCAAAGGACACATACATGGAACTGATATCCATGTGATAAATCTCAGAACTCTCTGATATAATGCAAAATTATGGTCTTATTTTAACCTAGTTTTATTTTCCAACCCCTAAAATTTTTCTTTTAAGCAGCCAAAATAAAAAATATGCCACAAAAATCTTATCCAACTTCTCACTGGACAGTTACACTGGTCTGAGGCACAAAATGAGTGAAGTTTCAGTCCTTGATCACTAAAACATTTTGTATATAAAACAATGTTTTTTCATCATTTCAAGTCAGCTGTCTGCGAAGCTAGAAGCAGAGGCGATGCCCTGGAATTGAAGAAATTTTTAATGAGACTAGACTTTTTTTTTTCTATAAAAGCTCTTTTAAGTGGATTTTTGAATGTGTTCTTGGCTCCCCCTGAGCTCTTCAAAATCAAAATGATAGTAACAAAAACATCCATTTATTTAGGTAAAAGAATAAAAGGGTAAAATTCCTCTTAAAAACATTTCTTAATTTTATTTTTTTTTTTGGAAACAGATGTAAGTTATGTAAAATAGATGATGGTGTGATGTACTCTAACAGTTTTATTGGTACAGTACTAGTTTATTTGCAAATTTACTTTTAACTTAGCCATCCCTAACATCCATCAATTAGAACCTTTACATCAAACCACATCATATATATTCTCTCTCTCCTCGTGTTTTTGTATGCAGAAAACTATTAAAGGAATGTTAAGGTTGTGAAGTCAAGGTCTCAAAAATAAAAAGCCAGAAATCAGTTCAGCTGTGAAGACCCTTTGTATTAAAGACAAAGTCTTTAATTATATGATTGCATATTTTTTTCCCACATGGCTTCTGCCTTGTTCAGTGCACATGATTGTCCTACTCTGGTAATGGGAATGGATCAGAGCTGTATACTAGAGGAGTCTGTTGTCTATGGTATTCCTGTTGCAGAACTTAGGACTGTACAATGAATAAGAAATGGAATCACAGGAAAAGAAAGAATGGTCACATGAGTAAGGTGGTTGAATGCCATGATGGAGAATTCAATGTTGTTGTTAAGTCACTTAAAAGGGTATGACTGTTTTTTGGTTTAAATTCCCTGGACACTAACTGTCCAGTCCTCATTTTCTGGGTGCTAAGCATGACACATCTGGGGCAGGTTATACAGAAATTCTCTACATTTAGGACAGCAATGGAGGCTGTGCTCTCCACACACAACATTAAATATAAAAATAGTAATGCCTCTGGAAAAAAAAAATCAGACCCTAAATACCTTGAGTAGGCCATCTAAAAATAGAAGACAGGACAGTTTTAGCCAGCAATTCTATGTCTCAATTCTCTGTCTCTAAAATGGGGATAGTAATGCTTTCTTAAATTACAATAAACTTATGAAGATATATTAATGTTTTCAAAACCCTGAGATAATACAGGGAAAACACCATTGAAAGAAGGGAAGGAAATTTGTTTTCTAGTGTTTAGATGGGGTACAGCAAGTAAGCCATGGTGCAATATGTTGATTGATAAAAATAGAACAAAAAGCACCTAACATCCATTGAGTGAGCACAACTCATTCTGTATTTGAAACCAGGCTGAGGTTCTGCTAAATATACTGTTCCATTATGTAATTAAGGCCTGTATCACAGTGCATTTGCACAGGGAGGCCAAACTGAGGTTGTAAAACTCATTTTACCTCTATCATTTCTTAACAATGGAATGCCTCATTGTAACATCATTCAGGTTTTGTTCATCTATTATAAACAATTGTTACAGAATATGATGGGTAGCAAATGAGCATTTTGGTTAGGTTTCCACTTCGTTCTAGAGCTTTAAAAATTGTGCTTAACATTACAATTGATGGTGTGAGTGTATAGAAACTGGGGAGAAAAAAGTGAAATAAAATGTATTGCCTGTATGTATTCCCATTACTAGATTTTTGCCATTATTTAAGGTGACTAAATATGGTTTGTTATGGACTCCTACTTCTGAAAATCTTGACATAACTACGTGCAGCAACCTTATGTTGGTGACACTGATTAGCATATGGTATGTGTTGATTGAATCAATCAAGAAGCTTGGACTGATAAACCATGCCTTTTTTTTCTCATCAAAACAATGTGTAGCCTCTGCAACAGCATAGCCCAAGAGGACTGAAGAGGCTTCTTTTTGCCTCTCTCAGGCTGTTAGTTATTTTGAAGATTAAGGTTGATTTAAGGAAAGAAAAATCTGGACAGATGGGGTTGGTGGGGGTTTTACTTGGGTTTTTTTGCGGGGGGGTGTTGTTTTTTGTTTTTAACTTCAATACTATCTGCTAGATAAATGTCCATTTTTTCTGTTCTATCAAATGCATGTACTCCCTCACTAAAGGTTAGACTGAAAAACTTATGATTTACTTTTCTAATGACAATGTACTTTCAAAGTATTTCCCAGTGATGGAGAAAAAAACATCACTTATTTTTATAAAAAGTGCTATGATAACAGGCACCATCCTGTCCTTCTATTCCATTCCTTTCCCCTCTCTCCCCCCATTTTTTCCTATCTATGCATGGTAGTGCTACCTGAGGTAATGCTATTCCTCCCTCAAACCTACTCGTACAACATTAATCAACTTATGAAGATCAAAGTATATTTCTTTCCCTTGTGCAACATCACTCTGAACCATTGGAGACTGCTATTACACACTTGATAATGCTTTGCATTGCAGTGCATTATGGCTAAATTACAGAAGAACATCAATGGGCTTTCACATTCCATTGCCTTAAATACCAAATGTGTTTATCATGATTAATATTTTAACACTGAATACCAAATAAATTGATAATGATTTGCCATTTATTATAACATTTTGTCAAATTTTATGTTGCATTTTCTTTTTTATTGAATTTTTATGAGAGTACATTGGTTTTAATATATTCATTACAACTAACTGAGTTTATTTTGATCTATCTTATTTCTGGGAATATCACACTAATTAATAATGATGGCGCCCTTAAAAGAAAGTGCAATGGAAATTATTTTAAAACAAGTATCTGGCAATATGTTGTTCACAGTTGATATAGAAATTATGAGGCTGGACCTACCTCTCAGTTACACTGGCAAGAGTTACTTGATTTAAGTCAATAAATTTATAGATGTATAAGGTTATTTTAACAGAGAGAAGCTAAGATAGTCTTAATGCTGGAATTTCTCAAGGTCTGAGTGTTTGGTTTTGAAATGTTAATATATTTTGGTATATAATAAATAAACTCATTACACCTACAAATAATAATCATAAAAATGAGATTGTCTGTTAGCTGTACCAGAAGATCCTTATCATAACACACTAGATCATTTTTCATTAACCTACAATAATAGTGTATCCCTGTTGCTATTAAAATAAAGTGTGATTACATTATGTTCAATGATTTATTTTTTACAATATGTAGGTCTGGTAACTTTGTGAGTAAAGGCTTGATCTTATTGAAATCAATGAGAGTTTTGCTGTTGATTCCTGTGAAATTGGGTTTTATACCACACATGTGTATGTTTGTGCCTGTCTTTCTCTGTATAGAAATAGATAGATGTGTAGGTATATATACATATATGCATATACATTTTCTTTCTAACATTATACATAATGGAGGGAAGAGAAAACAATCTGTCTCCAAAAAGTAAGCAGTTATATTCCCACTGGCTTTTGAGACAAGGGAGTCCAGTAGCTGATGCCAAGGATGGGACTTAAAAGACCTAAATATTAATCTGAGCTCTCCTGCTCTTGTGCTGTGAGACCACAGGGAAATTTGCCCTGTCCCTGTGTCTTTGTGTCCTGTTCTACTTTGTCAGTTTAGGCTAAAAACTTCTGTTATAAGGGTGTAGACTGTTTGTTACCAAGAGTTTATGTGGAGCCTAGTAAAATAAGATTCTTAATATGCTACTCTAAAATGGACAAGAATAATTAAAACTATTCAGAAAATGGCAAGGGCGGGGGTAGGAATATTCTTGAACAGCTGGGTGAGCTCTCTTGCCCTAACACAACAAAATATGTGCATGCGTATAACCATGTGAACAGCCCCCTTGACTCATTGGGAATATGCACTTGTTAAAGTTAAACACATGCTTGTTTGCTTTACTGGTTTACAGTGGAAGCGTGAAATTAATGTGGCTGAATAAACCCCAGCACACTTTGCTCCAAAGCTTATTGCTCCTGGGCCCAGTGTTTGCACGTGCACGTGGGACTGAAGCATATTGAACCAGGGCAGAGCAGCCCTTGGGTTCAGGCTATCAGCCCAGGGATGCTCTGGCTCAGCTCAACATGCTACGGAGGGGATGGCTGGGGCATGAGGGTACTTCAGTGTAGGGCTAACTGGCAGGCAGCCCCCTGATTAAAGCACCCTCATGCCCCAGCCAGCCCTAGCAGCATCTACATGTGCACTGTGGTGGAGTAAATAACTCCGCTGTAGTATATTACTTGTCTCAGGCAGTATTATCCTATGGTGGAGTTAGTTTACTCCATCCTAATAGCACCGCATGTATAGATGGTGACATTTTATTCAGGATCTAATTAGCCATCTGCAGTAAATGTCTCATGTAGATGTGCCCATCTAGGATAGGTACCTGTCAGGAATGAACCCTTTCTTCTACATGCATGTGTGCACAGCATCTGGTCTTTCATCCATCTATCTTTGTTAGGTGGTAAAAGATATCTATGTGCCTCTTTACCCATGAGAATGTAACTCTTGCTACCAGTCATGTGGGAGGTTTCAGAGGAACAAAATTAGTTCAGTAAATTGATTACTCCCATTCATTCTTGAAAATACTACATATGCTTGAAAGGGAAGTAAAGAAGAATAAAAACAAAGCAAAAGCAAGTAAGGGGAAAGAATGTCAATTGGAGACTGTCAGAGAGAACCATAAATTATTTTTTTTAACATGCTATAAAGAAGCCATTCAAGAACGGAATAATTAAATAGTGCATTCATGAAGAAAAAAACATAATAACAAAAGAAAAAAGCAAATAAGAGGATAAGAAAGTTATACTTTGGGATCTGTGAAAACAATACTAGCAAAGAAAATGAAATTTGAATGTAGTGTACAACAAAATAAACCACTTTAGTATTGTATAGACACATTTCCAAAAGCATTCAGCATCCTAGGGTCTGGCTTTTTAGTGCAACTAGTAAGGCACCTCATTGGGAAGTGGTGTCTGCTGAGCACTTGACCTGGCTGCTTTTTGTAGATGCCTAAATAGGGATTGTTGAGAGTGGAGAGCTTTGAAAAATCTGCCCCCTTCTATGTAGAATGATGAAGCCTCTTCATATGCATATTTAAATCAAGACAATTTCTGTGGCATAAATCTGTAGGATAATGATTATATGCTATGGCACGGCTGGACAACCTATGCCACAAGTGGCATAGGTAGCCTCTGTGTAGCACATGAGAGTTTAGTGGTGTGACAGACTTAATTTGTGGCACAATTTTAATGTGAGCAGTATCAAAGATAAACTATAAACTCTGAAGGATGAAAATAGGTTTGTGGGGGGAAAGGGTTTGCTCTACATGATAGATGTTGTAGAGAATTTGCGTCTTGTACGAACATGTACCTAGGACTAAAAGAGCATTCATGCTAGAGAATGGTGAGAAAAATGAATTGCCTCAGGCTGTTGTGGTGGTTCTTCTTTTGTATCATGCAAGCCTGCCTGGGACTATAGGATCCAAAGACTATGAATATTCATGGGATGTGCACCTTTCTGTAAAGGGTCATATTCTCCTATGCTGTGCTGCTTTATGCTGCACCGTTGGCACAGTCTACCCTGAAGCTAGTATATTCCTCCCCAGTGTGTATCTGATCCTCCAGTGAAATATATGCTGGTAGCTGGTAAATATTTAAATGAGTTAGATTAACATTTCTAACTTGCTTTGGTAATATCTGGTATCCTTTCTACTGTTCAGGAAACTGTAAGAGACCTGCACCATCTGAATGCCAGCTAGATAGATGAAGGATATTGCAGATTTATGACTGAACTGATCCATGCAATTAAAGTGACTAGGAGTACATTTGGTATAGAAAATGTGAGGACTGTTATTTTTGATAGAGGTATGTCAGAGAAGAAAAATATAGGAAGGGATTTAAAATGTTAACAAAAAAGTTGGGTACAGGGGCTGCATATGTAATGGATTGTTCATTCAGCCAAGCAAGCAAACTAGGTCAACAATTGAAATTAATTACATGTTGATTAATTTGATTGCTTATTTAATCAAGTCTACCAATGCCTTTTTATGTCATGAAACAAAAGCCAGGAAAGTTGCGTTAGACCTTCTTGCCTCTCATTCCCCACTGATTATTGTTAGGCCTATAAAACTTTTTTCCTACAATTCATGACAAATTCCAAGTGAAAACCTCCAGATCACACAATTTATTTCCCTTTCATATAGAGATAGATATATGTATTGATTATCATAATTCTGTGTCTCTTCATGGATGTTGTGTCATAATGGATATGCAGTTGGGCTGAAGATACCACAGCTTTGACTCAGCATGTGACTTCCTACCATTCTGAGCATGAAAAGCCCAAGTTTCAAGTCTTGTAAAATGAATTACTGCCTGATAGAAACCTGTCTTGGAGACTATAGAATGCTGGTATAAGCCTGCCTTGTCAAAAAATGCATTGTCCTTAGAAGTCTTCAGATTAGTGAAGTTAGTGACTGCTTAGTTATCATACATTGTTCAGCTCATCATAAATGCCTCACTGGTACCATATTTTGTGTGTAAAAAGAGCTTTATAAAAACATCTAATATTCCAACTGAATCTAATGACTTTTTTCATAATTAAGATCCAAGCACTGTTACATTTCTAGGGATTCTTATATTACCAAATGAAACAAATGACTTATAATATCTATATTAAAATAGCTGGTTTCACAGCTACAAAGAGAAGCAAAAGAGGTCTTTAAAATGTAACAAATAAGGTTGATTTAGAGTTACAATTTATTGCTATGTGGCCACCCAAAATTGATCTAAAAATAGATTAAAACAAGATCTTTATTGGTTCTTGGTTGGCAGCAATATATCTTTTGAAGCCAGCACTAAAAGCCTGCTTGAGAACCATAAATATAAGTTCAGAGAATACAGCTTCCAATACAAGTCTCAGTGTTGTTTCACACAGTTTGGAGCTGGCCAATAAGAGTTTCTCTCACAAGATGCTTATGAATCTTTAGGACAAAAAAAACAACATTCTACCCAGGGATCACAATATTCTTTGCTTCACTGCTTCAGGGGTATTGTCATGTACCTCAGTCAGCTATATTGAGTTCTTCTTTCTCAACCATTTCAGTTGCACTAAATGTAAGGTTAATGTGGTCATCACTAGAGGGGGCGCTTATACTAATGTAATGGCAGAGCACTGCTTTCTGCTATAGATCATTACATGTAGCCAACTTATACCTCAGTCCTTTTGGTCACTGCTTTTGTTGTTCATGAATAAAATGAATTCTTAAGAGGAGCTGAGTTTATGTACAATATATACATAAAATATATATAAATATATATGTATATGTACATTTTCTTAGTTCAATGTTGTGAGGAGTCTGGGTCTAGTATTGAGCTAGGCCTGGGAAGATCTTAATTGTTTAATTACGAGTCAAATTTATTCTGTTAAAATATAAGATTGGTATGTGATAAAAATCCATTCAGACAAGTAATCTGTGTATATTTGTTCTCGGTGGATGCATCTACATGAGACATTTACTGCCTAATTAGCTCCTCAGCAAAGTCTCTGTGTCTATACATCAGCCCTATTAGGTTGCAGTATACTAGGAAATGTCATAAATACAAGTACTGTCCTGTGGCAGGATTATTTATTGTGCAGCAACACACATGCAGATGCTGACAGGGCTGACTGGAGCACAGGGGTGCTTTACTGTGGAGGCTGCCTGCCGGCTGGCCCTACAATGAAGCACACTTGTGCCCCAGCCAGCCCCTCCACAGCATGTTGAGCTGGGTCACAGCAGCCCTAGGCTGGCAGGCTGAGCCCCTGGGCCCTCTGCCTTCTACAGATTCTCTTACCTGGCTCAATGTGCTATGGTTCTGGGTGCACGTCTAAAAATGACACCTTTGCAGTAATTGCATGTGTAGATGCACCCACTGATGAGAGTAAAAACTTTAGATTATTTTGGAAGATGCTAAGAATATTGACTTGCCATGGAAAGAATGGTTTCATGGAGAGAATGTATTGATTAGGTCTTTTGACATTTCTCTAAGAGATTTTTTTGCAGATTATTGGTCTTGTGTCCATTATTTCAGCTACGAGATTGACACATCCTTTCCAACAAAGACTGCTCGCATAATATATCCAATTAAACAGTATTGATTTATGGCTTAAAGATTAATCCTGGCAAGAAGTCTGAATCACATGAAGTCTCAAGAACACTTGCATTTACCTCATTGGCTCCCAAGCCACAAAGATGTTCTGCATTGTAGAGCAAATAGGAACTGATCCATGTAAACACCAAACTCATGCAGTAGAAAAGTGGTCATTATTTTGTGTTGTTAACAACATAAAAGGCTATGGACCTCTTTCCTTCCAAGAGCAGACCATCCCAGGCAAGAAGATGTTAGAGATATATGACTAGCCTGAGTAGTCTGCAACCAAGTAAGAAACCTCACAAATACAAGTAGCTGTAACTAAGCATCTTATATTTGGTTCCAGGTAACAAACCAACAAGAACCTAGGAGCTAACTATCCCAAGAAACCCATAGATATTCAGCAACTATTTATAACTTTGTTTTTGAAGGTTACATCTTCATTCTAACATATTAGTCACCAATGGCTAGATGTTTAGTTGGGAAGACCTATCAATCAATAGGGTTCCTAGGTTCTGGCCTGGGTCAAGTATTGTTTAATATCCCCTTGCCCTTCCTTCTGTCTGACTTCAGATTAATAGGGCTAACTACTATAACTTCTTGAATGATTTGGGGTTTAGATTGAGTGCCTGTACACTAGATTTGCAGCCAAGCTGGTTGGATTGACAGACACTATGGAAGGTAGGGCTAAGATTCAGAATGTTCTTCATAAACTGGAAAAAATGGTCCAAAATTGGTTATTTTGAAATGCAAGAGACAAGAATTTGGTGGGGGGGGAGGGATGGTATTTTTTATTGGTCCAACTACATGAATGGAATAAAAGTTAGACAGACTTTCAAATGTGAAACATTCTTTGTCAGGGCTGAGAAGGGAAGCCTCCTCAGTTTGAAATGAAAATCTGTAAGAGAAGTGCAAAGTATTGCAGTTACCCCAGAATAATCACATGAACAATATAGACTGGAGAATGGCTGGCTCAGATGCAATACTGGAGAAAATGGCCAGGGGTTAAACTGGACCATAGGCTGAATATGTGCCAAAAGTGTGCTCTTGTTGCAAAACAAGCAAAGAAGCAAACAAACAAAACAAAACACAACAACCTCCCCACATAAAAAAAACAAAAACAAAACTCAACAACCTACCCCACACAAAAAAGTGGGGGGTAGGGGAGGGAAGGAAAAGCCAATAACATATCAGGCTGTGTTAATAAGAACATCCTTTGCAATTCAAAAAAATGATTTTCCTGCTCCATTCAGCACTAATGATACCTCAGCTGAAGTACTGTGTTCAGAGCTGGGTGCCACACTTCAAGAAAATCATCAACAAATTAGAACTTGTTCAATAGAGAGGGAAAAAAATGATTAGAGGTCTGACGAGAAACATGGTTTATGATGAAAAATTGGAAGAACTGGAATTCTTTAGTTTGGAGAATAAAATATCGAGGGGGTCTGATAACAGCTTTCAAATACCTTGACGGTGGTTATATTATGATAGACTATACTCTGTGGTGACAGGGGACAGGACAAGGAATCTTAAATTACAGCAAGGGAAATTTACATTGCATATTATTCAGAAGGAAGTTTCGCCCTAATGGTAGATGAGCATTGGGACAGATAACTTATCTTGTGGAATCTCCATCCTTGGAAAAGCAGGTTAGATGAACATTTGTCTAAGATGGTTTAGACAGGACTGATCTTGCCTTGAGCAACGGACTCAACTATGTGAGCTTCTTAGGTGCCTTCCTGACTTTTCTATGATTTTTCTCTTTTCATTCCCTCTATATTTTTCTTTACTTTGTCCACTTTGATGCTTATAATAGTCTTCTAAAAGTAAACTTTCATTGAATTAGTCAATAGGTTCTTCTAGATCAAAAGGAAATTGTTTCTCAGTTAAATAGCATAAAAAGCTGCTATTGCATATGATGTGACCTTAAATTATCTATCAAGTTTATGGAAATAATCTGTGTTAATGGGAAGGGAAGAGGTGGAATTACAGAAAGCACCCAACATCATGTAATGGAAATCCAACCTCATAAGGAAATGATAAAAGAGTCACTGCAATAGCCATCATTCTTTAAGACAAACTAGGAGACTTCACTGTCTGCATTGAGTCAGTTCCATTTTCAAGGATCTAAAACAAGAACAGGCCCTTTTCTACTACAAAGACTTATGTTATAAATTGAACTGTGTCTTCCTTACCTAGCTAACGTCCTACATGGTTTACATTACTGGTTGGGCACATAGATGCAAAGAATATTCATTCTTCTTTAAATTCATACAAATACCAGTAATGTCAGTAATTATTCCTTCTGACTGTATTAATTTGGCAATTTGAACATTTCCATATATTGATTTATTGCCTTGATCTTAATTGTGACTCAGTTTTTATCACTGTGTTGTCCACCTTTAATTATAATATTGTAGTAAATTGCCTTAGAAATAGGCTTATCCAAGCATATATTTACTCATTCATTCTTTTTTAATGAAGTCCATAAAAAGCAAGCAGGACTGACTAAAGAAGGACCCTTAGCATTCAAGAAGACAACAGGAAAAAAGTTGTAGGTAGGTAGATTACCTGTGTTAAATTATATCCGGAGGCTTGTAGAAAGCTGATTATGGTCCTGGCCGTCTCCTCAAGGATTCACCTCTCACTTGTCCAAGAACCTAAAGCTCCTCATTTTAGTTCTGTTCATTCACTCCACACAGACCTTAGTCATTCCACTGCCCTGTACATGTTGCCAAGAATGGAGAGATTTCAGTGCTTCCCCACATAAGGGGTACCAACTCCTCCAGACACATAGCTAAAGGACATAACTAGAGACGGATGAATAGGGAAAAAGGTAACATTGTCACCACTAGAGGGAGCTCTGGTACTAATGTAATTGAAATTATTTTATGTAACTTCTCATTGCAGAATTCAGGGGGAGTTCCTTGAATGGAAAGACTTCAGTAAATGAGAGGGAGCGAGCTGCAATATGTTGAGGAAAATTTTACACTTCATGTTGTTGTGATATGAATGGTCTTTCATGAAGAGGTAAGATTCTTTTACTAATCTGGCCGCTTTCCACTTTAATTCAGTAGATTTCTGCCACTCCACTTACAATACTAACTGCTACTGAGCTGCTTTGCATCATGGTTTATGGTGTGGTAGTGCTTTCAGCCAAATATGAAATGAAAACAGAAATGAAATATTTGGTTAAAGAAGTGATTTATAAATAATGTCATTAGTTGGTGGATGATGCTTCAGTAAAATTTTACTTGACTTTGAGAGGCAGCTGGGCAGATCAGTGAATTTTATCCATTTGAGAAAGGAAAGGTTTTTTCTTTTCTTTTCTTTTCCTCCCCTCCTGACATTCTTACAGCACCCTTACATCAAAAGTTATTATTTCTATTCACAACAAATTAAAATATATCACATACAGGCACAATTCAGATGTTTTACATCCTGTTGTCATACTGCAAGCTACATTTACCTATTGGCTATATGAATACTTCTAAGAAAAAGACAGGCAGAGTTTGTGTTAATGAGAAAAAATAGGCATTTATATTTTTTTCTCTCAGCACTACAGAGACAATCTGGTAGGCATTTCACATTTTTTGCTTAAGCATATCCTGTTCCCTTGTTCCTGCTTTTATAATCTCAGTCTAGAAATTCACCAGGGAAGCTGCTTTTGTGTAAATGAAAGCAACTTCTGGGGATGACCCTCAGCAGCATGTTTCCATGTTTGGAGCATGTGTTCAGGACTGGGTGGGCCATAATTGATACAAGCCAAACATCCATGCCAGAACAGACTGCTGCTGCACTGAAAGTGTATCCTAAGGAGTCTGGAGCCTCTATAGACGAGGAAGAAAAATGACTTGGGGTGCAGTGATTTTTTTTCCTCCCATTATACAAAAGTGAGCTGAGTCACAAAAAACTTATACCTCACCCAAGGTCACCAAGAATTTCCATGCCAGAGGTGACAAATAAAAACAGGTCTGCAACACTGTCCTTCTTCTCTAATAATGCCCTACAATGAGGAAGCAATCACTTTCCCTGCCTGTAGAATCATGAGTCCTGCCTCTGCTGCTCCCAGAAAGAATTTGAAAACATCATTGAGCTGTGATTCTTTTAGTATTCAAGTGAGGCCACCTCTCCGCGAAACATTTTTGACATGCTTTCTGTGTGGGCTTGATAACAAACAACCAGTGTTCCTTGACATCACAGGGAAACAATTTTGGAGGTGAGTGGAGCTACCTAAAGCAACCTTTGAACCACTAGCAAGTCTCTTTGAGAAATCATGGAGGAAAGTGGAGTTCCCAGAGGACTGGGGAAGAACAAACATAATACTTTTAAAAGGAGCAAAGGAGCAATGGAAAAGGACAGATCAGTGAACCTAACTTCAATAGCTGGATAGATACAAAAGCAAACTATTAAGCAATTAATTATAGGTGCCTGGGGGTAATGAGTCAACAAGGTTTTGTCAAGGAAAAATCATGTTAAACCAATCCAATTTCTTTCTTTGGCAGGAAGACTTGCTTTGTGGATAAAACGGAAGCTGCAATGTTGGATTTAGCAACATGTGTAATAACTGTAGCCATGATATTATCATCAACAAACTAAGGAGATGTGCTATATGAAATCACCATGTGGCAGGTGCACATGGTGCACATGAATATGAAAAATCATATTCAAATGATAGTTATCAGTGGTTTGTTGTCAAACTTCAAAGACATTTCAAGGAGATCTGTCTTTCATTCAGCTCTCTCTATGTATTCATTAACAAATGGAATGATAGAATAGAGCATACACATAGAAAAGCTGCAGGCATTGCCAATCCAGAAAATCATGCAAGTACTTTGGAGGAAACGATAAGAAATCAAAACTATCTTGGTACGATAACGTAATGATCTGAAGATAAGAGGCAACAATACAGTAAAGACCAGTGCAAAGAACTACCCTTAGGCTATGCCTACTCTGAGGCCATGTCAGCTCAGATACTCTAAGTAGCAGGGTAAATTAAACCCTCCTAAACTAAGTGCTGCGGTGGCTAGACTGCCTCTGGGATCTCAAGAACATCCATGCTACACTTCAGTTTGCAGTGTAGAAGTGCACTTAGAAATCAAATACATAGATACCAACTGGGATATAATGTTTAAGCAGCAGAACTATAGAGGATCTTGGTATTACAATGAACCACACACTGAAAATGAATCAGCAAAGTGATGTTGTTCAGAATAGGCAAATGTCATTTTGGATGTATTAATAGGAATGTCATACCCCTGTAAAATATAATCCACAGTATGTTAAGTTTTAGATACCATGTTTTAAGAAAGATGCAGACAAATCAGAGAAAGTCCAGAACCAAACAGATGAAATGAGATTTGGAAAAGATGACCCTGGCAGGAAACGTTGAAATAATTGCCTTTGTTTAGTCTAGAAATCTTTCATGGATTATTTCATAGTCCACGAAACAGGCTGGGCCATGCAGGCCATGGCCCAACCAACTTTTAGCACATTAATTTATATAACCTACAAATGCACAATTGTCATTCTGCTTAAAACTGTATAGCTATTTTTTTAACTGCATAGCTAGCTAAATTTATGTGATAAAAGGTGGTAGAGCCATGGCCCAGGTGGCCCAACCCATTCTGCAATTTATGGATTATTTTATCCTACTTCAGTGCAGGCAAATGGGCTAGATGACCTCTTAAAGCTTCTTCCACCCTTAGACTTTTCAGTTTTATGTGAATGTTGTTTTATTATATGTTAGGGTGTTTGTTCGTCTCAGTTTGTTATCATCTGAAAGCAATTCTACTCATAATGCTAAAGTTGTGAAATCTACCAGGGTATTCAAAATATGGTCCAAAGTGCAGACAACAAAACTATGTTATTTCAATTTCCATTTGCACAAAATTGGAATACCTATTACAAAAGGCAAGAAATGTGATGAGTTTCTTGGACTATTATTTTCTATCAGAAGAAGGCTTGGTAATGTTTTAAGTTCAAGTTCAGACACAAGTGTAACAACAACTACTGTTTGCTATGTGTTCTTTTACCTAACACTTTAAATTATGCTTAACCTTGAAAATCAGCATCCACACATGAGTTAACATGGTATCTTGGAAACCATAAATGAAACTGAGAAGACTTAAAAAAGTAAACACTGTGAATCCATTTATAACCAGTCTGTTTTACATCTGTGACTAAGAATACTCATTTTCATTCTGTATTTAACGGTAAGAATTTGAAATGCTTATGGGTGTCTCTTCATCCAGAAAGCATTATATGAATCAACATAACTTTATTGAACTCATTGATTTTGTATGGAGAATTCAGCCCTGAATTTTATATGCAAATACAGCACTATCCAAGAGATTGTACACAATGTGCCTTAATGCTGGAAGATGTATGTTTCTAAGGGTAAAAGCAGACATTGCCTTTGTGCTGCCATAACATTTTCATGGCAGCACAGAGGCCAAGCAAACAGGTGTCCATACCCCTTGTTGCATCTTAAATGCCCAAAATGTGTGGCTGTGAGAAGGTGGTAATAGTTTCTGTTGCTTTATTGTGGTAGATGTCTCTCTGTTTTACGGCATGAGAGCACAGGAAACCTATAGTTGCCCACCAGCCTCCCTGGGCAGGCACAACTGGGCAGATGCAAATAGAGTGGGTCATTTGAATCCCAGGAACTCCAACACAGGTTTGGGCCTTAGGGTTCATCTCTCGAAGTGGGGAAATCTGGGTTTCCCTGCTTAGAAATGCACCCCAGGGAATCTTTGAGGCTTGTCTCTAAATTAGAAAAGCTGGGATTCCCTGCTTACAGAGATATGCCCCAGAGACTGCCCACAGTTCCTCACTGCAAGTGGGAAATCTGAGCTTTCTCCTCCTACAGCGATGCATCCTGGGGAATCTCTGAGGCATATCTGTAAGTGAGGAACACGTCATCTGTTTTCCCACAGAATTGGACCCTTATCTTATATAAGACAATGGGTGATATGTGTTTCACCTAAGGAGGCAGATGAGCTGATCCGCTTCATTCGGTGATATGTGTTAAATATCCTAAAGGAATATCAGTGCTGTTCTGTGAAGCTTTTTTTGTTAAATGATACAGAATGTGTTTTGAAATATAGATGATGGCACATATTTTAAAACCCTCCAACTGGAATTTGTATCACAAAATCTACATTTTTGTCAAATTTTATGAGGGGTCTCCTGCAGCACATGGATGTTTTGAAGTCTGCTGGGCCTGACAACCTGCACCCAAGAGTCTTGAAAGAACTGGCTGAGCTAACAGCAGCACCACTCGCCAAGCTGTTTGAAGAGGCATGGAACTCAGGATAAGAGGGGAGGATGAGAACCAATGGAAATAAGCTTATAGAGGGTAAATTCAGGCTAGATATGAGAGAGAACTTCTTCTCTGTAAGGGTCACCAGAATCTGGAACACACTCCCAGCAGAGGTGGTGCAGTCACCATCCTTGGAGGTGTTCAAGAGGAGGCTAGACAGGCACCTTGTTGAACTTGTCTGAGACCAATAAATTCCTGCCCATGGCAGGAGATTGGACTTGATGATCTTACAGATCCCTTTCCAGTTCTACGATTCTATGATTCTATGAAATGTCTTCCAATTCATGCAAAGTGTCATCCAGAAATTCTGTATTTGAAGGTCAAAAATACAAATTTCTATTGCTGTAAATTGGTGTGGGCTTAATAAAGTTAAAGATGCTGCCTCACTTTTTCCAGTAGAGAATGTGGTCTAAAATACAGCTATCAGTAATTTGAAAAACAATATAGCTTTGTATGTTCCAAATGTAGATAGGAATTAAGAAGTGCAAGCCAAAATAGAGAAGTCACTGGGTGAAATTCGGAAGAAACAAGAGATGATGAGGTAAAGGGAGGCTGGAAGGAAGCAGTAGTTGCCCAGAAGGAAAAAGTGGTCACAACAAAGGGAAGACAGTCTAGAAGGTCAGTGGTCAGTTAACTGAAGAACAGATAGTGCTGCAGAAACACAAGAATAGTGAGACAGGCTATAGCAAATTTCTAAAAAGGAGGTCTATTTGTAAGCAGCATCCTGATATTAATGGGGATATATTACAATTGAAAGTGCTCTAGTTTTGTTTCTTTTCATTTTGAGAACAGTTCTCATCATAGACTAGAATCTGGAAAGTGAGAACTTGAGGGAAAAATAGAATTAATTTTATTTTAATGATCATACAGTCAGTATTACCTTTACATCAGTTGACAAGAGATGGAGGCTAGAAGGAGGACTCAGCTGATAATAAGTATCTGTTGTATTCTACAAGTGTTTGTTATTTCACAAAGTAGCATCTGTGGTCCTTCCACGGCCTCCATTACTATTTTGTTCAAGCATCTCATACTGCTTAAGTTAACAGAACTCTTGAGGAGGTGATATTTTTTATTAGACCAACTAGATACTTGCAAAAAAAAAAAATTATTTGCAAGCTTTTGGGCACATGCACCTTTCCCCAGGCATAGGAGAGTGCAAATATTATAACATTTATCTCAAGTGGAAATAAAAATTAATTTTTTTACAGGAGAGCTGAAAGGTGGCGTAAAATCTCCTGGTTGGAAAAGTTCATTTTATGCAAAATAGGTTCAGACAAAAGTTGGAGCAGTGTATTTACCTCAGAATTGTCTAATGGCAAGCTTATACATATTGCTTATAAATTTATGGTCACAGCAACCACGTGGTTAGGGAAGTGTTCCCATTTTAAAATTGGGGAGCCATAGCACGTAATTAAGGCCCAGCTCCACAAATGGACTTTAATATGGTCATGATGTACAGCACTATGCTTGACTTTCAGGTGGCTAGCTTGAGAAGTAGAAGTCACAGACTTAGGTTAGGTGTCCAAGGCCATATCTACCTTGTTAACTTACCTGTCATCTCATCTTCAGGGAAAGAATGAACAATGAAATGATCAACAACACACGCCACCATAACAACCTCTCTCTACCAGAGAAAAAGGCCATAGAATCTCTAAGATGTAACCACCAAATAGTAATAAAACCAGCAGATAAAGGAGGAGCCATAGTCATCCTAAACCGTGAAGACTACATAAAGGAAGTCAACAGACAGCTCGCTGACACCACTTACTACAAAGAACTACAAGAAGATCCTACTCCCCTTTTCACCAAAAAACTCAACAATACCATCAAATCATTTCCATCAAGACTACAAGAAAAAGTACAGACCTTGATCCCCCCGCTACCTAACCCAGGGACTTTTTACATGCTCCCTAAAATCCACAAACAAGGGAACCCTGGCAGACCTATCATATCCAACCATGGGACCCTAATTGAGGAAATACCAGGTTTCGTTGAATCAATCCTAAAACCGCTCAT